>NW_026442082.1:6102500-6605000 GCF_026898425.1 Galleria mellonella | reverse complement strand
CTAATGTGTTCTGACTTCGCTGTGGCTATAATTCTTTTGAAAGACCTAGAGGCAAAGTTGTACTTCTTTTTAAAGGCACTGGTGTTAGGAACTCGCGACACCACACCTTAAACCTAGGCTAGGAAGCACTCCTGTTTCATACGAGATGCCGTTCTACAAGAGGCTCACTACCAGGGCTGGGATTTGCCCACTGACGGGCACTGCAGAGTTAGGAATAAATAATTCCATTCTCTGAACCAACACACAGGCGATGGAATCGGCGATGGCGTCGGGATCATCCAGTGTGAAGCAAATCTGCCTCCATGGGTAAGATGCGAAAAAATCCGCATCTCATCCCAATCTGCCAACCTGTAGTGCCAAATGCGACGTCTATCCGTAGAACGATGTAGAGTCGGACTCATGAGAGGCTTCTCGCTTCACACTAAACAATGGCCCGACGATCCAAGCGGGGCTTCGACGGAAATCACACAGTTGTCTGAGTAGGTGGTCAACAGAAGGTCCAGCAGTGAAGGTGAATAATCCAACACATTAGGTATTCGCGTAGGCGAGGAAACAAGACCAATCAGACCATAAGCCAAAACAAAGTCATGAACAGATTTTCCTGATTAGTCAGTTGTATACGAACCATTAATACTGCAATACCATATAGTATTACAGCGTGGCTCTACCACACTAAAACATTAACTTGATAACTTTTTACATGAGTATTTTTACCTATCACCATAATTGACAATAGGGAGAATATGGACATACATCTAAACTCACTGTATAGATTATAAGATTAACCAGTTTTTGAAGAAGCTTTTTAATCCTTTTCAATTTGAATGAAATTTACACACACATTAAATACACGGGTAAGTAATAATCTAACCTAATATATTTTATTTTATTTTATTTTATCTTTATTTGGTCTCCTAGTAATTGTTACACTGATAAGATTTAATATTTAAATTACCGTCTATTTATACTTAGTGTACAATCATTTTAAAGGAAACACAGCATGCTAATTAACAAAAACAATAATATAGTATAACAATCTCTTGAAGTATTTGACATTGGTATAGTTTTTTAGATTCAGTAGATGATTGCTTCACATAAGTTTTTTAGCTATTTAAATTAACTGTAATGCTTTCCTATAGTTTCTGTATCGAAGTGAATATCCAAGTGTTGCTTGCAATCATTCAACAGCTTGCAAAGACGTGGTACAGTGGAGTTGGCACCAAGAACAGTTCTACGGAACGGCACGGACATTAGACTGATGTAACTACGGGGATAGTGTACGGGCAATCGAAAATTAAATTTGGCAAGAAGCTGAGAACAGTCAATTCTGTTCCTAAACAACTTATATAAGAACATTAAATCTATTAATGTTCTACGCTTATCAAGTGATACCATATTGAAATAGATAAGTCTGTCCCCGTAGGCCACCAAGGTCTTAGATTGTCGAGCTGAAAAAGCCAAATGCCAGAGAAACCTTTTTTGTATACGCTCTAATCTTAAAATATGGGTTGAATAATGTGGTCGCCAAACTATCGAACCATATTCCAAGACGCTTCGAACTAATGAATAATATAATTTTATTTTAGTTTTTGGATTTACAAATTCCTTGGCATTGCGAATTACAAAACCTAAAGCTCTTGATGCCTTTGCTATTACAAACTCTATTTGAGGTAAATATGTTAATTTACTGTCTAGAAGTATACCCAGATCTCTTATAGTGCTCACTTCACTTAAAGTTTCACCATAGATGTGATAATCAAAGGCAATTTTATTGTGTTTTCTAGTGAATTTTATATGAAGACATTTCCTAAAATTCAGAGACATGCCATTATATTCACACCACATAATTAGTATACATAAGTAGTATCACACCATATAATATAAACATTAAATTAACCATATAGAGTGGTACCTCGATATACGAGTGCCCTAATATACGAGTGTTTTGAGATACGAGCCGCCGAGCAAACGATATATTGCTTTGAGATGAGAGCAAGATTGGAGATACGAAGAATCGCACACTCCAGCGCTGCACACGATCCCAACGTGCGGGGTGGAAGTTGGTGTCTAACAGTTTCTCCGACCTCAGAATAACACTTAACAAAAACAACTGATGTGGCTTTATGGAGTACGAATTAATAGCATTTCAATTAATTTCAATGGGGAAAATTGCTTTGAGATGTGAGCAATTTGACATACGAGCAAGGTTACGGAACGAATTTAACTCATATGTCGAGGTACCACTGTATTGACATACGCTAACAGCTAATACGCTATAATAATCTAGTATTTACCCAAACAGGCCTGCAACCATATCCAGTCGGCGTTGTTCGTTCTTCGCTTCGAGTGCCTCGTGTTTGAGTCCACTTCGTGCACCGTGTTCTGACTGTTGCAGTTATCGTTTATACCTGAAACAAAATAAGGCAGTGAACAAGCTGGAAAGTGGAGCCAAATCACATACCGAGAGCGGGAAAACAACGTGCGTATATACCGAAGTTAGTCCGCGAGGGCGTGGGCGAGGGCGGCGTGGGGGGCGAGGCGGGTGCGGGGGGCGCGGGGGGCGCGGGGGCGGCGGGCGCGCGGGCGGCGCGGGGTTGCTCGTGCCGCACATCGCGCACTTGAGCGACTTCGGCCAGTTCTCGTACGTACACGTCTGCAAGTTAATGTTCAGTAAAGCATTATTAGCAGTTTAGTGAGCAATCCCAAATGAAGACATTCGCAAAGGCACCGAAGTCGAGGAAGTAAATGGAGCGATGAGTTCCAATGTTTTGCAGGTGAATCGAAACCCTTTTCAGCTCAAAAGCATAGTTTCGGCAGTAAACATTTAAACAGTTCTTCATTAGTTCTACTGGAAAATCCCAGTAAAACTAATGGAGAACTAAAAATTAATCATCATCATTTTGCTTTCAATTGCCACCATGCAACAAAATTCCGAGCACAACCTTTTCCATAGCTCGCTGAGCATATTGAAGATTCCTCCTGCGACTGAGTATCGCTGACAACACGCATTGTTAGACATTGATGTTCAAACATGGATATATGTTCAATACATGGTGTAGATTGTCGAATACCGACCAAAGTTCAATTGATATATTCAATACTCAATAATGGTCCAAGTTTAGAATGGACCTCCTCTTACTTTCCCGTGGGTGTCGTAAGAGGCGACTAAGAGAAGGCGAGGGATGGGCAGCAGCGTCCCTTTTAAAACATCTCCAAAGCCTAACTGTGGTTGCCAATCTGCCTGCCTAAGGGGGTAGGGATTGTTAGTAATACGGACTATTAGTCCTATTCCCAGCAATATACCCTGTCAAGTCGACCTCCACATGGCCCCCCTGGAAACCATCGTGCTGAATTTCAGATGTATTCATGACGGTGGGCTAACTGACCTGCCTTTTCATTCTCATTTATTATTCCTCATTGGTGCCCAGCCAGGGGTTACCATTTCATTATCATGTATTAAAAAAAAAAAACCGCCTCCAAGCGTGGTAACTCCTGGCAAAACCCCCCCAAGCCCCCTTGACTTAAGTTCAGCAGTGGACCGTTAAGGACTGACATGATGAAATGATGATTTAATACATGGTTGAACACTATGTCCCAAGTATACATAGATATAGTTGCAGTGGTGAGGCGGGCGATGGCTGCGGACTCACCGGACAAGGCCACTTGTTGACGGAGGCGGCGCCACCACTCGCCTGCCCCTGCGGCGACGATATCCTCAGCGGTTTCAGTCGCTCCGCCACCGTATCTGCACCTGTCGCCAACACGTCTGTTACGTTACTCATTCGTTAATTTAATACAGCTTTGTACTTTTTACAACGGTTTGTACTCAGAGGAATTGTTCAATATAGCCATCATATTGACTACCACTTTCTACCATCGTACAGCTCGCCATCGACAGGGAGTTCACCCTCATACCCTACAGCCTAGATGGTCGCGTACAACGCGACTTCAGAGATGTTTTCTTCCACGAACACTCAGGTAATGGAATGAGCTCCCTGTCAATTTTCCTAAGAGACTACAGCATGGGGTTCTTCGAAAGAGGGGTTAAGAGGTTTCTTCAGGGTCGGCAACGGGTGAGTAATAACCCTGGTATTATAGGTGTTCATAGGCCACGGTAACCACTTACCATCAGGTGGGCCGTATGCTTGATTGCCACCTCAGTGGTATATATATAAAAAAATACAACACATAATATTCAATATTATTGTCAACAATATCACTATACGGAGTACACGAACTATTTTAAGCTATAAATATTATGTTAGCAGCGTTCATAACTTTACCGTACCGAAGTGTGGCAACGTCGCATTTATCTGTCAATTTTCAAAAACAATTGAACATTTTTCAATGTTTCCGAGTGATTATTTACAAAGTTCTCCGCTAGCGAACTACAAGCTGTTATAATATATGATAAATTTAATATATCTTAATTTAATATATATAATAAAAAATTTAGATAATGATAAAATCTATTTTTTTTTACGGTAAAAAATTTTGATTTTAATGGCAGAAATGTATTTAAAAAATTTTGAAGCGAAATATGAAGTAGTTGCAAAAGTTATAAATGATAAATTTATACGCAACATATTCCATAAATAACATAATAACTTTGTTCACGTGAATCAGTAAGTACATGAAGTATGCTATGTGCTAAGCTAGGATATAATGTATTTCATTCAAATCTGTTCCGTAGTTTTTGTGTGAAAGAGTAACAAAAATCCATCCACCTATTATTACAAAGTTTCGATATTATAATTATAATAGGATTAACATTGAAGATTTTCCACTGTTTGAAAATTGACAGACATTTGCGACGTTGCCGTACTTTATTATGAATACTATTAAATAGCTATTGTATTAAAAACAGTTATAAATATTTAAACCGATTCATAAAAAAATATTGCACACGTTAAATAAATAAATTAATAATTAAATAAAGAATCGTGGTAAATATAAACTGTCGTCACAAACATGGTACAGTAGGTGACCACATAAAACTCACCACAGACGTCTTGTGTCGGCAAGGCACTAGCGCCGTCTTGTAACTTGAATATATCTTCACCCAGCAGTGGTTTAGAGGTGCGGCACATCGTACACTGCACTCAACATACACATGTGAATTATTATCACTAGGATACCGACATGATAACTAACTGTGCTTAGCCATAGCACTGCACTGTTGAACATACACAGCCTTCTTTTTTCACCAAATGAAATGCCATCCCGCACCACTTACATCCAGCAACAACCCTCCCGGTCGAGGAAGAAAGGGATTGTTAGTAATGATTCCCCATTGCTATAAATATACCCTATCAGATCGGGGGGAAAGAAATTGTTAGCAATGAAGTTTGACAGCCCCATTGCTAGCAATATGCCCTATTAGGTCGACCTCCACGTAGTTCCCCCTGGGAACCATCGTGAACAATTCTTGTTGAATTCGTCACAATGAACGAACTGACGTGCTTCACCCTCACCTATCATCCTTCACTGGTGCCCCACCGGTGTATACCGATAGCGCGGATGGGATTACCATTCCATTATCACCCATTAAAAAAAATACCCTATCAGATCAACCTCCACGCGGCTCCCCTTGGTAACCACCATGACTAATTTATCGTTGTATTCGTCACAATGTGCTAACTGATTTGCCTTTTCAGAGGGGCGGGGGGAGGGATTGTTAGTAATGCGGACTACCAGTCCCATTGTTAGCAATATACCCTGACAGGTCGACCTCCACGTGGTCCCCTCTGGAAAATATCGTGGTGAATTCCAAGTGTACCTATTTATCACGATGGGCTAACTGACCTGCTCTTTCATTTTCACTTATCATCCCTCACTGGCGCCCCGCCAGCGTAAACCGATAGCGAGGGGGGGTTACCATTCCATTATCATCCATTAAAAAAAAAACAAAGAACTGCCTTTTCATTTTAACCTATCATCCCTCACTGATGCTCCGTCAGTGTATACCGATAGCCGGCGGGGCTACTATTTCATTATCATCCATTAAAAAAAACTCTATAGGTCGGAAGAAAAGGGTTTGTTAGTAATAGGATCTAATAGCTCCATTGCTAGCAATATATCCTATCAGGTATACCACCATGTGATTCCCCCTATAAACCATCACAGTTAATTCTTGTGAAACTTGTCACAATGGGCTAATTAATCTGTTTTCGTCTTCACCCATCATCTCTCACTGGACACTTGAAGCTCTATCTATATAATGCACGGCTAAGGCAGTGTAATTCCTCTAGTCTTGACATCAGTTATCATTATAAATGACATTAGCAAAGATATTAGTTTATAGTTCTTTAAATAATTATGAAAATGCAAACAATAAATTCATAATGACTTTATGTCGATATTATCATTTAAATATTTTTTTTTTTACATTGAAACCGATAACAAATAATTAACAATATAACATACCTACAGAGGCAAAGCGATTAAAACAATGATTTGAACTCTACATGTGATTAAAACGGACTTATAAGTGACTAGTAGAATTTATCATAAAAACATGAACAATGGGCACGTTAAGAGTGCAAATACCTTTCGTGAGAGCGGATAGTTCTCGTATGTGCATACTTCACACATCCATTTAGTGGTCTCCAGCGCCGTCGGGGGCACCGAGCTCTCTGTCAGCTGAAAATAATAATAATATACAGTCCATAATGAAATAATCTACTAAAATTAATACACAATAATCTCTTTTCAGATCTAATTTTATGATTTCTGATCGTCAATTATTATATATATTTTTTTTATGCAACTTAGAATGACAAACAAACTGACAGCCAACCTGATGGAAAGTGATAAACGTCGCCTATAGACATGAGCAGCACCATGGACATAACAGAGTATACTGTTTCACCCGTGATAGTCCCCATGCATTGCCTTTCCTGAGGACTCAGCTGTTATTCCTCTGTACCCTGTAAATTCACTGTTATATCTTATACTTATACTTTCAAACCGAAACACAGCCATGCAAACACAACTGCTTCACGGTAGAAACATGATTGGGACAAAGGTGGCCAAGCAAACGACTTTTGTACAAAGTCTCCCTCTGGTAAATCCAATATTGGTATATCCAATACAACATTATAATTATCATTCTAGTCATCATTACTAACAACTAAACTTTACCAAACAATTATAATGCTAGGTTTTTGTCTGCTATTTTATATGCATGGAGGTCAGAAGTAGAAATACTAATTGAATATGAATTGAATTGAAGATGGTAAATAATTCTGAATAAAATATTAATTCTGAATGAATATATATATACTCGTATATAAGAATAGTTGTAGTACTTTAGCTGCCCGCTAACGACATGCTTTCTCACTGTACTGGGTTGACTGGAAGAGATCTCTGTCAGAGATAAGTCCACCATTGCTCACAACATTTATAAATGCATTAACAATGTAATTGACAAGTGCAATAAAGATATATATATGTATGTATATAAAACACACTAGATTTTAAGATAGACCTTCAGGAACAAAACTGTGAAAACAGCATCCAAATTGGTGCAGTTTTTGCATGATGTCAAGCCAAACATATAGACAGACATATAAAATTCCTAAAAAATTTTGTTCTGGCCTCTATTAAATTTATAAGGGGGCTCTTATTTTTTTAAAATACCTCCCATGTACAGACATTGTCTGGTTACAATTTTATTATAGTATTTATTTTGTTATTATTGTTTTTATTTATATTAGGTATTTTTTTTCCTTATTTTCTTTTATCTGCTGTTCTAATTTATTATCATTAAAATTATGGTTATATATATATATATATATGGATGTATGTATGTAATACGTAGTTATTTATACATATTTCAGCTGTGCACCACCTACAAACTTTTCTGCTTGCCTCATGGTTGACTGACAGAGAATGTCATTAGGTGTTAAGTCCGTCATATGTACACATATATTATATAATTGTGCATTGAAGTTTAAATAAATATATAACTATCAGTAAGATTATGAAACTTTACTAAAAGGCAAACTAATTAAATTGTTTTATATGACGTGGAATGGTCACCACCACTATACTTGAATAATATTCAGATTTTTATCATTACTAATGTTACAAACATGTATCTTGACACTTTAATGGCTAAGTAATCATCATCATCATAATTCAATGATTCATTAAATGAAACAATCTCCTAGCTAAAAGCTAATACCTGTTGAAATGCAAATGTTATGACTAAATGTTGATCATGCTGTGTACACATGTTGCTGAATTGTAGCCTAGTATAAAAACCATAATTATATATACATAAACCTAACATGGTTATAATTTGTTATGTGTGCCTCATTAAAATAGATAAATAAATAATAACCTAAAGATGTATATATATAAATCAAACTTTATGACATTTAAAAACAAAATTTTGAATAATATAAATATTAATTACATGGGAGAAAAAATTAAGAAAACTTATTATAAATTTTTAGGTGTCCATATTGACTCTGATGACTTGGAATAAGAGATTGTTCACGTTTGTACAAAAGTAAATCAGTATCTCTAAGCACTTTACTTGTTACAAAGAGTCACTGATCTGATCTTGTAAGTGCTTACCATACTTTTGTAAGCTCATTACTCAATTCTCTATTGCGGAAATTCCTCAGGGAAAGAAAAAGCTTTTAAAAGCAAAAAGAATGTGTTTTTGCCTGTGTATGTGGAATACATGAAACAGAGCCATGCAAGCCATATTTTAAGAAATTAAAAATCCTGACATTCCGTCCACTTTATATCTATGAAGCTGCAATTTTAATTAAATCTAATATTACTGATTATGAAGCTCTAAAAAGCAAAAGACATTGTAATATTATTTAAGTCACAAAGTGTAACATAACAGTGTACAATAATAGCATATACCTACTGTATGGGTTTGAAAGTACATGATAAATTGCCCCATTATATAATATATATATAAAAAAAAACATTAATCATTTGGATCTATTTAAAAAGATTTAAGATGCTTCTTCATTTTAAACGTATATATGACAGATGGTTTCAAAAATTAAAGAATAAATGACTGTCTTGTAATATCATAAGACGAAGAAACAAGACAAATTGTGATGTAATAATTTTTTTTTTTTTTCTAAAATATATTTTAATTAAGATATTCTGATGTTATGATTGTATTAATAATAAAATTATACTAGTATTTATATCAAATATAAATTTGCATGGCATGTATGGTAAAATATGGAGGCATAATTATCTAGTGTGTACCACCTATAAAACCCATATTTGAGCAAATAAACTATTATTATTATTATATTTGGCAAACATGTGGGATTTGGCATTGAGAATGGTATAGGTTATTTTATCCCATGTCATACAAAGTTGCTACAATATATGATCATTTAAAGAGTTCTCATTGATATCTATACCATTTATGTCACTAGTAGTAATTAACTCTACATAGTATGCAAATATATGTAGTAATGAAATATCTTTCATAGTGCATCTTGAATGTTGACATTCTGTCATCAGCCACAAGTCTTGATAAGCAACTTTTGATTTAATGAAACCCAACTCTTCCTTGTTACTGCATCAATATTAACTTACTGACTACAATGTCATATTTCAATGTTATTACTCAGCAATAGCCCAATTTGCCAGCTTGTTGGGACCGGGAGCACAGAACATTACTCTTACTTATATCTCTATTTATTTCCGTGCATTCAGTTTATTAAAAATAGTTTAATATCACAAAAACTGTTAACAAAATTTAAAAAACCAATAAAATTTAATCAATTTCCTACAGTCAACCTTTGACACCATAAAGTAAAATATGTTTATATTAACAAAAAAAACCACAAAAATTTAAGTTATAAATTAATAAAAAAAGAAATATATCCACAGATCTCTATACATACATGTGATCTCTATATATACATGATTTTAATTTTTTTTATAAAAAGGTAATAATTTCTATAATCTCAAACCATTGAGGTATGCACACACTTTCTGCCATATTTATTTATATGTTTATTGACTTGTTAATCTTTTTAAATGATACCAAATTATCATAGTAACACAGCGGTAAAATGGACTTTTGATACATCTTACTTATAGTATAACACTAGCCAGACCAGGCTCTTTTTAAAGTTAATAATAAAGAAAAAATATAAATTTATGAAATGCACTAGTACCTGTGTGATTTGTGTTTGTGAAACATTAGTGGAGGCATCATGTGCCCCACCGTCGGCGGCGGCGCCAGGTACGGCGGCCTCCTGGCAGTTGGACGCGTCCTTCTTGCTCGCATCCTTGGTCGCCTCCTCGCTCATTGTACCATCAATTATAACATAGAGGTGGCAAGCTTCACTCGCTACTCTACACTCAATGCTACCATTCACTATGAGGTTCTCATTGTTTGAGATTCTGAATCGTGAAGCTGTTTGCACAGGTGTGCTGTGCGCTGTTCATAGAGCACGAGTTATCGGGGGCCGTAGTTGTGGACGTGCGCTTTTGTAAACTAAAACAAAACGATTATTGTCATGACGCAAAAAAAGTTGGTTGTTTCCGAAATAAGATCACTTACTGGAAATCTAAACAATCGAAACAGGAGCAACGTAAGAGATTTTTCACGATCACTAATCAGGCGACAGAACGTCTGAATCCGCATTAAATATACTAGGGGAACGCTGATTTTTTTTATAGATCATAAAGTTGACGGTTGTATATGATAATAAGAAATTTGGCATCGGTCATCATTTAGTTTTGGCGTCGTTACACAACATAAAACATCAAGGCATCAGTGGCATAAGGTCAAGAGCTCATGCGATACGATTTACTAACACTTATTGCATTGTAAATATAGCAACTCGTTGAAAGAATAATATAATAGCTTTATGGATGTAACAAACCTGGGGAACGCGGGAGAAAACACAAAAGAAACAATAAAATTGGAAGCAAATATATTTATACGGTGTTTTGATTTGACAAATTTTGTGTCAATTTTCCTGTCATTTTCTTTAGCAATAATTTATAATCTTTCTCTCTGTCAGAAAAGTCGGATGTCTCGTTACTGTGATTGGACTATAGGTAAATAAATTGTCTTGTGGTAATTTAATCCAATCACAACTTCAATACTTCTTTTAAATAACCAATGGTAGAAGAGATGCTTTTTCTGGATAAAAACAATTCATCTATTTTTTTTAACTAAGATATGCAACAGATTTAGAAACTACAATTTTAAGTGTATAATTTTCTTAAGCAATCAATGTTATCAATATAGTAGTTTTCTCCATAAGTTTAGGGAAATATATTTGCTCGTTTTTCTAGAGGATCTTGTGTGTTTGATTTGAATTCTTTAGTTATATGTGTTTTGCGGTATGCATATCTGTATAATTTGTATGTACACGTATTTATAGATTTATATGTATATATAGATTTATTTAAGTATATATCACTAAGATAAAATGTACATTTATATGTTCATATTATTGTACGTATTATATCTCTGTATATATTTAAAAAAAAGAACAGTTTCGTACCTCCGATCTAAGTATTTATAATTACTCTTCTCCATCCAAAGATTGCTTGAAAGAGACTCTCTATCTTCAGTCGTACACTCTTAACAGAGTGATCGTGGTTTTTACAAAGTTAGGGGATCGTCGATGAGGCCCTCCTTCGCGATTCAAGTCCTTGCAATATGTCTCCATCTACTATCTGTTCACAGTCGAGCGAGAGCATTCCACAATAGACTGCTGTGTGGCCGTTTTAATTTGAAGAGACTGCTTTTAGCGATATGGCTGTCCATTGTTTTTTAATTCATTGTTGTAATTATTTCTTGTAATTGTAATCTTTTAAAGGAAACAATAAAGATTACCTGTCTATTTATCATCTACCCAAAAATAAAGATGAACGAGAAACCAAATGGAGGAAAAATAGTCGCTTTACGCAAACGAAAATAAAATCCGTAGTCCTTCGAAAAGGCATAATAAAAGGAATAAGAACTTCCATGGGCATCATAATGTATTCTAAAATATTCATAGTGCTGTTTATGTTTATGTTAATATATTACAATTTTAAAGATAAGTTTTAAAATTAACTCTAAAATTATGGAATGACTCCGTAGAATCAACCTTCATATAATATATGACAGACTAGTACATTTTTTTTCAAGGTTTTTGTTTTGTTACTGATTTTTTTACAAATAAATTAAAATTAAGTCTTTGTTCTAGACTTTTTAATGTCACTGATACTAAATAAAAAAAAATAAAAAAACATTTACCTAGTGAAATAGAATATCAATATTAATGTTCCTAATCTATCATTTTCAATCATGTCGATGGTGTTAAGGTATGTCCAACAAAAATTTGGAATAGATTTCAAGTCTATGAAAACTGGCAAGTTGTAATTTTATATTTGGCAATACTATTCTCCAGATTTGTGTGTGCCGGCATCGCACGTGAACGTGTCGCAAAATCTCAATAAATTAGTGAAATCATCATGACGGACGAATATTTCTATGGTTAGTATTAATCCTAATATTAAATTGCTTAAGGTTTTTGTAGTATTTATATGAAACTTCATATACTTTATATTTAAAAATATATTTCAATAGAAGCGTCAGCTTGACACCCGGCTCGCCATTTTCCTTTGCAATATAAATATGGATTTCAGTTGGCTGTTTCTTAAATCAATTGTTGTAATATATCTAGAAGTAATATTATACTCCAAATTATGTATTTATCACATAAATTATTTGTTATTTCATCTTGGCGACGTACTTGCCGCCATTTTCCATTAATCTTCTACGTTATGCTATCGTAATGGCGTTTTTAACTTCGCATTTAATTTTACATTGTACATGTAGTTTATATTGATTTTATGTTGACTTGAGATTTTTGCCAATGTGTCTAAGAATTGGCGGCAACGCGCGATAACTTATAGTATGGCGTCTAAGCGTCGCTAGTAATTTTTAAAATTTACCACCCATGCTGTATACGTACGCCTTGTCTTTAAACCTATTCTGAGAATGTGTTATTTGACACTCGAAACTACATTTTGATATGGTATTTTTGTGATCATTTTCTGTAATATTTTGAGGTTATGAGTGACAAATTAACACACGAGTGTACACTATTAACGGTCTCTTTTGTGTCATTTACATCTAAGAAAATTACTATATTATTTTAATAACTGGCTATATTTAGAGTGGCTATATCACATTGGACTTCATTATTTATTGTTACCTTCCAGGTGCTACTCTTTCCGCGTCACATCAGTCTGAGACATGGGACCCGGAGGCAAAAGCGGAATACCCGCGCAGCAACAAACTGCTCATCCGCCAGGCGTTACTAGGACCAGATGCAAAGGCCGATGAATTAAATGTTGTTCAGGTGAATACTTGATATACTATGCATATAAACACATTAGTTTTGTCTGTAACATTCTCGTGATTTCAATATGTTGATATTTTGGGATAAAAGGTAATCATTCATAAAAGTTAGTATGTCATTTTCTGCCCAACTACTTTGTTTATACCAAATTTAATAATGATTAGTCACTAGTTAAGCTTTTAAATAGAAACAGAAGTTTGATATTCAACATTTTATACAATTTTAATTCTACATAAAGATTATTTCCTATTAATAATAATAAATGTCCTTATATGTATTATACAATCTAGTTCCAAACTAAGCAGATCTTATAGTATGGGTATTAAATAACTGATAAGAGTAACATTAACACTTTCCCATAAATATATAAATGTTTATACATAGAAAACACCTAGAACAATATAAACAAACAGAATCAATTCAAATGTCTGTATAGTGTGGGAATCAAACCTGTAATCATTACAAAATAAAGTTTGTGTCAACTACCACACAATCGAGAGCAACAAACCTTATATTAGAGTTGAATTTAGATACAAATATATGGACACATGCCTGCAAATCTTCAGATATAGTATCACAGAATTGTTACTCCTAGATTTACTTGCAGTAGTTATTGTTAAAAAAATCCTTTAGACAACATGAATGTAATGCTTGTTTTATGGTGTGCTGACTCTAATGCAGTGTAGTAATTATTTTCTCACACATATAATGTTAATTTTTATAGATTCCATTCACCATGTAAGTGACATAAAATAAGACTTAAAAACTGAATGGAATTCTCTTAACTAAAGTTTTTTATGAATTCTGAGAACCTGATGGTGAAGTGTATGGTCATCTATACCAATTTTCACAAGTTTGGTGCTCATTTTACCATTCTATGTACTAAAAGTAATGTTAGTGACATTAAATAGATTGACTAGGATAGAACATAGTCTGATCATTATGCCAAATAAACCTAACACAAAATCTAAATAGGTGGACACTGGAAAAATAAAAGTTACACTTGTACAATCAGCACTCTATATTACTCTATAATTATTATCTAAATAATACCTTTAAATTTTACAGTCATCATTGCATGCATGTCATCATTTAATTAAATAACTATGTATCTAATACCTGTTTATTTACTCTGCAAAAGCAGTACTGGCAGTTTATACAAAAGTCATTCTATTTTCATTAAAAAAAAAAAATGAAGTGGTAAATCAATTTAACAGGAAAATCGCGACACAAAAAAAGTGGACTAGGTATTAAGTACAATGGCTTATTTTTGTGAATGTCTATATTAAATAACAATAGTATCTTTCTTTTATATTTAGCCATCTATACTAGATGTAACAAGTAAGCATGACAATATCAACATATCAGCCGTTAACTGTCCACTGCTGAACATAGGCCTTCCCCATAAGGAGAGTTTTGCCAGTAGTTGCCATGTTGCCAGGTAGGTTGGCAACTGCAGATAGGATGTTTTAAGAAAGATGCTGTCTCTTGAATGAGAGGGTTCCTCCATTAGCAAATAATTCTTTAAGGAGCAAAGAAAAATGTTTATGCTAATAGTATTTTGTGGAGTTACTTCATATAGACCATTATATAAATATTTTCATAGACAAATTGACTTGAATTGTCTCATACCTACTCAGGGTGAGATTGGATATGATTTGCTACAAGATGCAACTTCTTTCATTACAGGTGGAGACAATGTCACTCCAGGACTCTGTCAAGATACCAGTGGCGGTGTTGAAGGCAGGCGAGACGAGGCATGCACGCCTCGACATCGAATTCCCAGATGCACCAGTCACGTTCACACTCATACAGGCAAGCATTCCTATTTGTTTCCAGAAAACATGTCAAAAACAGAAGCTATTATTTTTTATGCAACATCCAGTGGCAATAGAGTCATTGACCAGCTGATAAATAAAGTGATGACTATTGTTATACAACAGAATACACTATACAGCCCCTCATACTATTTGCCATTTAACTTTCCATGGAGTGACACTTCCATACCTTATAAATATTTCCCATATCCCATTGGGTATACAATAGTCATACAAGCGCTGCTCGGTAGCAGATATGAGGACATTCACATGCTGACTTAATAAGTTTGTTTTATTCCATTTAAAAACACACTGATAAACTATGTCTCATAAACGTTTCTTTTATTGTAAATATTTAACTAGGAATCACATGTTTAGATATTGATTTTGCTTTTCAACATACTGTTTTTGCTCCACATAGAAAAATGGTAGCTTCAATCATCCTTAAATTAATATGGGACCAAAAGGGTGTAAATTCTGTCTATTGCAAAATTTTAAAATCAATTCAGAATAGGTGATGCAACAGCCTAAAATATTTGCAAAGAGTAATATGAATAGAGAGCCCCCATCTGGAATTATTTATATATGCACATGTCACACCAACATGGCCTGAGTCAATGGCCATGGTCAAAGTAAATTAATTTCAAAGACTTCTTTAATTATGATGATAAAACCATTACCATGTGTAACTTGATGGGTATGTGGTGTCGTTTTGACACTGCATTGCCTGCTTATGATGCACTTGAGGCATTTGTCTGATTCCACATTTAATCTACCACATAGGACACCTTACTTTAATACATCCTCTATTGACACAAATATTGATTGCGCGCAGGGTTCAGGGCCTGTCCACTTGATTGGTCAGCATCTTCTGGGCGCACTTGTTGATGAATTTGAAGAAATGGAGGAAATGGAAGAGGAGATGCTAGATGAAGAAGAAGGTGATGACTCTCAGTTTAAGGTGAGTTTCAAGCTGTTGTAAAGTGTTGTTATTATAATGTTGAGTAGTATCACTAAATCAATTTTGATATTCAAGGAAAATAAAGTAACTCAAAAATTCTGTATGACTTCGTCTGCATGGTAGGATCATTGAATGAAAATAAACAGTAGCCTATATACCCTGCTCCATCTCAAATAGCAAGTGTATACCTAATTTTATAATGGTTAAGGTCTCAAGGTGCTAAGATGATATAAATAAGGAAATTCAATTTATTTATCTATCATTACACCAAGTCCTTGGCGTTGTAGTCAGAGAGAATCATGTGCCAAAGAATTTCATAACATTTAAAACAAAAACAACTTTCATATTTGTTGTTAATAAGGACTCTATGCTAATATATAATACTATACTTTTATTTTGAAGCATTCAAAATTACCTCATTATTTGTTGTCTTTATTATTATTGACTGATTATAAAAACGTGTATTAATTGTTTCATTTAATAAGATACCAACACATATTGAATTCATGACTCAAAATAGATTAGAATTGTATCTGTAAACTGATGAACTAGTGTACTATAGATACTACATTTGCAGGATGATGAGAATAAAAGGAAAGCATCAGCAGGCAAGCGCAAGACGAATGAGGTACTGAAAACCTTCAACTAATATAATAATCAAAGCGCTCAACAGAGGGAAAAGGATCATCGTACCTAGTTCTAGAAGCGAATGACAGTGTCGGGATGGTAGTTAGGGGGTTATTATTAATTCAAGTTTTATGACCATAGAAGAAACCTGTCATTGTCTGGGATACTGGGCACCTCAAAACATCAAAATTATATTTTAATTTCCTCATTCAATGAAAATTGGCTGTTGGTTTTCTGTATACTCATTCTGTATCCCCTTTACCTTCTGATAGCTACAGCTTGCGGTGTTACTCTTTTTTATATATAAAAAGGAGAAACATTTGTATATTTATAAAGGGAGTACCGTCTCAAGCTGTACCTTATTAATAGGTACATAATTAAATATGGAAAAGAAGGGAAATTAATGAATATTTATATATATAAATTACAATTTTTCTGAATTTATCTGTTTGCAGGATGAGGATGATGAGGAGGGTGAACCCAAGGGCAAGAAGGCGAAAATGTCAAACAACGCCAAAGGTAAAGCTCCGTCTCCCAAGAAGAACGCCAAGAAGTGAAGTGTCGGGGTCGCCAGCGCCGCCTCGCCCGCTCTCCGCTGTCCGCGCCCGCCGCCGCCTTCTGCCTCCACTCGGATAGACCAATTCCGCTTAAGACTGACTACATGCTCGATGGGTAAATTTATAAGTATTGGAATGGCTAGTGTAACTTGGAAGTTGGTTTGTGATGAACTGATGCCACACTCGCGCCGGTCGGGCGCTGGGCGGAGAGCGGGCGCCGCCGGGCGCATCTCTTAGTTGTAACTGCATAGTGTGGTAACTGAGCCTAGGTTAGCGTTGTATCGACTCGCGTGATTGAGAGCGTGCGTGGACGTGTGAGTATGTGTGATAGTTACTTACCGATCGAGGTATCTGCACACTGATCGATCCAATCCTATGTGGTTACCGCAGATCGAATGTGATGTTTCACAGATTTTTTTTCTATACGATTTTTTTTCCATTCCTTACTGTGGTATAGTGTTATGGATGTCAAATTTAATATTACTATAGTCTTAAATTCACACAGATGTATTTTTAAGTTAAGACATAGTTAAGCATAATCAGTGTACTATATATAAGACATTGAATCGAGTAGCGCCGGTCGACATTATTGAACTTGGTAACGATTTGAACGATTTCTCATTTCAGAATGAAAACTGATAATCTTATTATAGTTTGTTTGTACATATACATATAAAAACATAAGAATGGTAACAATAAAATTAAACATTTCTAAACATTCTTAGATATTTTATTTCATCTTTTTATAATTTGATCATCTCACCTTAGAAATATAGGCTGGAACCGAGTTACCTCTATTAATATTTCATTCCTATAACTATACAAGATTGGTAAAAAGGCACTAGTGGATCGCGTCTATTTTACTGATATTGAGAGAAATGTTTGAAAATGCGTCACTGATGATATTTTCATATGATTATTCCATTCTCACTGTATTTACGAATATTAGGTATGTTCTCTTTGAAATGTGTGAGAATGGAATAACTGCTTGAGTGATCATAGAAGTTGATTCATCGTGGTGAGCTCGTCAGGAATTAATAGTGTTCATCTAAGTACGTTTGTCGTCTACTCCCGACATAGAATAGAACACCCTTTCCCCTGTGCCTTAAGAGGTGACTAAAGGATGGGCATCAGCGTCCCTCTTAAAACGTCTGCAAAGCCTAACTGGGGTTACCAATTTCCTTGCAAAGCGTGGCAACTACTGGTAAAACCGCCCGAGAGGCAGGCTTATATTCAGCAGTGGACAATTTTTTTAATGGAATGGTAATCCTGCCTGAGCTAACGGGGCACCAATGATAGATGACAGGTGAAAATAAAAAGGCCAGGTCAGTTAGCCCACCGTGATGAATACAATTGAAATTCAGCACGATTATTTCTTGGGCGGACTACATGTAGGTCATAACATTCTATTATCAACCATTAAATCTTGCTTTAACCTTCACGGCGGAAGAATGCCTAGTATGGGCTCATAGTTATATTGTACTATGGTACAATATAACTCTGAGCCCATACTGGTAATAGTTAATCTTGTTTAAGGAAATAGTTATTCTTGTTCTAAAAAAACAGACTTCAACCATGGCAAAACTGATTGTTTTAAAAACGTAAATCGAATCAGGAGGATACGATTTTGATATTCATATGGGACCAATCTGAATTTTTCAAACCGGATTTGACGGAGTTCTGAGGTGACGAAACATTAAAAATACAGCAAAATGGAGAATCTCCTTTTCCGATCAGTCGTCAATTGAAAGCGCTGTTACCCCAACCTTAACCTACATTTAAAAAATTCGGCGCTAACAAAAATAATGATCATACAAGTATATTGTCACTGAAAAAATTTGGATTTTGACCACAAAAATATATTTGAAAAACAAGTAAAATATATGTGAGGTATTCCTATAAATCCAGTACCAAAATTTATACATAGTTGTATAAATTATGGTACTGGATTTATAAGAATTTATTTCATGTCAGATCTGACTGACTTTCTCTGCAAGAGATGTGACTGGCAGCATAATGAAGGCAATTTTGTTATTGCTCAAGTCGCATCTATTGTAGACATTTAAAGTCAGTAATGTTGAGGGCATAATACAAATACTTAAATAAAACAGGTGAGTATTATATTATTAGAATTGAAAAAGGCACTATAGAATGCCTTAGGATTAAAAAGGAAATAAAGTACAAATATAAGTATGAATAAAAGTACAAATCTTTATTGAATTGCACAATGAAAGTTTTATTTTCTATCTAGTAGTGCCTGTAATATCTTATTTCTTTCTCTTTGTACATCATTCGACTCTTGGATAACTTTAATGAGTCTATTAAACTTATCATTATTCTGTATGTCTTGCACTTCCTGTACTATTTTTTGTATATCAGAAAACGTTGTGCCATCTTCTTCACTATCAATATTACATTCTTTCATTCTTGTATTTGGTTTATCGTATATTTTTTCGAAATAAGAGTAATATGGCCATCTATTGCATTTACCAGTTTCAATTTTTTTCTCCCTTAGTCTAAAATAGGTCTGTTTTAGATTTCTAAATTTTCTATCGCACTCCTCTGATGATAAACCTAGCTTTTGTCCAATGGTTTTCCATACATTTTTCTTCCTTAATAATGGATTTCTAAATTTCTCTAAATTATTTATATAAAATGTAAGCAACTGCTCCACATAGTCCTCTTCTTGATATCTGTATACTATCTCTGGCATTTGACTATTATTTTGATAATTATTACAATTGTTATAAATTGCTTCAAAATCTTTATAGTATCTCCATTTGGTAATGCATCGACCAGAGTATGACTTCATCTTGATTCTAATGTAAGTTTGTTTTAAATTTCTAAATTTTCTATCACAATCACTAGCACTCTCCCCGACCACTGTTGATATATCTTTCCAAAGTTCCTTTTTTGAAACTTTGGATTCCTGAACTTGTGAGCTGTTTGAGCATAAGTCTCTATTAGTAATTTGATTTTGTTTCTATCCCATGGTCCTAGTTTAGGTTTATAATTGTAGAAAATTCTCTCCATGTAATGGTGGTATGGCCATTTTATTAGTTTTCCAGATTCCCTACTTTTTTCCAGCCAGTTAAAGTAAGTTCTCTTTAAGTTTTTGAACTTATGGTAACAGTTGTAGTCTGTGGTGCCCAGAGAGGATGCTATCTCCTTCCAAACATCCTTCTGTAAACACTCTGGGTTACGGAACTTACTAAGGTTCTCTATATACAAACTAAGAAGTTTCCTCACTTTGTTGTCTTCCCAAGGGTCTAGAACTGACAATGGTAGTGTCTTGCATTCCTTGAACACTTCCTCACATATATTGTAGTGCACCCATTTGATATCTTTTCCCAATCGTTTTTTCTTCAAAAGTCTCATGTATGTCCTCCTAAGGTTTCTGTATTTCTTATTGCACTCATCAGCATCTGCTCCCACAAGAGCTGCTATTTCATTCCATAATCTTTTATCTTTTGCTGCATTTTTGAACCTGCTGTCTAAGCAGAGGGTCAACAGTAATCTAATTTTATTTCTGTCCCAAAAATTGTCCTCTTCTTTCGTATGTTTTGTTAAATCTTTCTGATCCGTTAAATCAGTGTTAGCATCTTCATTCACAGTCACTGGAGCATCATTGATTTGTATATATTGCCGATTATCACCGGTATCAACGATGTACCTAGTTTCTTGACTTACTACTGAAATTTTAGGATAGTGATTAATTTTAAATTTTTGAAACAGTAAAAAGTAGTTTTTTAAAACATTATTGCACGTTACTCACTTGGTGGATTCTGTAGGGTAAAATTGTTACTGCTAAATATAACATTACTTTGATCTTCTCTAAGAACAAACCAGTAACTTTGGTTGTGAGGATTATCCATTACTAACGTAAGTATACAGTGTTCATTGTTTTCGTGTTACTCTGTTTTTTTCCTTTACATTGATTTTGTAACAATATAAATGTATGAAAGTAATTATTTTACTCCGATCGCAACCGAAACAGTAAAGTTAAAAAAAATATAATATTAATAAACACAAAATTATTTAAAAGTTGGCACTACACTTATATTGACAAAATAAAAAAATATCTATGCAACTATCTACAAATGTTAACTCCAATATTGTTACGATAAAATAATAAATCGATATTCGTATATAAAAACAATACGCTTCCGTGCAAATTATAGTATCGTAGGTATTATAAAAAATTAACTTCTTTTATAGTGTAAAACTTTCAAATTTAACGACTGGTTGCATACATTTTATATAAACGAATTTTATTCAATGCATACCTGCAACAAATATGACAGATTTCTCGAGGTTTTTTGTTCTGTGGATATTTGACAGTTGTCTGTTCTTGTGAAAGTAACTAAAGATATTAAATGTAGCTGCTAAGAACAAGGAATTACATAGAAGGAATGATAAAATAAAAACTGTAAATCATACCGGCTGTCTCCATCCTTTTTATGCAAATATAATTAGTAAAAGAGGACGAAAGATACTCTCTCAGTTGCTATTTTTCTCAATTCGTAGCAGGCTATTGTATAGAAAATGTTATAAGGCTGTTTAACCCTAACAAATTCAAATACAACCTGCTTGCATACTGTCTACATAAACAGTCAAAAATATAATTTAGTAATGTAAAATTTGTCATTAATAAACTGTTAACATATCAAACATTTTTTATACGTATATATATATATATATATATATATATATATATATATATATATATATATATAATTTCTTCTATGTAATATATATTTAAAAGTTGGTTGGTTGGTTGAGTTGTTGGCTACCATAGATTAGAGAGACTATGTCTAAAGATGGCTACTGGCTAGTTTGCCTAATAAATAAAAAAAAAAATCGGTTGGTACCGACGCCATCTTTTTTAGTTTTTATTTCCTCCGTTGTTTGTGGTGTTTTACACTTGCGATTTTTATTGTGTTTATTGTTTTGTTTTAGAAGTTATTAGTGTAATAATCACTATTAGAAGCTCTTGTATTTTACTTGAGTATGATCTGTTTATTTTTAGTGTTGAAACGTTATTCTTGACAGAGGTAAGTAGTGTGTATATGTTTACGCAAATAGCGTCATTACTTTTGTAGTTATAAACGCAGTATTTATACAACAATAACGTTTATTTTCCATATCAACAATATTTTTTACAGTTTTCTCCAATGATTTATAATGTCTTTAAAGTATCAAGAAAAATGTATTATTATTTTGTATAAAGTAACCTCAAAATTAGGAAATAGTGGCGGGAAACGAACGACGTCTTTTCGTATTGCGATGGGAAGCCAAGCCAATTTAATTTTATTTGTTTGGCTACTTTATTTTGGTGGATATATTTAAAAACATTTTTTTGCATTACACATTTTTTAATCCTACTTGACATATTCTGTAAACAATGTTGTTAGGTCTACTCTTTCAACTTTCAGAAATAATAATACATTAGTTAATCAATTCATAAAAAAACTAATGTTATAAACTGTTTTAATCATTACAACACATCACTTAGCATTACAGTCATGTCTTTTAACACCAAGAATAAACAAATAGGTTATTGTGTTAATATATTCAATATTGTTGTTTTATTATGAGTAGGGTCTTCTTATTTATAATTGATTCATTTTGATAAATAGACTGAAGAAGCAAAGATTGTCAAAAACACCAAGTATAAAATACAGGTAATGAATCAGTATCAATCAACTCTTTATATTCATTATAAATATATTTTTTTCTTTGCAGTGGTAAATGAATAGAGTTCTGGTAAATTTTAGGGAGTTTATTTTGGAAGTTAAGTTTATTTTTTAATGCAATGTATAATGGGAAATTTACAAATTTGCCATTTTTGCTACACTCAAATGTAAGGTAAGATGCTGTGATGCAAAATGTGATATGCCCCCTGAAGAAAACTTCTGGATGAAGTTGAAACAATTATAGGAAAAAGCAAACATGTTGAGTTTGTTAACTTCCTGTTATATTTGTATATATGCTGTTTTAGGGGGATTGCATATTTTCACTAATATTATAAACATAGAAGTGAGTTTGTTATTCCTTACAATTTGTTCTACACATATTATTTCAAATGCAGTATATAGTAATATAGGATATTGTTGAATTTATATTATTTTTTTTTTTACTATTATTGAATTATATATTTTGATTGAGTATCAATCAATATATCTCTGTCTGTGTCTGTGTATACATGAATGTAGATGTCACAGAATATACTGTGACATCTAATGTATGCCTCATGTGTTGATATTCTTTAAAGTTATGTAATTTCATTGATATATTCTGTCTTCAAACTGAAATACAGCCATAAAAGCACAAACCCAGTTGTTTGATAGTAAAACATAGGTAAGGCAGAAGTACTTATGTTAGCCCCATATTAAGTTAGCACAATTGAAGCAGCTATTTTATTTTTGCAGAATTATTTTTGTATGTCTCATAAATAATATATTCCTTCTCCCTCGGACAGCAGCAATGTCTGGCGGTCAGCTAGTAGTGCTGGACCGGCTGGGTCGTGATGTGAAGCGGTACCCGCTGGCGGAGGGGCTGGCGACGCTGGGCAGTGACCCTGCCTGTGATATTCGCGTCATGCTGCCCTCTGTCTGCCCGCACCATGCCACTGTTGTCGTGCATGCTAACCAGGTCACTATAATGGCAATACTCAACAAAATATTTTTAGTTTCAGTAAATTTTTAATCATAACAAATGGTACATTGTGTTTTAGTGGTATTTTAGGTTGAAGGGTAGTAGTGGAATTATGGGGAGCGAAAGCATAAAATACCTTAGTTCTTAGGAATTGATTTTCGGGATTCACATGAGGGTATCACAGACATTATTGTGATGTTTATATTGCTGTTGATATCAATAGGTGACAGCCATCACTGAACAGAAGGATTGATGGCTTCAGTGATTTGTTTTATATTGAGAGAATCATTGAGAAATCGGTATTTTTTCATTCTGCTGGTATTATGTCGAGAGGCGAATTGGGAAGGGAAATCGCCATAATTAACGCTGCAACTGGGTAGAGTTAATCGGACAGTCGCAGTATCTAGCTCGTACACGGCGACTCGAGTGCGACTAGCGGCCGGACGTATCGCGGGTACAGCGCGGGAGTATACTGAGAGAGAGGACTGTTCGGCAGACGGTGGTGCGCAACGTGAGCACCGGCGAGACGCTCGTGAACGGGCGCGGCGTGAGCGTGGCGGCGCTGCGCCACGGCGACGTGATCGCGCTCGGCGGCCGCCAGCTGCGCTGGGAGTACGCCGCGCCGCGTGCCGGCGCCGGCGCCGCGCCGCCGCTGGCCGCCGTGCCGCGCGCCGGCCGGCCGCGCCGCCGCCCGGCGCCGCGCCGCGCCAGCGGGCCCGCGCCGCCGCCGCCGCGCTCGCCCGGCCTGCAGCTGGCGCTCGAGATGCGCCACCGCGCCTCCATGCCAGGTCAGGCGCGCCTGCTCGCACCGCCATACACTTGCATCTTCGTTTTATACAAATCTATGAGCTCCTTCAATATAAATGAACACAATCGCATCTGACGGCAACTTTATAATTGTATATGTGAAAATTTTAATACCAAAATTACAGTGACTAGTTCAAATTTAAATAAAATATATATATTTTACACATATTTATCATGTATACAAATTTTTACATGACTTATTATTAATATATTATCTTTAGAATTTCTTTATACATTAAAACATTCCTTCAGTTCCCTAAAGCACACCAAGACTACCTGAATTTACTTCGTGAATAAATTAGTTCTACTTTGCGCTTCTTGAACCATACGTCATTTAAACGGGCATTAAAACTACAATAACACCTTCTCGACCCTATTAAATAGATTGTTTATTAAATGTAAATAATTGTAATTAAAAACTATTTCAGCTAACACTGGCGGTAAACAAGTGGCAATTGTACAACCGCAAAGGAGAGACACCACTGACCTTAATGGTGAGAGATTGTTAACGTATTATTACGGGAGAATCCTTTTATTTCAAAGCACTTTCTATTCAAATTTAAATGTTTACCCAGATTGACCTGTTAGAAAGTAATGTTGTCCCCATAGCAGATGTGTGTAGTGTGTCTGTTAGCAATGTTGACAATGTAAAAGTGACAAATGTATATAGGTGACGAGCTTTTGAATAGTTACAAGTGTATGTTTATATCTATGGTGCTTTTCATATCTATAGGCGGTAGTTACCACTTCGCATCGAGTGGTTGCCAACATGTTTGGTATTCTAAGTTGCATAAAAAATGTCCCAAAATGTTTCTCTTCTCTGCTAACGAAATGTTTTTGTCTATAAACTCTTATCATTTCGTATTAATATAATTCTAGACCAACACAGTTCATCGCGCTCATACGCACAGACAAGTAAGAGACCGAGAAACTCTAATAACGAACTGGACGCTTCCATCAATTCAGACAGTGACAAGTCCAAGCGTAAGTGTAGCGCGAGGCCGAGCGCTAAGAGTCCCGTGGCGAGTCTGCAGGGGACCACGAAGGCGACGCTGTGGATCGAATCGCGGAAGACGAGCCCGAGGAAAAGTGGCAGAGTACAGACTCCGGCGCAGGCGCAGGCCGCCGCCAGGACCGCGCCCGGCAGGCCGCACAGCGCGCACAAAGTCAAGGTCACGAAGATTGAAGAACCATTAAAAATTGGTAAGTGATTTAATGTTGCGTATTCGTTATTTTAGAATATTCCGGTGAACAGATTAGCCTCTTATTCGGCTGGTATAAATTGTTATATTTTGTTTTTGAACTATTGTATCGTAAGATCATAATTTATTCATTTATTTATTTAAACTTCAATGCACAATTATATAGGTAAGTGTATATATTGCGGACTTAACCATGTGGCGAGCAGAAAATTAAGTAGGCGGTGCATTAACTACTAAAATATATACCTAGTTCAACTATAAGTTCTGTTACAAATGAAAATGCATTTTTTTTCTATGAAGTAATGTATTATTACTTCATACACATATTTATTAAAATCTCAGCAAAAAAAATGTATTTGAAATGGCCACCTTTGGCTTTAATACTGGCCTTTAATTTGTCTGGCCACGAATCTATGGATTTACGTACTGTTTCTAAGAGAAATTTCGACACTGCTTGCTCCCAAAGATTTTTTAAGAGACGTGTCTTTTAGAGCAGGCGATGTCCCCTAAACCTGACCATAATTTGAAGTCTAAAGGGTTGAGGTTTGGACTAGATGAGGGCCAGTCTTCAGTCTGGTACGTTGGTTTCAAGCCAGGCTTAGGTAGTTTGTGTCTTGTGACCAGGTGCAGAGTCCTGCTAGAAAGTCCACGGTTTTAAAAAGTGTATTGCGGTGAGGTTTCACAACACGATCCAACTCTGTATCTTGATACACTTTGGCTGAAGTTTTCACTCCTTTTTTACAAAAATGTAGCTTTGTGACTCCTTGATAAGACACGCCCCACCAAACCATCACTGACTCAGGATGATGACCACGTTGTACCTTTCCGACCACTTGAGCAGCTTCTTTAGAACTGTGAGCGTACACTTAATCATTTTGCTTTTTGTAGTGTTCTTTAATCGTTGAAACTTTTTCATCGGTAAAGAGGATATTTCTGTTCCTTTCACCCGCGTATCGTGACAGGAGGCGCTTTGATCGATCCACTCTTTTTAATTGTAAAGATTGATTTAGGACATGACCTGCATATCGACGATAAACACCGAGCTTTAAGTCTTCTTTTATAATACGCGATAGAGTCCTAACTAAATCCGGAACAGAGTCCAGACGAATCTTCATTTCTCGCGATAAGATTTTTGCTTCCTAATGGGGTATCGACGAATTCTGGCTTTAACGGCATTAACAGTCTTTTTAGTTCTAACAGCACGCATTAAGATATTTTTTATTTTTAAATATTTCAATTAGTTATTCTGTTAATACAGAATATTTTTTTTCTCAGATCACACAAAACAAGCAGCCATCATGTTGATGACAGGTCATACACCCAAAATCATTCCGAGTCCTAAAAACGCTAAGAAAACTCCTAAGACGCCCACATATCTTGTGAAGAAGCCAAGCCCGGTTCGTAAGACTCCGCACAGCGGCCGCAAACGGAGCTCGAAGGAGGCAGCGGGAACTCCTAAGACTAGAGTGTCAAGAAACACAATTACACCTAAAAGTACTGTATCATCAAACAGAAGTAGCAGACGAACGAGAAATTCTGAGATTGATCAATTAGTGAGTATCTATTGGTTGAATGATTGAATTGACAGTAGATAATGACAACACTACTATATCATTAAGTATTTCTTAATTTTGGCCACACTTATTTTTACAGTAATGTGGTTTTAATTTATTTTTAATTGTTTTCATTTATATTGTATTTTCAATATTAGGTGTTCCAGTCGCCATTGCTGCCGACTCCTAAAAAGTCTGCGCTCAAAGACCCTTCTGCAAAGAAAAGCACCAGGAAAACAGAATCTATCAAATTTGACTTGAGCAACTTGGAGAACTATAATGAAGAGTCACAGGATGTGTTTATGGTCAGCGACACCACTTCGAGAAACGACGCGGGCAGTTCTTATGGAGAGGATAACTTGACGTTACGTTATTCTGATACATCCACTATACAGTCTCCATCTCCAAGAAAATCGATTCACTCCCGAAGCAGTAAGATTCTTGAAAGGACCTTGGGGACACCTATAAAGGAATCCAAAACTTCGGTCTCGTTCCAACAAAGTACGTTGACGCCCGAGTCACCGCGCGCTAGAAAGTCGTCACGCGGAAGCGTTATACTCGAGAAAGCTCTAAGAACTTCTGAGAATGTAGAAACGAGTACCAGATATTCACAAAGAACTACCAAGTCCATATCAGATGAAAGCTACAATACAACTGTTGCGTCCGCATTCCAAACTAGAACGCTGAGTCCCCGTTCGCCCAGTCGGAACAATTTAGAATCTTATTCTATTGTAGATCTTGTGTCCGTAGATTCTAGTCCATCTGTTAGGTCTTCTTCAGTGTACAATTCTGTTCGGAGTACAAACAGCGGCGCTTTTGGCACTCCTCAAAGTAATGTAAGGAAAACTAGATCTACCAGTGACCCAGTTTTTTTGAGCTCGAGTACGCCGTATCTTGGGAAAAGTGCACGTGCATCGACCTCAAGGTCTCAGTCGACTTCCAATATATCTCGTAATCGGTCTATAAAAGATGACGTTTCTGTATTGTCGACAAGAAGCAATAGAAGGTCGAAATCACTGACAACACCGGAAAACGCACAGAAGTACATCCCAGTTAATAGCACAAGAGTCTCTCGGCCATCGAGGAGTCGGTCACGTATAAATGACAGTGATTTGATGCTTATATCCTCTGAAGACGGCACCGAAATGGATGACGTATCGCCTAAGTCATCGAAGAGATTGAGTAGGGCCAACAAATCTCAGTTATTTAGTCCAGTTAACAAAAGTGGTAAAAGGAAAAGTTCAGCGAAAATATCACCACGCAAAAGTCCTAAAAACAATGAAGGCATAAGTACTCCGGAGAACAGAAATAGTCCTGAAGAAGTAGGAACACCTGTCCTGAGTATACAAAGTTTGTTAGATTCGAGTCAAAGCTCTTTGACGTCGCAAAGTTCTCGGAAGTCCCAGAAGAAAGGTCGCTCGTCAATTATTGTTAAAAGAAAAACCATCGGCGTTATTCCCTCAGAGCAGCCGAAGAGAGGTCGCGCGGTCGCTCTGTCTAAATCATTGAGCTTTGGGTCCAGAAAACGTCGCTTTATTAAGGACTCGTTGGCAACTTCTGGTAAAACAGATGGAGGCGCTACAGCTCCAGATACTGAAGAAATTGTAACTCCAAAAAGTGCTGTGAAACTGGTTCAGGAAGCTGTCAAAAACAAACACTCTACAGCTAAAAAACCTCAGTCGAAACGATCTATAATCGATGACCTTAATGCGTCGGATATCGTGAAGCAATTATTCAATAGTCCTGTTAAAAGGAAGTTGTCTCAAAGCATGACGGAATTTTCAAGAATGCAGCTTTTTGACGATGATGTTGGTATTGTTATAACTAAGCGGCCAACGCGCAACACGGTCGCGATAACTGGACGGACACCTGATAACTCTTTACTGGAACAGACTGAGAGTTACTCTCCTGAAGTGTTTGTCAGTCCACTGGGCACGCCCAGCAGTAGTCCAAACTTGACCGGCATAAAACGTTTGTTCGCTAAGCAGACTCCTGAAAATGACTTACGTAATGTCAGTGGCGTCAAAAACTTGTTGCGAACGCCGCGCACTAGGCGGTCGGTTAGGAATGACTTAACACAAGTGGCAGGCGTAAAGAGAGTATTCGCCAGAACACCTAGAAATCGGCTTAGCGACGTTCGAGTCAAGGAGGTATTCGTCGCATCACCTAAAAATGATTTAAGGCGCGTATCTGGAGTTAAAACTTTGTTCCGAACACAGAGGAAAAATAAATCGCCGAAAAATGACTTGTCCGATGTTCGGGGAGTGAAAAACTTATTCAAAAGAAATAGTCCGACCAATGATTTGAGGAACGTTTCGGGCGTCAAGAGAACTCTACAGAAAAGTTCTCCCAGGAACGATTTAACCGACGTTAGAGGAGTGCGCGGAATATTCCGGCAGCGGCGGCGGCAGCGGGACGACTTGAACGACGTCAGCGGCGTAGAGGAGCTGTTCAACTCGTCTAGTCACTCGCAAAAAGATGCAGACGACCCGTTCGATCGGCTCGTAGGAAGACCGCAGATAAAGGCCGTCTACTCCAAAACGTTTACGAATAGTACCTCGAACGCGAAGCCGCGCAAATCCGTTAAATCGCTACACATGTCGATGGATGCGATAACGAACAATGTCGAGAAGTGGCTGGAGCGAGAGCTGCACAATCAGCTGCGCAAAGAGAAAACACCTGCAAAGGCCAACACTGGTAAGGTTAATCTAACACGGGAGTTGCAGAAGCTGGCGACTGACACTGTGGAGGGGAACACGCCTCTCCGGCAGTGGAGAGTGCGCAGCGGCACGGTCGTAAGAAGCGCGAGTGGGCAGGCGTCGCAGCGCAAGCGGTCGGCCGCCGACATATACGGCGCGCACACGCTGCCCATCAAGAAGAGGTCCCTGGTGGACGCGGCCGCGGACCACGCCAGCAACGACAGTCGCTCCAACATGCTGCCGATAAAGAAGCGCGCGGTGCTGCACTCGACGCCGGTGAAGGGCCGCTGCAGCGTCACCATGAACGCGTCCGAGCTGGGCCGCGTGTCGCCCATCGCGCTCGATTACACGGCCAGCGTGCCTTCACATGCTACGTAAGTACCACCACATGTTTGTGTATTTATTTGTCGTCACCGACATCAATATTTTAACTGTACCTTATCCACGTGAATGGCCGAAATTATGAAATTTCTAGGATTTTGTTCCACAAATAACCAACTTCAATTTAGACAAAATTTGTATAGGTCCAACACAAGAGTAAACTTATTTATTATACTTAATCAATAAAAAGTCATTCATTACAATTGCTCAAGAATATTGTGCTTCAGTATTGAGAATGTTCTTGAATTTGATTAAGAATAACTACAAATTAAAATTCGGTTGTCTAGGAAGAATTATCTCGAACTATCGAGTTGTTTCTAAAAATAGTTTGAAAGCAGACTATCTTAATAGATAAAAATGGAATGGCAATCCCGTCTGCGCTATTGGTACACGGTACCGGGATACCAGTGAGAGATGATAAGTGAGGATGAAAACAGATCAGTTGACCCAAAAAACAAAAATAAAAATGGTAAATTCCGGTGAGAACCGCGTGGTGATCGACCTGATAGGATATATTGCTAACAAGCAAGGGTTTTAGATCCTATTACTAATAATCCCTTTCCCCCCGAGCTTACTTTCCAAAGTAAACTAGTATAATTTATGGTTACTTTATTTCTAGGTCTATACAAGGAACAGTTTTAGTAGAAACAAAATTACCAAAAGGAAGAAGGACTACAAGAGCGAAAGCAATCGAAAGAGTAGAGAAAAGCACTGTTAAAGTTGCTAAATCGTCTCCAATTAGGACTCGAGTGTCAAAACCTAAGGTAGAGAGTCCTGCAGTGAGGAACACACGAGCTCTCCGAAGGACTAAGACGAACAACTCACAAGTGAATCAGAAAACTCGCAGAATCTCTCTTGTTATTACAAAGAAGCCACCGGTTTTGAGTCCTAAATCTACAACGCGAAAAGGGAAACCTGTAAAGGAAGGTGTTCAAGATTTACCTAAAGAGAGTCCAAAGAAAAGATCTACCCGCCGACAGAAGGAAACGACTGTAGTGAGTGTAGTGAAAACACCAAAGAAAACTAGGGCTAAGGTGCACAGAGCTAGTGTGGCGGTGAGCAAGCCGTCGCCACTACTGAAACCACGAGCCAACACCCGGGGGAAGGGAACTGATTTTCTCCCACAAACAGTTCAGTCAGAATCAAAGCGGAGAACGCGTAATACTGCAGTTCCAACCAGTGAAACAACAAAAAATGTGAAGAAAGGTAAACAAAAGAAAGTGGAATCTCCGAAAAAGCTTAAGCAGCCAGTGGAAGCTCGGCAATCGAGAGCGACTAGAGGACGCCAAACTAAACTAAATAATTCTGAACCACAAATAAAAAGTGGTAAAAAGGCTCAAAACAAGTCGACAACTAAGAAAGAATCAAAGAGTAAGTTGGAAAGCCCGCGTACCAAAGGTGGTAGAGGCAAAAAAACTGTAACTAGCCCAGAAGTACGGGCAGTCAAAACTCGCGGTAAAGACATACAAACACAGGAAACTGTAACAGAGAAGTCTAAAGCACGAGGGAAAAAGGAATCATCGGATAAAAATAAAACTCGAGGGAAGAAATCAGAAACGAAAACCATAGAAGCATCACCATTAAAGAAGGGGCGCAGAGTGACTAAAGCCCTTGTCAATAATACAATATCTGAAGGAATTAGAACTCGTAAGAGAAAAGCAACTGTGGAGTCAGATCCACCTAAGAAACTTAGAAAAACTAGGAGCGAAGACATAGCAGGGAGTAAAACACAAGGTAATAAAATTGTAGAAACTGAAACTAGAAGTGGCCGACAGAAGAAATCTGTAGCGATAAGCAATAAAGATGTTAGCAAGGGGGTGGGTGATGACGGCAAGAATAAATCTCGCTCTGCAAGGTCCAGGAAAACTGAGCAGGTGGCTGTGACTCAGGAAGAGGAAGCAAGACCAGTTAGAGGAAGAAAGGTAATTAACACTTTTATAATTAACTAGTTGCCCGGTACGTGCTTCGCTACGTAAAAAGTGAAATAATAAAAAAAAAAACAATTTTAGCATCAATATCGCTGATAATTTGCTTTAATCGAAGCACGTCCAAAATGAAATGACCGCATGAATGACATAACAACATGCTTGTACTGTCAACACTGAAAAATAGTTTCAATTTGACAGCATAATCGCCATCTTAAAAAAAGTTTGAATTTGACACAAAAATCCCCATTAACAAAATGATCCGCTATTTATTGAATTTGTTACAAAAAAATGTGATAAATGAAGAATCGCTCGACCGATTTTGTGCAAACTTCACATAAACCATCTACTAAATAGTCCGAACAAAGCCTAAACATTTGGTTTGGATAGGTGAACCCGTTCTTGAGTTGTAAAATTACAACGAAAAGTGGCATAAATTTTTATATATACTGATGTAACTTAACGATAATAAAAATGGTAAATGCCAGATAATCACTCCCAATGATCAATGATATGTTCTTCATAATCCTTTATAGTTTTTCTCTTAGTTCACCATAAGCCATGGTTCTGTCCAACTACACCCATTATTTTTTGTCATTTCTTCTCATCTATTCTTACCATGTATTTTCAATGTCAGGTGAAGATTACATTTTTTTCTTGTTTTCGGTAGATATCCTAAATTATTAATGTGGATGTTTTGGTTCTTTTGTTTTACAGACTGTACCAGTTGTGGAAACTGCTACACAAAGAGGCGGACGCAAAAGGAAATCCGTTGCAGAGACTTCGGATAAGTCGGTCAAAGGTAACTTATTAGCATTTTGAAACAGCACCTCAACTTTAATGATTAACTTCCCTCTTTTGAGCACAAATGTCCCTTTCTTTTGTAATTTCATATAATTTAATGATGTGACATCAACAGATATAGATGGATAGGTATATTTTTTATACCACTGACATATATATATATATATATATATATATATATATATATATATATATATATATATATATATATATATATATATATATATATACGAATAAGGCCTTCTGTATACTAGTTGTATCTATAACTATATTATAATGTGATCTTGTTATATAAGTAATTAAGGTTAATTATTGTAGAACCAAATAAGCAGTCGGCGGCTAAGAGGAGCCGCAAGACGGCGGAGGTGGTCCCCGCCGCGACTGCCGCGACTGCCGCGACCACCACGCGTCCGCACACGCGGACCGCTCAAGGTGAATATTCAAGTACTGAGCGTATTTATGTTTTTAGAAGGAAATTCATAAAGTCATCGACGTTTTTTATTTTTTTTATACAATTTAGAATGGCAAACAAGCTGACGGCCCACCTGATGGAAAGTGGTAACTGTAGCCTATAGACGTGAGCAGTACCATGGACATAACAGAGTATACTGTTTCGCCCATGATAACCCCCATGCGTTGCTGTACCTGAGGACTCAGGTGTTATTCCTCTGTACCCAGTAATTTCACTGCCATATTCCACCCTTTAAACCGAAACACAGCCATGCAAACATAACTACTTTACGGTTGAAACACGAATGAGACTGTGGTACTTAAGGACGTTGCAGGCCCTGAAGGAACCTCTTTTTCCCTTTTTAAAAGAACAAGATACTTAATGATTTTGATTGGTAAATAGTTAATGGGTTTTGTTCAGGTACAAGAAGAACGGGCCGTGGCGGGAAGAGGTAACCCTGAGTGGTGACGAAAAGGCTAAACAAGTACAAATTTTACATTTAAGGTGAGTCGTAGTTTCTCAGTATAAAATAATTTAAACAGTAATATACAGGACCTTATGGTTACACCACCGTGTGACATAGATTTCATCTTTATTCTGGTGAATTTACAGAGTACAGAGGAATAACATCTGAGTCTTCAGGAATGGCAACGCATGGGGGGTATCATGGGTGAAACAGTATACACTGTTATGTCCATAGTACTGCTCATGTCTATAGGCGACGGTTACCACTTTCCATCAGGTGGGTCGTCGGCTTGTTTGCCATTCTAAGTTGTATTAAAAAAATATTTTTCTGATATTTGCCCATTTATATGGATTATTTTTATTGTACTGTCCATTTCAGTGGTGTAGTAACAAAACATATTGTTCCAGATGTCTCCTGACTGTTGATTTGTGGAGTACACACATTAGAACTATAATAAGTATCGAATGTACATTGTTTGTGATACGAATTCTTTGTGTTCCCAGTTTTATAGGCAATCTTTTTATTTAACATTACTCTGTCTATTCGCAAATAACTGAGGTAACTCTTGTACTTACCTCCGCCATGTGTTAATGATATTGTATGAATAAGACTTGCCCCAGTGTTGATGATGTGTAGCAATCATGACTTCATTATGTGCTTTTTCATTCACATGTTTGCCAAATTATACACGTTTAGTATAGTTACTAATTTCATTTTAAACGTTTCTCTTAGTTTTTAGTACTTTGAATAATTATCTTAGTGTTTATATTTTGAATAGTTTTTGGGAGAGTTGTATAATAAAGATGTTGTATTTACACGTTAGTTACCACGGGAAACGACCGCGGGCACGCTATACAGATATTTTGGCTCGCCTAAAATATACTAGTTACATTGAGCTCAGTTCTGAAGTGCCACTTCTGTAAATTTGTCTCTTAATATTTTAATAGTTTTACGATATTATTGTTTTATGGACCGTCATATACTAAATTAATAATGGATTTGATTCTAAATAAAATCTATTAGAAATTTACTTCATATTTGGTCCTTAGAATAAAGATGTCGTTGTCGAATTAAAATTTAAAATTTGGGGATAGCTTTAGAGTAATGGCGCTTCAGAATCGAGCCCAATGTTTGCCGCCGCAGAGTTTGTGCACAAATATATTTCTTTATTCAAAGAAACAAACGAACAACAAATGTGAAGCCTCTATAGACATCTTGTGCTTGCGGCCAGTGACAAGCGTATAAATCAACATGATATTTTTCGGGCGCAACGTTAGTGTTGTACGTCCTCTAGCTTGTCTATGCTAGTTTAGAATGAATAGAGTATAAAACTGATACGGCCGTATGAATTTGCATACAGCCCTAGAGAGGTAGAGAGACGGTCGAGCAAGTTGACTCGAGCGCAAAGACTTAGCAGCAATAAATAGTGTTAATTTTTTTTTCTATAAGGACCCAGAACATGAGAAAAGATTAATATACAAACGCACAAGCATTCATACATTTTCTATTTATATTAAAAAGTTGATCAAAGTTTTACGCCACGCGGGAAAAATAAGCGGGAATTAAACAGTATCTTATTACAAAACGCAGACCAAAGATAATGCTAGAGTTAGCACTGCAATAAACCAAGGACTAAAGCAATGCTTTTTACAGAAAAAAGTTTATCACTAAACCGTGGGCCATCTACAGTCTATAGCGCCAAAAATACCTAGTTTTACTGTGGTTCAAGACCAAATATTTATTTTTGAGATTACGATCACTGCTGCGATAAGATGAAAAAAGAAATATTCTTTCGCCTTTTAAATATTATCCATAGATTTTTTTCTAAATTATAACTTCTGTCTGATAGATTGTGTAATTATTTTATAAAATATTTGAATGTGTATTCCGTTTCACGATACAAATGTCATATAGATATTTAGCAATGTAAAAAAATATGTATTACAGTGTCAAAAATAAATCAGAACTGTGTAAATAGTAAAAATAATGATGGAAACTTAAATAATATATACAGATATATTATAATCATTATTTCAAAGTAATAAATCTTTAAAAAATATCAATTTCTGGTTAAACGACCACTGTATACAAGATTATTGGATCCGCAGTCTAACTCTGGTAGTTATTAGTTTCTCTCTTAGTTCGGCTATCGTAATCAAGTCTGATTTATGCAATATATTATCTTTAGGTTTCGTTTAAACCTCTCGACCTTTTTGTAATACTGATAGTGGTTTGATTTGAGTATCGAGCAAAGAATAAACAAACAACTAGGCTAGGTAAAATCTATGTGCTACTCGGTTTAGGTTGTGCTTGCTTGACCGTCTCGAGGTCCCTGAAAGTTTGACACTGAAAGTAATGTATTATTTGTGGATACGTATAATGCCTTTGTAGTGCTATTAAGGTGCAGAAGAGTGCTTTAACGTGATAATAAAATATCATATATATATATATATATATATATATATATATATATATATATATATATATATATATATATATATATATATATAATAACGGTACCGTAGCGTGATAATATGCGACAGGGGGGAGCGGGAGGTGGGGGGGGGGGGTTCTATTCAGCAATGCTATTATGTCACACTCATCTGTAAATTTTAAAATGTTAAATCAATATTAATATCAGACACCAACAAAGAATGTACTTAATAAATCTATTAAAATGTTCATTTGCATCTCGTGTTTAGAATATTGAATTAATTGTACCAAACTGAAAACATTAGCTTTAGATATAAAGACTGTGACGCTATAGAATTTACCCCCACAATATTAACGAAATATATTACAATTGATTAACGGGAATTTAATGAACTTACTCCATATCCAACAATTGTTTCGACACCATCCAGAAGTCTCCAGGTCGAGTGCTGTGATAACGACGCAGCGCTAAATTTCCGTTAATCAATTATTATTCAGAAATATAAATATACAAAATTAACAAGAAAAGTGTTTTAAAATTTAGTATCTATAATTAATGTCTTAAATTTTTTTTGTCACATTAGAAATCTATTAGGTATAAGACATATCTTTTTAAAATTTCGTAGTGTTTTTGGTATAGCATTATATTGTTTAGCTTGTAATGGTTTGTCAGTTCAAAATATTCATAAAATATTATAATATATAGTAACAATAGTGGTGCTGATATCAATGCGCACAGTTAATGTACAAGTATATATAGGTCATCGACGATGATGACCCACGTCGATGATGTAGGAAATAGAATTCTCAGTATAGTCTTTCTACGGTCAATACTAAAGCGGGATCAATATTGTATAACAATGTTTGTGTTGTACATTTTATAGATATAGATTATGAAGCAGATCCGATGGATAGAGAACATTATTGTATGATTTTAAAATAAATTTTGTGAAGCACAGTTGTAGTTTTTGTTTCACCCTTAAAAGCCTGATTTTTAAATCAAACTAAAAAATATATAAATGTATCCTTCACTGTTTTTACTAATGGGGAAAAATAGTAAAAAAATCAAAACGATATTTTTTATATATATTTATTTTGAAAAAAACATTTACAACTTACAAAATTTATAAACTTTATACATTCCTTTACAGAGATATTGCTGAATCGTTAACGACGTCGTGTACAGCTGTCTACAGGATTTCTCAAACTCATGTAAATAGAGGGGGAAAGGGATTGTTAGAATGGAGACTGGGAATCCCATTACTAGTAATACACCCAACCAGGTCAACCTCCTCGCGGTTCCCCCTGGAAACTATTATGATTAATTCCAGATGAATTCATCATGATGGGCTAACTGGTCTGTTTTCATTCTCATCTATCACCCTTCACTGGTGCCCCGCCAGCGTATCCCGTTAGCGCAGGCGGGGTTACCATTCCATTTTCATCCAATTAAAAAAAAAATCATGTAAATAAATTATAAATATAAATTGCTGTCTAATGACTGTGTTCACATTGAATGTTAAATACAAAAGTTAGAATATACATTTAGAATTATACGGAATAAAAGAACTTAAAACTTACTTTGAGTCAGTAGGTGATTAGGTTAACATTGTAAATCAGATATTGTTGTATATTACGTGTCGTGGTGTCTATTAAAGCAGTATACATTGCTGATACATAGTGATTTTTATGACATACTAGCGACCCGTCCCGGCGTCGCACGGGTGGACATTTTTAGATTTTAAAAAGTAGCTATTAAGGCTGCACACGCGACGGAAGCTTAAAAATGGAGTAACTTCTCCCGTTTTCCCAACATTTCCCTTCACTGCTCTGCTCCTATTGATCGTAGCGTCATAAAAAGTATACTATAACTACTACTGCCCAGGAATAGAAGAATAATTATATCAAGTTTCGTTAAAATCCGTCGAGTAGTTTTTGTTACTATAACGAACATACAGACAGGCAGACAGACAGAAATTTTACTGATTACATTTTTGGCATTAGTATCGATCACTAATCACCCCCTGATAGTTATTTTGGAAATATATTTCATGTACAGAATTGACCTTTCTATAGATTTATTATAAGTATAGATAGAAGATAGGAGAGGGTAATAAAACAAAGTGTAGTCAAAAGAATATAGAATTTAATTATAATTTATATTTACATAATTTTTTTTATTAAAGTATACTTAATTATATTCCTATCAATTTCATTAAATGTATTTATTAGATATTCAGTTTATAAGGAATGTATTTATGTATGTATGATATCAAAAAACTATCATCTCATTCTCTTCTTCTTTTAATGCAATCGGAGTGATAACCCCGCTTGTACTGCTGATTTATGCAGGCGAGGTTATCGGTGGGGGATGACAGGTGACCCAAGCGTTACGGATTTATTATAAATTGACCACGACAGTTTTCAGAGGAGACCGCCTCGTGCTCGGCAGCAGCATCTCTAAGTACCGTCGTGATAGATTCTTTCTAAATTCGTCACGAGTCAACCGACCTGGTTCAATTTGCAAAGAGGGTTGACGTCAGGCAGACGGCCGGTCGTCAAACTAAGCCAAATGTTTTTGTAATATGGATAAAAGATATGTTGACTCCTTATAATAATTGGGGTACGGGTAGGAAGAAGAAGAGGGAACCGAGCTGGCGTCGTCGGCACGCGGGCGAGGGCTGGGTGGGCTAGGTGGGCTAGGTGGGGCGCGGCTTGGCCTTGACCGGGTTGGAGATGCGGAAGATGGCGGGCAGCAGCGCGGCGAGCGCGGCGAAGAGCGCGGGCGCGGCGGCGGGCGGCGCGGCCACCTGCAGCGTGCGCAGCGCCGCGCCGCCCCAGCCCGCCGCCTCCAGCACGAAGCCCTTCACGCACTTCAGCACCAGCTCCGCGCGCCGGCTGCACCACGCCGCCGTCGTCTCCTGCCGCCCACACACACCCGCACACGATACTCTACCCTCGCTCCATATAACACTGCCCTCACTTTTTTTTATACAACTTAGAATGGCAAACAAGCTGACGGTCCACCTGATGGAAAGTGGTAACCGTCGCCTATAGACATGAGCAGTACCATGGACATAACAGAGTATACTGTTTCGCCCATGATACCCCCCATGCGTTGCCATTCCTGAGGACTCGGGTGTTATTCCTCTGTACCCAGTAAATTCACGCCATATTCCACCCTTCAAACCGAAACACAGCCATGCAAACACAACTGCTTCACGGTTGAAACACGAATGGGACAGAGGTAGCCAAACGTTCGACTTTTGTACAAAGTCTCCCTCTGGTGACTAGTTAACTATAACTACTAGATATGGTGATAGATATGAAGTTAGCGGCACACTAGACCGATCTTTACTCGAGTATCTTCTACGACAGAATACCAACACATCATGTTGCATACATAGAAGAAGATCCCACGAAGAGAATATCTACTCTTCGTGGGATGCAGGGTACAGGCCTCGAGCTTGTGCCCATTACCTGCGCTATTTACAGAAATCTATTACTTCATGATACTCATTTAAATTTAGAAGACTACCTGTGATATTAAAATGATGTAGACAGTGCAACAAAACCTCAACAACAGAAAATTTATCAATTGTAGGTGTCAAGATCAGTCAAGTATCTCCAGGGATAGTATCATTCAAATAAGTTTCTATGTATGTTTTAAATATCACCAAAGGCTAACTACAGTTGCCAACCCGCCTGCTAAACATGGCAACTATTGACAAAACCCTCTTTTTTGGTGTAGGCTTATGTTTAGCAGTGGACATTTAACGACTGGTATGATATTTTTTACCAAAGACAAAATATATATAACGATGTACACGGTACAAACCTCCGAGAGGTCGTGTCGTAACAGGAGCGGCAGTGAAATGGTGGTGACGTCGTTGCAGCAGGCCGCCTTCAGGATGTTGCGTAGCCCCAGTATAGCGGGATGACGAGACGTGATGTCGCCTGCATAGTATAATTAAACATTGTTTTCTTAATTATACTATATTACTTTGAAGTTCCATTAAGAAGTCCACAGATAGTGAACTGTGATAGTCTCTATTTAGGAATAAAGAGGGGGGGGGGGGAGGGTTAGTGATAGACATCGTTTACAATCAAGCAATAATAGACAAGAGGCAAATGAATCTATCGGTAGATATATTAAAGTATTTATTAAAAAAAAGTAGACGTTGGATGTTACCGTTTCGTTCTGAAGCGGTAGCGAAAATGTGTCTGTAGTTTCGTTTATCACTTAGTTTTTTTATGGTTGGGGGTATGGTCAACAAATTCACGATCCACCTAATAGAAAGTGGCTTCTGAATCGAAGTTTAGTCTGAATACACTTTTGTATGACATAAAATGGACTACTAGGTGATGCCTATGATACGTTATCATTTCTGAGGATAACGGTGTTAGGTTACAGTACCCTTTCAGTCTTATCCTTTAAACCGAGACGAAGACGAGCTTCACGGGGGAATCAAGTATAGGCATCCAACCAGAGGTACCCGGGTAGACGACTTTAGTACAAAGGCTCTAGTTGTGGTGCTGACCAGATCGCAGGCTGTCGTCGTCGGCGACGAGGTGGAACACGAGGTGGACGTCGGCGAGGTTGCTGTGCCGCGTCACGAACACATCACCGGCCGCCAGCCGCTGGCTGCCCCCTGACCGCCCGCCGCCCGGCTGCTCCCGCTGCCGCTGAGCGTTGCGGGCCGCCACCTGCCAATAGCACGAGCAGTATTCACCATCATACACACTCATAATTCAAGCAGGCTCAATGGAATGTGGCGACGGGCGTCGTCTGTTACGTAATGATGTTGGTCTTAGCCTTCGACGTGGTGTAACATACTATGTACTGTCCTAAGGGATTTTATATATATTTTTCACAACTCAAAATACTACCAGATCGGCCACGACGTCGACGTACGATCTACGTCTATGCGTACTGTCCATTTTAGATTATATAGATAGAGCCTCCAGTCTCATAACGGGTCAACTTTTTGTTAGTTAATTGTCAAATAAGCTGACTCTTGTTTTTATCAGTATTCTATATATTTACGCATAAAATGTATCTGGACATATTATTTGATAAAAAAAAAAATTGTGTTTACACGTTAAAAAGATGTATAAATTATAAAACAAAATAAATATAGAAGTTATAAAGCAATCGCTCATAACTATTCATCACGTAAAATTGTATTAAAAAGTTGACCCGTTTTTCTCGAAGCATCTCTATGGAGACACTCTATACCTTACGTAATTTCTCGTGGAACTTTGCGATAGAAGGTTGACAACCGAAGACCTCTCGAACGTGGCGCTAGCTTTAGACAGGCACTGTTTGCTAAGAAGTGGTAGTTACCGGCTCCTTGACCCTGTCGGCGATGTCGCGCAGCTGCAAGTCGAGCGGCGCGAAGTGGTGGTCGGCGGAGCGCGCGGTGGCGCGCAGCAGCGCGGCGGGCGGGCGCGGCGGCGCGTCCGCCAGCAGCACCACGCCCGCCAGCTCCGCCGAGTACAGCGCCAGCGACGTCTGCAGCCGCCGCGACGCCTCGCTCGGGCTGCGCACGCACGCACACGCACACGCTCACACTAGCTCAACGATTGTTAGCAATCTACCCTGTCATCTATCCTGCTGAATTCCAGGTGAATTCATCACTAACTGACCTAACTTTTCATTTTCACCTATCATCCATCACTGGTGTCTCGTCAGTGTATATCGATAGTGCAGACGGGGTTACCATTCCATTATCATCCATTAAAAAAAAAAAACATACTTATGGCAATAGCATAGGTGTTGTTGCTATTCTATTTTCATCCCATATAAAGTACTTCATCACCATCACGGGCGATCAATACGATGGAATAAATTACAAACTTGTCAACATAGTCGACGTTGCACAGGTCCATGAGGTCCATGGCGACGATGCGTATGTTGTGCGTCTGCTTGAGCTGGCTACCCAGGTGGATGGTGAAGCTCTCCTCCATGCGCTGGTGAGGCACCGCCGCCGGTGTCAGCAGCCGCTCGGGCGAGAACGTTGCGAGGGGAGAATTACTGGGTGCACGAAATATTAGTGGCTTAGTGGTAGTTGTCGCACGCGTCACACTCGGGAACGAGTGCAAATGTGGGTCTTGAGTATGACGAGAATATTGGTAAAATAATGTGTTATACTATTGAGAAGCTGATGAAAGATACAGGTATAGTGCACGACAGGAGTATCACAATAGTGATCCATTGGGTGATGCATATAAAAAGCTGTCAAAGCCTGACTAAAGGCTAGGAGCTATATATATATATATATATATATATATATATATATATATATATATATATATATATATATATATATATATATATATATATATATATATATATATATGTAATATATAAAAGTACTATAAACTTTAATGACGCGTTAATATTATTTACTTTATATTCAAAAACAGGTGGTGGAGAACCTTGTATGTGATGGAGAGACTCAATCTTTATATCATCCATCCTTCAAGAGATATCTTACATGCCTTGAGCTGTGCTTGTGGGACATGGAAGCAATCAAAATAAACTTGCTAACTTTAAAAATAGTCTGCCATGAAATGTCATTCATGTCTCTCCACCCTTCATACATCTCAAAGGCAATGCTACTGTTCTTTCAATAAAGTAAATATCCATGGGGGGTACCTGGGCGTGTTGAGCTCAGAGGTAGTTTGGTACTGGTCGAGGGTGGCCATGAGCCAGGCGCGGTGGTGGGCCCGCTGCGCCTGGCACAGCGCGTCCAGCTGCGAGCCCCAGCGGCCCGCCACCAGCGCCTGCTCCTCGAACTGCCTGCCAGCCAGCTCGTTGATGTCCTCCTCCGTCGTCGACGTGTTCAGGAGACGCATCTTTTCCTCCATCTCTTCTGTCTGTCTGAAAGGTGGAATTAATTATATTGAAAACAAAAGTGATTTAATTATTTTACAATGTAAAAAAGTTCATCATCTTCATGTCGGCCCACAACTGTCCACTGTTGAACATAAATCTCTCTCTTGGGGGGTCTTACCAGTAGTTGTCACGCTTTGCAGGCGGATTAGCTACCGCAGTTAGGCCTTGGAGATGTTTTAAGAGGGACACTGCTGTCTATCCCTCGCTCTCACATAATCGCCTCTTACGACATCCACGGGAAAAGAAGTGGTGGTCTATTCTATGCTGGGACCACACGGCAAATACATTACATCTGCTTCCTAATAATTTATTTATATGTTAATAGATATAGTATAGATAGGAGATTCATGCATGGCATTAGCTATTAGCCTTTATTTTATTCTTTAAAAATATACCTGGTTTACATTACTTAAATTCTTGCATTATATTGATATATCAACTAACTGCGATAAAAAGCAGCCTGCATCCTTTTCAATTTCAAATTCACATACCTACCTCTGTGTGAGCTTCTCAATATCCTCATCTCGGTTCTTCAACATGTTCATAACCGTGTGGGCATAAGAGTTCTCCACTTGCAATATAGTCTCTAAGGCTGGCGAGTGCACCAACTTGTGGTACGCCGCTGCAAACACTTCCTCGTCAGAAGTGCCCTTCTGTTCAGCAAACTCCATCACATTTTCTTTGAACAGTTTCTCCCAGCTTTTAATGATCCCCTCCACATTGATCTCACTATTTTTGAGTTGGTCCAACAACTTTTCATCCCTGTCATTGTGGAAATTCTTTGTTTCTACAGCTACAAATTCTGCTAGTTTCTCATTTAAATCTGAAACAATATATAAACATTAAAAAGTGAATAACTTTATATACGGAATTTAAAATTTTGCATTTATAATAACATTTGTTTATTAGTTTATTTACAAAATTGGTTATGGTTATAACACCTTAGATGTGGTAGTAATATCGGAATCCCACGCTACAAGGAAGAGTCAGGTTGATCTGCCTAACTTCTGCACCTACTTTATATTTCATCCTGATGGACAAGCTTGTACTTACACTGCAATTATCATTACGATTATCATATCAGCCTTTAACTGTTATATGTTGAACATAATCCTCCTCCTTGGGGTTTTTTTTAAATAGATGATAATGGTATGGTAACCTCACCTGCTCTAACGGTAAACGCTGGCGTGGCACCAGTGACGGACGATACGTGAGAATGAAAAAAGCAGTTAACCCATCGTGATGAATATACTTAGAATTCAGCACGATGGTTTCGGGGGGGGGGGGGGGACCATGGAGAGGTAACCTGTTAGGGTATATTGTTAGCAATGGGAGTAGTTATCTGCATTACTAACAATCCCTCCCCCCTTGGGGGTTTTGCCAGTAGTTGCCACGCTTGGCAAGCAGACTGGTAATCATAGGTTTTACCGTTGTTTTAGTAAGGATGCTGTTATTCATCCCTCATTCTTCCTCAGTTGCCTCTTACAACATCCATAGGAAAGAAAGGGGTGGCCTATTCAATGCCGGGAGCATATGGTAAAAAAAAAATTTGGCACTGCAATAGTCATAAAGAAAAATCCTTGAAACAGTGAGGTTGCTCCATGACAATCCCAGGAAGCTTCTGTGCTTCTGGGCAGAGCTAGGTTGGCTGTACTAGGCATGACTGATGGGCATAACAGCCCAAATGAGAAGCTTAGCACGGAAAATAGAGTCTAATTTAAATGTACCTCATCAAAAAAAGTATAAAAAACTAACTTTATGTAACAGACTATATTCAAGCAGCCACTGTAAGAGTGGAAGACCAGTCGGGTTCTGTTGGCTTCACTACTGACTTTGACTTGACTTGGTAGCTAATACTGTCCATCTAAATATAAGATTAGCGGGGCCGCGCGCGCGCGCCTGTGTGTGTGTGTGTGTGTGTGTGTGTGTGTGTGTGTGTGTGTGTGTGTGTGTGTGTGCACACTTTCCAATATTAGGTATGTGTTGTATTCGAATTACTAAAAATATCTATATGTTTTATTTTGTTTACTTAAAACACTTGGCAATAACTTTATCTTTTTCCGTCAGTGGAGACTATGAACATTTTTAAATATGAATGTTGGTAATCTCTCGCAAATGAGGTCTTAATTGTTATTCGAGGATGCCACCTCAAATTTTTTCTAAACATTGATGGAAATATACATCTTCTACCTCTCTCATCAGGTGAGCCTGCGTATTGGCCAGCTGATCCACATAAGGTGTCTTGCTAACATGGTTGATTGTTATGAAACAATTTTTTAAAGTAGTAAGTATAGCTTTTAGAAAATTACATCACTGGACCAACCATCATGGTTTGTTCCTGATAAAATAGGGTGAGTTAAGTGATCTGCTTTCATTCTATTATCCCTCATTGGTATTCTATCAGTGTAAATTAACAGTGCAGGCTGCCATTCCAGTTTTAACAATTAAAAAGCACTAAGTTTAGCAATTTCAGATTGAGCTTGTAAATATATATTTTTTTATGGATGAAAATGGAATTGTTACTTCATTTACTAGTATAGTATACTATTATCTGTGCCCTGAGCTATCGGTATGAGTTGGCGGGGTAATGAAAGGTAATGAGTGAGGAAGAAAGCAAGTATGATGAATTCAACAAGGATTAACTGGGGGGAAAGGGATTGTTAGTAATGGGGTCTAATAGCCCCATTACTGGCAATATACCCTCTCAGTTGACCTCTATGCGGTTCCCCCTGGAAATCATCATGTTTAATTCTTGTCGAATTCATCATGGTGGACCAACTGACCCGCATTCATTCTCACCTATCATCTTCCACTGGTGACTCGTCGGTGTATACCAATAGCACGGGCGGGATTACCAATCCATTTTCACCCATTAAAAAAAAAAATTTATATGATTTGATAGGATTTATTGTTAACAATGGAACTGTTAGACTCCATTACTAACAATCCCTCCCCCACATATTCCTAATATAATTTTGGTTTTTTGTATCTAGTTTTGGGCTCAAACACATGCTCTGTCTGATAATTTAACAATGCACAATGATTACGGATTATTTACCGTCTTCTAAGTAGACCGGTATGTGGAACATATTGATGACTCGCTGCACCAGCTCGCGTATGGAACCCTCGTGAGGTATTTGGACGGGGACCTCCAGTTTAAAGAACACATCCTCATTGGTACATGTGGGGAATGAATATTTAAAGGTTTTAGTTGAATTATCTACAGTGTCTGCAGTCATTTTTACATTAACATTTACATAAATAATAAATCTAAAACCCTTTGAACTAATAAACCCTTTGAAACACCCACAAATACAACAAAACAAAACTTTTATTTATAAATGACAGCCAAGTGACACTGACAATGACAATGGGTGTTTTTGCTTTACCAATTTTTAGTTGATCTGTGATAACCTACTGCTGTTGCGTTTAGATTTTGCAATAGTTATAATCTTAGTGTTTATAACGTTTAGTTACGTTATTTATTCCAATGTTGAAGAAAGGAGAGTAACGTTTTTCCAGTCGTATAGTCGGATTTGTAGAGTAGTGGAGTGTGTAGCCTGATTTTCTTGATGTCTTTATATGGGACGTAGTCTTAATTGTATTTTTAGACGACTTGGAATGTAACCCTAATTCCCACATGATGGAATGTGGTGTCTATCGTCTATACCTAAACATGATTAATATCATGATGTCTATTTTATAATGATGTGATGGCCCCATGGGTATCGTGTACATAGACAGTTACTATTACTTGCTCCTCATGAGTGCTATTTCTAAATAATTAGTTATGCCTCCGTATCTAGTAATCCACTGTTATATTTCACCCTTCAAACGGAAATACAACTCACGCATCACTGTTTCACAATAGAAATACGAATAGAACATTGTTGTCCATGTAAATAGTTTTTGTATTTTTGTGCTTCTAAGCGGCTCTCCTGGTTCACTATCAAAGGGAGACTGTTTCGTACACGGGACCGTGACAAGGAACTGTCTAATTAATTATTTCTGCCGTCAAGCACCTTTTTTGATGATGTCTTAGGCTTCGATTGCAATATTGAAAGGTGAGATATGGCAGTGAATTTATTGGCAGGTACCTATCTATGATTTAAGATCTGCATGTCATAAGAATTGGTAACACGCAATGACGTGGTGAGTCATGACTACTTGTTTGTAAATTGTAAACATTTGTCATTCAATCTCGTAACCGCTTATATGGATCTAGTTGAAATTTGAGAAAAAGGTTCACCATGTCACAAATACTATAATACTAACTAACTTGACATACATTTTGATTAGTGTCTGCTAGTGTATAGTTGTTTTGAATTCCGTTTATATACCTACACGTAAATAAGCCAGATTACCTACCTAGGTAGTCAAGGTAAGGGTAACTTTGTATGAATTGTGTGAAGTGTAATGATAAAATGCATGTTAATACAAAATAGCCTTTATCTGGCACATATTATCAGACTTGACTGAAACTTTATTTGTAAATAGAACATTATGAATACATAGTATTCTTTACAAAGGTCGTGTTGGTGTTACGACGTACGCGGGGACAGTACTACACGTGTTGGTAATAGTAGAACTATATTTTCATTATATATAAATTAAAAAATGGAAACAATAAATTATTACATAGTAGAAATTATAATAAAAAGTTCGGTTCACATCGTGCTCTTTAATGCGATGTCTTGGAACCGAGCGGCCGGGCGGCGACTGCGATCTTCGTCTTGGACCTTGTGTGCTGGCGGTGGAATCATTACGCGGCTTCACCGCCCTCCTCGTCCTCGGCGCTGGCGGTGAGCATCGTAATCAGCTTGTTGGTGTCGATGAAACCCTTGTCGTCGATCTCCATCTGGTCGTAGGCTTCGTCGACCTCGTCGGCGCTGAACTTGTCGCCCCAGGTCATGAGGGCGTGCCTGAGCCTCTCGGAGTCGATCTTGCCGTCATCGTCGAAGGTCTTGAAGGCGTTGATGACAACGTCATCCTCGTCGGAGCCGCCGGACATGCGGTTCGCGAACAAGGTCAGGAGCTGGGTGAAGTTGATGGGGCCAGGGGCTTCGTTCACCATCTCGTCGAGCTCCTTTTCTGACGCCAGCCTGCCGAGGGAGTCGAAGGTGGCGCGCAGGTCGTTCTTGCCGATGATGCCGTCCTTGTCATGGTCCATTAGCTGGAAGGCCTGCAAAAGAAGGAGAAAACTTCAAATACACGACTTCGAAAGATATATAAACAACTCTTGTAGTACTTCTGAGTTCTTTGCAAAGTTTAATATAGAACAGAAGTATTTGAGGAATCAAAATAATAGCCACGGTTATTGTTTAGTAAACAGACGGATGAACGTAGCCGGCACGAGCTACACTTGACACAATACGCGATACTAGGTATGTGACGTAATGCATTCATCTTGTAATCAGGTCAAGTACATCAATTTTCAGTAATTAAATCAGATCAATAAACTTAATTAAAGCACAATAAAAATAATAGTACTATTCCACCACTGATTTAAGTCTATAATTGATAACTAGGTACGTCGATTTTTTAAATATGATTTCACAAACAGGACCTCTAATAAAATCAAAAATAAGTTTATTAGTTTCTCAAATTTTTACATCTAATATGTCTCAAAGACAAGAACGATTAGTTTTTTTCTTTGAAAAATGAATGCTGAATAATTTTTAAGTTAATTTTTAACTCGGCACAAAGTGGTAGTATATTTATCAGGTACTACGTTGGTAAACTTTTTAATTTCAGATTAGCAAAGCATGAGGGACCGTGGGTCTTAAAGTGTATTCTGTGATCTTCATAGTTTAAGTCTATTGGCATCAGTTACCACTTTCCATCAGGGTAGCTGTTAGCCTGTTGCGCAAAATTCTTGTTTCCTTACCTCCTTGAATTCGGCGACCTGCTTCTGTGAGAACATAGAGAAGACATTGGAGCCGGTGCGCTTGGCCTTGCGGCTGCCACGTGATGACTGCCTGTCTCCGCCAGCCGCGGGCGCCGCCGCTGGGGCTTCTTCCGCAGGCGCGTCTTCTTTCGCCTTCTTCTTCTTTACTTTCTTATCCTTATCCGCCTGTAAGTATTATTTTTCGCTTAAATTACCTAATACTTGGCATTGAGATTTTATTTATTGTTTGAGTGTAGTACCTATATCATTTTAAGGCGTACTGGAAGTTTTCTCATTTTCGCGATACTTATTTTACATACTTGTAAGTTGTAGTTTCTTTTCTTATTATGTCGGTATGGTGGTACATATATTTCGTATAACATTACGACGATTGTTAATAAATTATTTAATTTGCTTGAGCGACATTTTTTAAATTGTTCTATTTATAAATACTTTTTTTTATTTTGTACGGGATCGATTATTAAACGATTAGGAGCTATGAAATAATTTGCTAATCACAATAGCAACTAACAATCTTGGTCTAAATTGAGAATACTTCAACACTTGTATCCAGTTTAGGCGTGGCCGGTAGCGCCTCTATATTTAGCACATTCCCGGCGTCCGCTTACATTCGACTTGCTCCAACATCAGTTACGTAAATTTATAAATAGATCATTATTTGCCCCATTTTCATTTACTGCTATAAGTTTATATATTTTACTGTCGTAATTAATTTCCGATAAGCAATTATTTTAAAACTCACGAACTTGTTGTGATGTTTTTTTTTGTGTATCTTTGAAAAGTTTATTTTTCTTGAATTCTCTGGTATGATATTTTAAAATGTTTTCAATATTTTTTCTTTATTGAATTGACACATTTTATTTTATAAGGCTAATAAGTAGATTTTTTCCTATTCACCGCGGGTACTGACTCTTCACTGTATCTTGACACATTTTTAAATTTTTAGATGTTTTCTGTCTTCTACTATTAAATTAATAAGTGATGTATATTACTTAGATTTTGAGATATATAATGCATAGCACTTTAATTCTTATCTTGTATTGATAAACTTTATTCTTTATGATTTATTTATTTGAAATAACCGGCATACAATCGATGCAAAATTTAAAATTCTCAAAAGTTATAGTCGATATAAAAGTTAATAGCAATAGTTTTATTCAATACGTTAATAATATTATTATATTGACGTCCTAATTTTTTTTAAACCGGATTCGTTTATTTGTAAACTGATTTTAAAGAAGATTTAAGTGAGAAATTGTTACTTTGTTTTAAGTTTTAATCCACACGTTCATCGCGATAACCCGTCTTTACTTTTTAGAACTTTATCAATACCGACAAATTGTTCAATGGCTTCATCTTCTAAGGTTAAGTTATCGCTATCCGTATCTATTTATCATCCGACGCATTGTTTTCCATCTCGATCACTTTTTTCAACACTGTCGTCACATAACACTGTACTGTCACCACTCGTGTCCACTGTGCCGCACTTACCATTTTGTTGTGTGTTGGACGATCGACGAAGGAGAGACTGATCGACTCGGCAGTCCCACCCTGACTCCGAAGCTTCGTTCCCTCTCAGAGCTCCAGGAGTATCCCCCCCTTTCGGTTCGAGGCGCTGCGCACGCGATTCCATATTTAGTTCGACAAATAAGATATGTACTGTTTGATTCGGGAACATAACGGTTCGGGCCGCTCGTGGGCTAAGCCGTCTTCGCTTTTGTATTTATAAAAATAACCGGCTCACCTGAGCTACTGTTATAGTTTCAGCCTGTTGCTGACGATGACGCTTGCTCCGTCACGGACAAGTTGCCGAGGAAATGCAGCGTTTTTATAATAGATTTACAAATGTACACCATATTAGCGGAGCTTAGGTGGAAGAAGTTACTTTAAACGAACTTAAAAAAAGGAACAGGGTCTCTTCAAAAATTGGGAATCTCCTTTATAGAAGACGGATAAAGTCTGTTCTTTGGCAACATTTTTAAGATTTCACTGGTTTGGTAATTTGAAATACTAGATAGACATAATATTGAAATAGATATCCTATTGCCTAGTAGCGGGGCAAAAATGGATTGTTTTGATAATTGAATATTTCCATCCATTTTAATTGTTACCATGAGTTCTCTTTCTTCTTCTTTTTTTATATGGCTTCCAGACGTAGAGAAAACGGTGATATATTGCCAATGTCAGGGTTCGATAAAATACATTGACGTTTTCCAGGTATATATATTTGTAAGTCTAAAGAGAAACATATACCTATATGTAAAATTTTTAAAGTACATATAAATTTGTCCAGTTCTTCACCAGGAGAGAGTGGATAAGATAAATTTTTTTTTTTTTTTTTTTTTTTTACAACACACGGGGCAAACGAGCATGCGGCTCACCTGATGGTAAGTGACTACCGCCGCCCATGATCACCCACAACACCAGCGGCATTGCAGGTATGCTGCCGGCCTTTTAAAAAGGAATATACTCTTTTCTTGAAGGTTATGTTGTCGTATCGGTTCGGAAATACTGCTGCTGGAAGTTGATTCCAAAGAATGGTTGTGCGTGGAAGAAAGTGCCTTGAAAAACGCACGGTGGAAGACCGCCACTCGTCCAGATGATTGGGATGAAACTTTAGTTTGTGGCGGGTTGTACGGTGGTGAAAATCAGCAGCAGGTATCAATCCGAACAATTCCTCAGAACACTCCCCATGATAAATTCGGTAGAAGATGCACAGAGACGCAACATCTCTGCGCAGTTTCAATGGGTCAAGTCGGACAGTAAGGCGTTGACTATCGATAATTCGAGCCGCCCGACTTTGAATGCGGTCTAACGGAAGGAGTTGGTACTGTGGCGCTCCTGCCCACAGGTGAGAACAGTATTCCATATGCGGCCTGACTTGGGCTTTATATAATTTCAGGCGGTGTTCTGGCATGAAATATCGTCTCACCCTATTGAGCACTCCTAACTTTTTGGAAGCTATCTTAGCCTTCTCCTCCAGATGACCGCAAAACTGGACGTCGCAAGATATATCAACGCCCAGAATTCCTAGACTTGACTTTTTATCAAGGGAAGTGCCCTGAAAGTGAGGAGATACGACAAACGGCGTCTTTTTTGCGGTAAACGCGCAGACTTGTGTCTTTTGGGGTTAAATTGGACAAGATTTTGTTCACCCCAGATCGAAACTTGATGGAGTGAAGTTTCGATTTCAGACACAAGTCTATTCCGGCACTCATCGGTATGTGCCCGCGAGATCTTTGCATGACCGGTATATAATGTATCTCCTGTAATGTCGTCCGCATAGCAATGAATATTACTTATCTGTAACATATCATTGATATGCAGAAGAAACAGAGTCGGAGATAGTACACAGCCTTGCGGGACACCAGCATTCAAAGGTTTTAAATCAGAGCATGCACCGTCGACTACGACCTTAATGCTACGTTCCTTGAGAAAACTGGCGACCCAAATGCACAGTCTCGCAGGCAACCCAAATGAAGGTAGCTTTGAAAGCAGCGCTCTATGCCACACCCGATCAAAGGCCTTCGCAATATCCAGACTAACTGCTAAGGCCTCTCCCTTACTCTCGATTGCCACTGCCCATCGGTGTGTTAAGTAAGCTAAAAGATCACCGGCCGAACGTCCCTGTCGAAAGCCATACTGGCGATCACAGATCAGCCGGTGCTCTTCTAGGTACCGGAGCAGTTGACGGTTAATGATGGATTCCATAACCTTCGAGAATAAGGAAGTGATAGCTATGGGCCTATAGTTAGCTGGATCTGAGCGATCTCCCTTTTTAGGGATCGGATGCACCAGAGCAGTCTTCCAAAACTTTGGGACTATGCCCGATGAGTAGCTAAGCCGAAAAAGACGCGTAAGAACCGGAGCCAACTCTGGTGCGCACGTCCTAAGCACAATTGGAGGAATACCATCAGGCCCACTCGACTTATGGATTTCGAGAGAGAAAAGTGCTCTACGCACTGAGCTATGCGTGAATTTAATGTCAGGCATAGAGCTCCTACAACACGTGATGGTCGGTGGTGGTTTCTCCCCGTCATCCAATGTCGAGTTTGACGCAAAGATGGATCCAAGAAGATCGGCCTTTTCTTTAGCGTTCTGGGCCAACGAGTCATCCTCCCTGCTCAAAGGTGGAAAAGATGACTTACAGAAATTCCCTTGTGCAGCTTTGGCAAGAGACCAGAAAGCTCGAGTCCCAGAGGGCAAACTAGCCAGTCTCTTGCCAATTCTACTAATATGCTCTGACTTCGCTGTGGCTATAACTCTTTTGAAAGACCTAGAGGCAGAGTTATACTTCTTTTTAAGAGCACTGGTGTTAGGATCTCGCGACGCCACACCTTTAGCCCAGGTTAGGAAGCACTCCTGTTTCAGACGAGATGCTGTTCTACAGGAGGCTCCATACCAGGGCTGGGATTTCCCGCCGACGGGCACCACAGAGTTAGGAATAAATAATTCCATTCCCTGAAGCACCACATCAGCAATGGAATCGGCAATGGCGTCGGGATCATCCAGTGTGAAGCAAACCTGCCTCCATGGGTAAGATGCGAAAAATCCGCATCTCATCCCAATCCGCCGACCTGTAGTGCCAAATGCGACGTCTACCCGTAGAACGAGGTGGAGTCGGACTCGTAAGAGGCACTTCGCTCCGCACCAAACAGTGATCCGACGATCCAAGCGGGGCTTCGACGGAGATCACATAGTTGTCTGGGTGGGTGGTCAGCAGAAGGTCCAGCAGTGAAGGTGAATGATCCAACACATCAGGGATTCGCGTAGGCGAGGAAACAAGCTGTGTCAGACCATAAGCCAAAGCAAAGTCATGAACAGATCTTCCCGCATAGTCGGTTGTACGCGAACCAAGCCATTCGGCATGGTGGGCATTAAAGTCGCCAACAATCACGACTTCAGCGGAAGGAATCTGCTCAAGCAGGGAATCTGTAGCCATTTGGACGTGCTCAATTAGTTGGTCGGTTTCAGTGTTACCGCTGTGGGACCTGTATAGGCACGCATAGATGCGGGGATGGTCATTGCAATCTACGCGCAGCCATAGAATGGACAGGTCCGTACCTTCAAGAGTCCCAAGGCGTCGACAGCAGATATCCTCTCTGACATACGCACATACACCGGCACGCGAAACAAAACAATGTTCAAGCTTATACCCCGGGTAGGTCAGGTATGATGTTTCGTTAGGAGGGGATATCTGTGTCTCCGTGAGGAAGAGCAATGCCGGCCGCGCCGTTTCTAGGTGGTGGTGGACAGCGTTCAGGTTTGAATGAATTCCCCTAATATTACAGAGGCTCACATTGAGCAAAGGGGATGCCGCAGAAGTCTTGCTCTGTTTGCCCTTGGTCCCATAGAGCGGAATTTTGCCCCCCCAGAATACGCAGGGCAGCCCGAGCGTGGTTGCTCGAGGGAGGATTCTCCAGCAACATGGCTGCTGGTACCTCCCTGGGGTACGTTATTTTTTTTAAATTCCACTGCCATGGTATTGAAAGATGGGGGGACGGAGTTGGGGGAGGATTTTAGGATAAGGAAGGGGATGGGTATAGGATGGGCCTCCGGACTCCCTCACTCACCATACGGAATGTGGTCGCACTAAAAGTGCGGCCACTTAGCGTCGGTATTCTGTGAGGGTGTGGTACTTCCCCGGTCGAGCCGGCCCATTCATGCTGCAATACCATATGGTATTACAGCGTGGCTCTACCACCTACAAAATTAAGAAGGAAAGGGATATTTATGTTAATGTATATATTTTATTATGAGTTCGTGTTTTATCATAAGTTATGGGTGACGATTGCCGTCACTATCTGGTAGTAATACTCGGATGCCTTTAAACTATAAGTTGGCATTGCTTTCGAACGTATGTATCTACGTATAATACGTATAAAGAAGTGTACTTTTTGGCAAGATAAGGGTTTGGCAAAGCCCTGAAATGTTTAAATTGACAGATAAATGATTTATTTGTTTATTATATTTTGGGAGATTTATGTTACCAGAGAAAGACTTTGTAAAAAGCTCATTTGCTTGGCTACCACTGTCCTATTCATGTTTCTACCGTAAAACAGTTCTGTTTACATGACTGTTTCGACTTAAAAGGTATATAAATATGACAGTGAGTTTACAGGTTACAGAGGCATAATATCTGAGTCCTCAGTAATGGTAACGCATGGGGGGAAACAGTATACTATATTATGTCCATGCTATTGTTCATGTCTATAGGCGACGGTTGCCGCTTTCCATCAGGTGGGCTGTCAGCTTGTTTGCCATTCTTAATTGCATAAAAAAAGGAAATTTCGGTAAATACGACCGTCCAAATAATTCTTACATGTATTATGCGATTCCATACAAAGAAGGAGTCAAGCTGTATCACAATTTAATATTTTTTTAAAAGGCCGGCAGCACACCTTCAATGCCGTTGGTGTTGTGGGTGATCATGGGCGGCGGTAGTCACTTACCATTAGATGAGCCGTATGCTCGTTTGCCCCCTGTGTTGTAAAAAAAATTTTTCTTCTATCATCGTATCATGTCGTATTTACTTAAAAACAGATATCAATTAAAAAAAAAAAAAACAATTTAGATTTTAATGCTTAACATTGATTCACCTCACAGAAAACAAGTCCTTGCATATTTTTAGTGTTCGTTTATACAGAAAGGCTCGGAGAGGAGAGCAGATTTTGTTGGCATTTTAAAATAATTTGATTGTAAAAATTAATCTTATTTCAATGACGTTAAAATTTCAATTTAAATGTGATCAAAATTTGTTTTCCTCTTAGAGCTAGTCTGTGAGAACGGACACTTAAATATCCTAAAAGAGGTTCGCTATTTGTCGGATTTTTTCCTAATTATGTTTTTCTTTATAACACAGGGGGTAACCAAGAATGCGGCATACCCTGTGGTAACCGTGTTAGATGAGGTTAAGTGATTACGTCGCCAATTTTAAACTGTTTTATACAATTAGTTTTGAAAATGATAGGTGACCTGTGACGGGGGGAAATGTTTATAATGGGTATTTAACAGCTCTATTGCCATGCACGCGGCTCATTATGGTTAATTCTTGTAAAATTCGTCATGATGGGTTAACTGACCTGTCTTTTCATTGCCACCTATCATCCCTCACTGGTGCCCCGCCAGCGTATGTTGATAACGCATGCGGGATTACCATTCCGATATCTCAACATTAGAAAATAAAAACTTGTGTGTTTATTTAATTTACTGACAATTGCAGCTATCGTTTTTCTTTCTGGAGCAAGAAACTGTTTGTTATGAAGCAAAATCTATATGGAGACATAATATTTACAATGTAGAATGACTCTGACAAAGTCGCTGAGTATCTACAAAATTTAAAAAGGAATTTAAAGATTTATACAAATTAAACTTTATTAATTTATTGAACGCAATCATACTAGTAGATAAATTTAATATAAAGATTTTTTTTTGTAATTTTAATAATGAAGAAGTTACTAACTAAAGTGTTTTTGTATTGGATTATTAATTCATTCATTTAATACAAAAATCCACAGCTCTTAAAAATAACTTACATGCTAAGTCTCTTGTAAATACAGCTAATAACAGATTTTTAATTATATAAATGAAAATTATAATTCTAAAGGAAGACAGGTAAGTGAGAGTGGGTGTATGTAAGTAATGCAAGTGTATGTATGAAAGATACTATAACAATGTGTGTCCATAAAGTGAGGTTGATTAATATATAAATTAAATAAAATCTAATAAAGTCTCTGCAGTTCAGGCAAATTAAACCATATTACAACTCCACAGACATGGATTTGCCTTGATCTTACTGAACTTATTTATTGACATCGCCCCACCATACACCCTTCTGAAAATACCATCACAAGTGCTATTTTTGTTAATTCTTTGAACTTTTTTTTAATATAGATTTTATTTCGAAATTCCAACTTGAAATTTATCCGGAGTTAGGCTTTACTGCATTGAATTTAATGTAGTTGCTGCATCTGTTTGAATACATGTATATGGGTATCCTGCTGTGTGGTCCCGACATAGATTGGGTCGCCTTTTCCTTTCCTGTGGGTGTCGTAAGAGGGCGACTAAGGCAACTTAATAATCGAGGGATGGACAGCAACGTTTCTCTTAAATCATCACCAGAACCTTACTGCGGTTGCTAATCTGCTTGCCAAGCATGGCAACTACTGACAAAAGTCCCCAAGGGGGAAGCTTAAGTTCAGCAGTGGACAGTTATCAATTGTGGATATCCATTACCAGAACAATTTTGTAAGTATACCAATCTTTGTTAGACGTGCTTGATGGCTTCTTACAACTACGGTTTCTTACAATAATTGGAATAAGGGTAGGAAAATGAAGGTTTCCACATGGAGGTCAACCTGATAAAGCAATATACCCTATATTGCTAGTAATTGGGGCTGTTAAACTCTATATATTGCTAACAATCCCTTTCCCCCCAGCAGTCACATGTTAGGGCCTGTCCCGATCACTCCCAATCAATAGCTGTCGCTAAATCGAGCCTCTCATATGGTTAATATAGATTGACAGCGTTATCGACGCCGCCGTCGCCGCCCGCGCAGTTAGCCCGCCCCGCGCACACGCACGTTTTATTTTCAGCCGCTTGACTCATGAACACTGAAATTAGGTTATTGTAATCCACACCGGTGGAATTTCACTTCGATTCGCAATATATCGTATTTTTCTTATATAACATGTTTATTTATATATTTATTTAGTTGCATCGTGACGTTGAAAAGTCTGTATAGTCTTTAAAAAATAAACTGTCAAACGAAAAAAAAGAATTTTTCAAATGGGGAAATTTTATTAGTTTCGGAGATAAGTGAGTTCAAACAAATTCTTCAACTTCATATATTATATATATAGAGAATGGAAAACAAACTTATGATCTACTTTATAAAGAATCTCTTTTCCTTTGGCTATGAATAAGGACGACAAAATGGACACTACAGAAAACACTGTGTTATCAATGGATCATATCATTGCTAAGGACTAAAATGTCCTAAACGCTCCTGTCAAGTTCAGTCCAGAATGCTCGAAGTTCCTTTGTGTAGAACACATTTTATGGGCAACTCTTTCTCGTATCGAGCTGCCCAGTTATGGAACAAACTCCCTTTTCACATACAAGAGAGTCCTTTAATTACCTCTTTCAAGAAAAGGTTGAAATCACATTTTCTTTACCTTGAGTTATAATTTTTTATAGTTCTAATTGAACTGTCAAATCTTAAAATCATTAAACTAAATTTCTAATGAAAGTAGTATATTCATTTATTTTAACATTTATTATATAAGTAGGTAGGTATTATATTTATATATAATATATTATATATAATATATTATATTTATATATAATATTTTATTATATATTTTATAAATTATTTAACTATATTTATATATTAATAGTTGTAGCACTTCAGCTGCCCGCAAACGACATGCTTTCTAACTGCATCGGGTTGACTGGAAGAGATCTCTGTCAGAGATAAGTCCACCCTTGCTCACAACATTTATAAATGCATTATATTATATGTAACTTACATCATACACCGAGGATATGGGAGCTTATAATTTCATTTGAGTATGTAAAATACTCTTCAAACGAGAAGACAGCGTGTAACCATGCTGCTTGTTTGACAGGTACAAAGTTATTATGACCTAATTCAGTTGTTTTCTCTTGGATTTTTTTAATGAGTGAAAATAGAATTGTAAACCCGTTTTTTTTGATAGGTGAAAATGGAATGGCGGGAAACCCGCCTGCGCTAACGGTATATGCTAGCGGGGTACTAGTGAAGAGTGATCGATGAAAATGAAAACAGGTCAGTTAGCCCATCATGATGAATTGATCAGGAATTAACCATGATAGTTTCCAGAAGGAACCGCGAGTAGGTCGACCTGGTTGGGTATATTGCTAGCAATGGGATTTTTAGTCTCCATTACTAACAATCTCTTTCCCCCTGTAACCCTGTTTGGGTTATTGGTATACATTAGCAAGACACCAGTGAGGGATGAAAGCATCTATCACCCTTCACTGGTTACCACACAATTAGGCTTTAGAGATGTTTTAAGAGGGACGTTGCTGCGAGTCCCTCGATTATTAAACTCCTTTAGTCGCGTCTTACGATACCTACGGGAAAGGAAGAGCTGGTCTATTCTGTGCCGAGACCACACGGCCATTGTGATCAAATTGCCAGAAATTAATCATGATGGTTTCCAAGGGGGATCGCGTGAAGGTCAATCTGATACGATATATCTATTTACTGTATATCTGTCTATTTCCTGTATGAATAGTCTGGTGGTATTGTTTTATTGTTACCCTATTCCCTTTGGCCGCAACAGAATATCAGTGCTTTGCTCTTTTGAGGGCGAAGCAATAAACTGAGTTGTGGCCATTTTGTTTTGCTATGGCACACTCACAAACGAAAAATTGTATTTGGCTTTATGTATTTTTTTTAATCATTTATGTTATTTCGCTTTTTTTTGTATATGTATGTTGTAATTTGTGTGCTGTAAGTAAGTAATGCAAATAAATTATCTATCTATCTATCTATTACTAGTAATAGAGTCGCCTGTGAAATTTACGTGTATAAACAATATAAAATAGTCCAGTCCAATTAAACAATTGCTGATGTATTTAGGAAACGAGTTAACCAAAATACCGGCAAACAAGTAGTCAACGGCCTCAACTACGTCACACCAGTTCTCTCTGTCTAACACACCTGTCTCGCTCGTTAAGTTGTACTCACTTGCCTTTCACTTGTGAGTCAATGCGACGCGTCGTGTACAACTTAGACATTAACTTGGATATAACTTAGCAATGTATATGTTTACAGTATTTAGTGATAAAATTATCAGTTGAATTGTAGTGAAAATGTATTGTGAAGTTAGTCATGTTATACCAAAGTTTAGTTGCTTAGTTTGCGTATTGTTTTTATTTTATGGTGAGTAGAAAGTTTCTGGGCTCACTTTGTTTGTATGTAGTAGGTGTTTGTGGGGGGAAAGGGATTGTTAGCAATGGGGTTTGACAGCTCCATTGCTAGCAATATGCCTTATTAGGTCGACCTCCACCTGGTTCCCCCTGGAAATCATCGTGAGCAATTCTTGTTGAATTCGTTACGATGGGCTAACTGACCTGCTTCATCCTCACCTATCATCCTTCACTGGTCCTCCGCCGGTGTATACCGATAGCGCGGGTGGGGTTACCATTCCATTATCATCCATTAAAAAAAATAGGTGTTTGTATTTTGTTAGATGATTAATAATATTACGTGAAAGTTGCCATGTTATGATTATTATATATATATATATATATATATATATATATATATATATATATATATATATATATATATTATATATATATATATCTACTGACTAAACTATGCCATACATCACTGTTTAATATCGCTTCGACCTTGATTTCCAGATCTCTCAAGTTCGATTCCCGGGGTAAATTTTTTTTTATGCAAATAAGAATGGCAAACAAGCTGATGGCCCACCTGATGGAAAGTGGTAACCATCGCCTATACACATGAGCAGTACCATGGACATAACAGAGTATGTTTCACTCATGATACCCCAAATGTCTTTAATGTAAAGACATCATATAGTTACAATTTTATTATATTACATAGTAGGATTTATTATGTTAATAAAATTTATGATTATTTATTTATGATTATTCACAAATAAACGCAGTAAAGGACGACCACCCATTAGATGGAGTGATCATGTCGGCCTCTAACTGTCTACTGCTGAACATAAGTTTATAATTACTTCTCTCCATCCAAAGGTTGGCTGGAAGAGATCGCTTATAGCGATAAGGTCGCCCATTGTTTTCTCACTGTGATTATTTCCTGTAATTGTTTATATTTATAATAAGTTTACTATTGTAATCTTTTGGAGGAAACAATAAAGAGTATCTATTTGTCTATCTATAAGCCTCCCTCTTGGGGATGTTTCTCAGTAGTTGCCACGCTTGGCAGGCGGATTGGCAGCTGTAATTAGGCTTTGGAGATGTTTTAAAAGGGACGCTTGCTCTTCCTTAGTTGTCTTTGCGACACCCACGGGAAAGGAAGGAGTGGTTCTATTATATGCCGGGATCAAATGGCAATGATGATGATTTACAAATATTACTTTTTCTTACAACATCTGGTTTTGAAAAATAAGTAAATAAAAACATTATCATACAGTAGTTTTTAGCAGGCTATCGGGGATTCGTGTTTGTTAGCTAGTTTAACAAATTTTTATTTACAACTTTATACATGGTTCTAATGCATGGACCCTGGGGGGAAGGGATTGTTAATAATGAGGAGGTTAGTCCCTATTGCTATCGATATATCCTATCGGGTCGACCTCCATGTGGTTCCCCCTGGAAACTGTCGTGACTAATTTATCATTGAATTAGTCACGATGGGCTAACTGATCTGCCTTTTCATCCTCACCTATCACCGCTCACTGGTGCCCCGCCAGTGTATACCGATAGCACAGGCAGGGTTACCATTTCATTATCATTAATTAAAAAAAAAATACATGGACCCTATTCTTTGTAGATGCGGCAAATGCTCTCGTTTTGCGTGCATACATATCGCAACACGGACTTCATGGAGAAATTGAATTCTCACACAAAAATGACACCTTGATCAGCATCAGAACAAATCTTAAGCCGACCTTGCAATATCCGGATGGAGTTTGGCGGTGGACAATTCACGAATTCCCAGTAGATTACAGAGATGTATCCGATGCTCGATGTTCCGAGGCCAGTTTAGGCAAGGAGCTAATTGATTTGACAGAAGAACTTGGATACTTAATAATTCCGGGAAAAGATCACGCAGAATTTGAAAGTCAGAATAGTTTAACAGGGCCTAATGGTCTTTGGGGGAAGAGTGTAGTTCTTGAGACTGCAGAAAGAGATCGAGTTATTTGCGCATCTATTTTGTCCACTGACAAATTGTTTGAGAAACATGCTGTGGCTAGATTCACATCTCCCGTGGCTGGAACATTGAATTTCAGATGGTTATCAGCGAGGGAGTTCGACGAATCAGATTCTTATATCCAGGCTGATTTATATCATACGAAAGCAATTCCTGATAAGGTGGAATTTACTGAACACAAATGGAAATTATTTGTGACTGACATTTTTGATTCTGATAGACGAATCCGTGAAGATAACTGTAATATTCTTCAGCTTATATTCGATCCTGATAATAGTGGAGACGGTATGAGTGTAGGAGATTTAGACAGTCGTTTGGGTCTTGTGAAAGTTGCTACTGACGCTAATAGGAGGAAAGTAAAGACGTTATTTAAGAATGATGTGTTGAATGTGTTGAGGAGTGACATGGAGGTGACGAAGAGAAGTTTATACGTGGTGATCTATGACAATAGACATCCGGATAGTTACTTAGCGTGTGCCAAGTTGAGACCGATGGAACCCAAAAGCACCAAGTAAGTTTTATTTTAATAAAAAATATAAAAGGTGTAGCGAAACAGGTATCTACCACATCTCGTATCTACCACAAAAAAGGTTTTCTTTAAAATTTTTATGTATTTTCAACTACAACAAAAATAGGAGTTTCTCATCTCGGTTGTATTTTTTTTGTTTGTTACCTCATAACTCCGTTAGTTATAAATCGATTTGGAAACTTATTTTTTTATCTGAAAGGATTTACTTAGAAATCTCAAAGAAATTTTATCGAAATTGGTTCAGTTATTTAGTTTTTAAATCCAAATAACTGGTTTGGTTACAATTGAAGTCGGTTTTTTGTGGAATGCGATCATAATTTATTTATTTTTTAAGTTAATTTAAATAAGTTCCTTTTCAGAGCTCTTATAAACACGGACGGCATTCGAGGGACTGTAGACTTCACGCAACGATCACCATTCGATCCGACATGGGCAAATTTCCAACTAGGAGCTGCGGACCAGGATTATGAGTCCAACTTGCGTTTCGTCAGTTCCATGGTGCAGTACAGCGTGAGAGAACTCCCGCCTAAGCTTCTGGATGCCAGTCACGTGAACCACGTGTGCAATACCACTGGTGGGATCTACAATCCCAGTGGTATTGATTTGAATAATGTTCCTCCTCCAGGTAATTGAATATGGTATTTACTGGTATATCATAATCTTAGCTCTTATTTATCTCTTCTAGGTCTTTTTTGGTATCTGCAGGTGTTATAGTCGATTTATTATCAGAACCCATGATCTCCAGCGTTTTTCCAGGGGTACCATGGTGTTTTAGCTGTTCATTGTGTGGTCTCGATATAGAATGGATCGTTCCTTCCTTTCCCGTAAGTGTTGTAAGAGATGACTAAAGGAACTTAATCGTCAAGAGATGGACAGTAGTGCCCCTTTTACTAACTGTAACTTACCCACCTGCTAAGTGTTTGTGTGCTATTGATAAAACTCTTAAGGGAGAGACCTATATTTAGTAATGGGCAGTTAACGACTGATATCATAAGAACTTATAATGTAAGCCAGATCAGAATTTTGTTTCGGAAATTAATATCCTAATTTTAATGTGTTTAATTTACTTTTTATCCTAATTAATACTTTTTCTCGCGGCATTGGTATACTTTTAAATATTTGAATTGAATTCCTGAATAGAAAGTCTTTTATATCTCTTTTATATCAAACGTTGCACCTTGACCTCTTCATATTTAAACACACCTCACGTTTTGTTGTTTTGTGTTAGAACTAGAGAGATATCATCAATTTGTCCTGGACAATTAAAATTAGTTAAATATTGAAATAAAAAATCAGTATATATGTAAAATAATATTATGTAGGTCATTCTGTATCCAACAAAAGCAGCATACCAATATATCGTATGTCCAGAACATCTATCTCGGCCAGTCTGGCTCTCGTCCAGTCCACTGCGGATCAAAACTGTTTACATTTGGTATCTTGTATGCGTCACATTGTGGAATTCGAATTGTTAGATGCTGCTCGCAGAATCAACAACTGTTATTGGATTAATGAGTTTGTTATAATGGCTTATGGCATTACAATAAATTGTTAATTACCTATTTATTTTTTAATTAAATAATATATATTTAAGAGATCATACAGTAAAAGCTGCTCGCGATCTATATTTATCTTTTCTGGCAGAATACAGAATGTTTGGCTCAGTTGAAGTAAAAAAATGCGATTCATTATTGTTGTTTTATCAATCCCTGATAGATGCTATTGGCATTTGGTTTTCTCTGCCAACTCTTACTTTAGGACGAAAATAGACTGAAGATCATGTGTCAGTAAAATCAAGGGAATCAATCAATCACCAGAGGGAGACTTTGTACAAAAGTCGTTTGCTTGGGTACCTCTGTCCCATTCGTGTTGCAACCGTAAAGCAGTTGTGTTTGCATGTCTGTGTTTCGGTTTGTAGGGTGGGATATAGCGTGAATTTACTGGGTACAGAGGAATAACATCTGAGTTCTTAGGAATGGCAACGCATGGGGATACCCCGATGGGCTATGGGGATGGGCGAAACAGTATACTTCTGTTATATATATATATATATATATATATATATATATATATATATATATATATATATATATATATATATATATATATATATACCATGGTTACTACTGTTCATGTCTATTTAGGCGACGGTTACCACTTTCCATCATGTAGGTCGTCAGCTTGTTTGCTATTCTAAGTTGTATAAAAAAATTACAATAATGTAATTTTTTATACAATAAAGTATCAATAAATAAACGTGAATAAAAATCGTGTTATACTTATGAAACATGATTCTCCCGAATCAAGAAGTGTTTCTTAAATTCTGTTAGTAGCTACTATAATTATTATTTTTATACTTTTTTAATTTTAATTGATTAAAATAAAAATCATTTCGTTGTAATTCCGCTACCATTAGTATGCGTGCGACTGCCAACTCTCGAAGGTTAACTACTATTACTACAATCTTTCATATTAGCCTACAATTTCCGACCGTTATCGTGTCCACGCACTGATTTTAGTTTTTGGGATACTTTTTTAATATGTATACGAGACTTTAGACATTGTGTTATTCGTTATGCACTTGTGTAGTTTTTGGTGTTTTTTTAAAAAAAACAGTAAAAATGTATTAATAAACTTCGATGTAGAAATGGTTGATGTCATCTTATTCATGGCGTAAGCACAGTGTAAGAAAGTTCTCTATGCTAGTTTTTTTTTGCTGGGTGAAAATGGTATGGTAACCCCGCCTGCGCTAACGGGATACGCTGGCGTACCAGTGAAGGGTGATAGATGAGAATGATAACAGGCCAGTTAGCCCATCATGATGAATTCATCAGGAATTAACCATGACAGTTTCCAGGGAGAACCGCGGAGAGGTCGACCTGGGTGGGTATATTGCTAGCAATGGAATTTTCAGTCTCCATTACTAACAATCCCTTTCCCCCCTCTCTATGCTAGTTATTACTATGAAGGAGTGGCTGCTTTGTCAGAGCCCAAAAGATTTCCATGGGGTTTAATGGTATGATGGAATAACATTGTGGGATGATATTCTAGCCGTTAACTGTCCACTGCTAGACATAAATCTTCTCCATTAGGGGTGTTTTGCCAGTAGTTGCTACGCTTGGCAAGTGGAATGGCAACCGCAGTTAGTTTTTGGAGATGTTTTAAGAGGAACGCTGCTGCTCCTCTCTCGTCCTCCCTTAGTCGCCTCTTACGACACCCACGGGAAAGGAAGGGGTGGCCCATTCTATGTCGGGGCACACTCGGCGATGGATGATAGATAGAGGAATGATAGGCGAGGATTAATTCAGGTCAACTGGGTTTACGTGATGAATTCGATAGGAATAATCCACAATGGCTTTCAGGGGAAATCGTGTGGAAATATATTTGATACCTGTTTTCCATGGGCTGTACTATTCTCGGGACATAGTATAAAAGTACGTTTGAATTATGTATGAAAATGATTGCTACTATTGATGATGCTGATAGTGATGTTACTTATGAAATATTCAAATTGAATTTATAAACAGGTATGGGCACACAGGATCAGTATCCAATAGGGGACCTTCTCGGCAAGTATAAGGACCGTACTGAGTACCTAAACCACAAGTATCTTTTGCCTGGGCTGGCCAACGAGCTGAGTGGCGCCTATTGGGACGTGTTCCTGCCACTGCAAGGGGTACACAGTGTTCTGCACAGAGGGATGGTCTTGACAAGGTAAGGTTCCTATAGTACTTGTGTATGGTTAGATTTATCAAGTTGAACTACATTTTTTCCATCATTTTATTAATCCAAGTGACAGCTCGTCCCCTGCTACGTTGGGTTCAAATATACTCAGGGAAATGTGGATATATCGAGTGTTCATTAGTGCCTCTAATTACTCCATTTTGTATTACAGTCGTGAGCAGTTTTTAAATTTTATTTGTATGAATTCAGGAGAGCACCAAAACGCGAGATATGCGGTACGATCCTGCCGTATGAGTATGGCACCGAGTACCAGACTGAGCTGAGCTCCGCCGAGGTGATATTCCGGTATCCCATCGTGGGTAGGGTGGTGTTCAGGCAGCCACTGGGCCGCCCATGGGAAGACACCACCATTATCATAGAGAGCATGGTACGCATTCTTGTTCACAGTTTTATTATTTATACAACTGAGAGTGGCAAACAAGCACACAGTCCGCTCGACGAGAAGTAGCAATAGTCGCTGCATCATCATCATATCCTATATAGCCTTTAACTGTCCATTCCTGAACATAACCTTCCCCTTTTGAGAGGTTTTGCCAGTAGGTGCCATGCTTGGCAGGCGGATTGGCAACCGCAGTTAGGCTTTGGAGATATTTTAAGAGGGACGCTGTTGCCTATCACTCGCTCTCCCTTAGTTGCCTCTTACGACACCCATAGGAAAGGAATGGGTGGCCTATTCTATGCCGGGAACATACGTCGAAGTCGCTATATGCTTAAATCTAAATTATCACTGGATATACTGTACTGCTCTTGTAATTGTCTACGTATTATTTATAATTTATAATTTTTTATACAACTTAGAATGGCAAACAAGCTGGCGGCCCACCTGATGGAAACTGATAGACATGAGAGTACCATGGACATAACAGAGTATACTGTTTCACCCATGATACCCCCCATGCGTTGCCATTCCTGAGGACTCAGGTGACTGACTTTATCAGGGGGAAAGGGATTGTTAGTAATGGAGACTGAGAATCCCATTGCTAGCAATATACCCAACCAGGTCGACCTCCTCGCGGATCCTCCTGGAAACTATCATGGTTAATTCCTGATGAATTCGCCATGATGGGCTAACTGGCCTGTTTTCATTCTCATCGATCACTCTTCACTGGTGCTCCGCCAGCATATCCTGTTAGCACAGGCGGGGTTACCATTCCGTTTTCACCCATAAAAAAAAACTACCTTTATCACTCACGTATCACCCAACATTAGTAGCCCGCTAGCCTAATATACAATAGGGTTACCATTCCATTTACTTCTTGTTCCTCATCTTTGGCAATGACTGTGCAGGTACATGCTGACGGTGCAACGGTGAACAATACGTTCGAGCACCGGTGGGCTATACACGAGCGGCCACCAGGAGCCGATTACTACAACTGGACGGGCAGGTGTCTGAGCGCGGGGAACGTGTACGAGCCACACGGTATAGACATCGACACCAGGCATCCCGACCAGTACTGCAGGATGGGGCTCGAGGGTCTGTGCAGGCTAGGAGATTTCACCACGAGGTGAGTTATTAGGTTATTTAATTACAGACTGATTTTTTTTCATTTAGGAGTTTCCTCTTGTCGGTTCAACTAATTCATGCATCTTCTTTCAACTAGCTCTATCCCATGCCTGATCCTTACATATAGATTGATAGTAGGATTTTTTTTATGTATCTTGGATTTTTTTATCGGTATAAGCTGACAGGACATCAGCGGGTGAAGATAGGTGACGATGAAAGCAGGTCAGTTAGCTCATTGTGACCAATTCCATAGAATTAACCACGACGGTTTCCAGGGGAACCACGTAGAGGTCGACCTGATGGGGTGTATTGCTAAGAACGAGACAGGCGACCCCATTACTAACAATCCCCTTTCCCGCTTGTGACTTGGAACTTGACAAGTTGAATTAAACAATTTGATGGCCCACCTAATTGTAACGGGCGAATAAGGGAGTAACTTATTGTAACATCTATACACTTACCATGTTTCTTGTAAATAAATAAATAAATAAAACACAATACACAAGCACAATAAGCAAGAAAATAAAACATATTTCGTTGGATCGATGTATGTACATTTAATTCTCCACACACACACGCACGCACGCACGCACGCACGCACGCACGCACGCACGCACGCACACACACACACACACACACACACACACAAAGGTATGTTTTTATTGAAATCAGTTTTTGTATCGAATATCTATCATTTCAGACACGGTGTACTGTCAGTGGCAGGCAAGAAGATGGACAGCGCACGGCTCACCAGAAGACTGTTCACTGACACGGTGATCGGTTTGTCCGGGAAGTACTCCATCATGAAGAAATCTCTGGTTATCTACGATGATCACGGACCAGTCGCAAGGGGCGAACGGATGGCTTGTTCTATGTAAGAATTCATTTAAAAGTCAATTATTAGGTAAAGCATTGCATTACTTGTTATGGGATATGTCTGTAGGCTTGTTGGTATTTTGTTGGAAGGTCTAGTCTTCTGTAAACACGATAACAACTTAGTATTTGGCGCTTAATAAGTTAGTTTCGTTAAAAGTTTATCTCCATGTGTCATCACTCCTTTTGATCCCTACAATGTTGTAAGAAGTGTAAAGGAAGAAAAAGTTGAAATTAAGCGCTATATTAAGATACTTGACCAACTTGGTAATAGTAGGCCATATTCTAGGGACCTGAATTTAATAGTGTGATAAAGTTTATCAAGTTAAAACATTTTAAGTAAAGCTGGATTAATTTACGTGTATTTTAGTCAAGAAACCTCGAATAGATTCAGAATTATCCAGAACGCTTAGTTACGAGCGACCGTGACACAAGCACGAGTCTGACTACGCACTTCGGTCCTGAGCGCGAATTGTCGACGTTCGTGGCACCAGTTAAAAAAGATGGATTAACAATAAAACTTCAAAACGAGTATTTCTTAGAGTTTACTAGAGTTAACTTTTTATAAGTTTACCTGTTAGTCAAACCATCTTATTTGTATAAAGAGTACAAGGTTTATCAATGCAATAACGATCAAGAGTATCAGTATCAATGTAGCTAAATCAAAGGACGTACTTAGATCCTAGAATCAACCAATCCAAGTGGCGAATCAAGAATAAAGAAAAGAACAACAATTTTTGATCGACAGTGTAAGTGGCCTTCACCGTCGTAAGGCGGTAGTTCGTGACTGGTTCGGAAACGGCGATGAGGTGGCACTCCGTGGCAAGATCGAGATGATCCAGCAGTCGGAGTATGACGTCACCAACGTGCAGGTCACACTCGAGGGGCTCGACGATGTCAAGAATTATAAAATACATCCGGTAAGTGTAATTTGTAGAGATGTTTGTTAGGGCGTACTACAGTCTAAAGAACTTTTTCCAAAAGTTCCAAAAGGCCAATGGAATCATCTATGAATCTAGATAAAGTGCGCGTAAAACTCGTTTGCCCAAGGTGCCCAAACCTCTGTTCCATTCCTGTTTTTACCAGGAAGCAGTTGTGTTTGCATGGCTGTGTTTCGGTTTGAAGGGTGGGATATGACAGTGAATTTACAGGATACAGAGGAATAACATCTTAGTCCTCATGAATGACAACTCTTGAGGGGTATCATGGGCTACATACTCTGTTATGTCCACGGTATTGTTCATGTTCATTGGCGATAGTTACCATTTTTCATCAGGTGGACCATCAGCTTGTTTGCCATTCTAAGTTGTATAAAAAAGACCACTGGTTGTTTCGGATACTGGTTATAGGGACTTGCTTTACTCGTGTAAGAAATATACATACGAGTATAGGTTATTTAGAAGGCTTAACATTGTATGTACTTATGATGTAGGCATAATATTTTATCAACATGCTAAACATATTAATCCCATCCCAAGAGTTTTCCTTTGGTGGTTCTTTTACCAACAACATACTCAAATATAACTTTCAGTCCTATACCGAGGATTTCCATAATTTTTGATTAGAGACTTTATTTTTTTAAATATTGAAATTTTAAATAAAAGCTAGTTATTTGTTTCAGGTACCCGTAGAGCGGGAGCTAGAATTTCCTTGCGAGAAAACAACTATTTATGATACATACAATCCCTTCAATGTGAACAAGTCGCTCAGTCCGCCGCCAACTAAAGGTCGGTGTGCTATAACTTTGTCCAAGGTATAGTTTTCCTTAATGGATGCAAATGAAATAGTAATCCAGACTGCATTATTAGTTTACGCTGGCGAAGCACCAGTGAACACTGATAATGAGCATGAAGACCCTTCAACCACAGTGATTACACAGTTATTCTTAGCAATTGATATATACCTTTGAAAATAACTAGAAATACACCTTTGTCAATCTCCTTATGGTTTCTTCATAATCTATTAATACATCTCTAGATGATTGTCTTTTTGGCAGGTACTGCTGACCAATATGAGCTGGGAGATTTAGGCGACAAGTATGGTTTACTGGAAGACGCACGTACCTTCACAACCACCTACAACGAGACCCAGATCACGTTGTATGGCCCCTACAGCATCATTGGGAGGTCTGTCGCTTTCCACAAAAAGGTAGGCACAAGAATGTGACTATTTAAGCGACTTTAAAAATGAGCACTTTCTCAAGAAAAAAGGACACGTCAACGTGTCCTTTTTGTAGTATGCATAATACAGCATGTATGTAGATAGGTCTTGTTAAGGATCTTTTAAAGAAATTCAAGTTTTTCGTAGGAGTCTAAACAAAAATCTTTAGTAAAGATTTCCTGCTATATCTCTATAGTTATAAGCAACAGTTACCAATTTCCGTTGTCTGTGTGTGTTCAGCTTATTTTTAAGGTGATCTTAAATTATTGTGACATTAGAAGTATTAATCAAAATCTACGATTGCACGAACAGAGTCGCGACAGGCGCTGGGCGTGTTCCTCCATCGAGCGTGGGTACAGCCCATCTGAAGCCAGGGAGCTGCGCGCAATAGCCTCGTTCCACCATCCTGGCGGGTTCGCCTACGGGTACATTCGTATGACGCAGCTCATACATAACGACGGCAGTGCCAGCGACACAGTCATAGAGGTCAAATTAAGGCATCCCGGCGTTAGAGACAGGAATCTTGTAAGTTGTGTATTTATGACTTTTATAAAATTTTAAATGACGAACACGGTGACGGCCCACTTGATGAAAAGTTTCTACCGTTGCCTGTAGACAGGAACCATAAAATGGATGTTTGCTTTCCCTGGTATTTAAAGAATGTACTTATGTATCATGATCATAACCGTCCTTTAATGTCTCACTTCCGGGTATAGGTGTCTTTATCTCTCTATGGAAGATACCCTTCCATGGAGGATTTCATGGAAGATCATCATCATATCAGCCTTTAACTATCCACTGACGAACCTCAGCCTTTCCCTCTTGGGATTTTGCCAGTAGTTAGGCTTTGGAGATGTTTTAAGAAGGACGCTGCTGCCTATTCTTTGACCTCCCTTAGTCGCATCTTACGACACCCACGGGAAAGGAATGGGTGGCCTATTCTATGCCGCGACAATATGGTTGGAAGAGTATATAACTATCTATAATCATATTGGCCAGGCGGATTTTTTGGCTTGTGAATTATTTTGAGTTTTCTGTCTCTTGCGTTTACGAGTAGAAGTAATTGCATTACTTTATTCCGCTTTGTTCCCCTAATTCTGAGAACTAAAAAGAGTAGTGGCATTTTTTTACTCCGTCAACATTCGGAGTACTGAAATTGTATCTGTTGTGTAGACAATGAACCACAACTGGAACATCTTCGTGAACCCAGTGGGCGTGGACGCGGCGGTGAAGGTGACCAACACGCGGTGCGTCGCCGGTGGCTACCGCTGGAACCCTTACTTCACGCAGCTGGCGGATCCGCTTAATGTGAGTTGAATTAATGATATGAACAGATCAGAGAACGACGAGATGTTTTATAGATACATTAGGTTAAAATTCTAATTTGATTTATAAATGCGGAATTGTGTGTCTACAAGTAGGTAGATTTTTATTCGTATCAATCAGTTGTTTGTTTCACGATAAAAATTGCTTATTAAATTAGTATGGGACTAACACAGGAGTGAAACCTTTCGACTACAATAACAATTGTAAAACTCGATCCAGAATCAGGGAAAAATAGCAAAAAAAATCTTATAAGTTGAACACTAATTTTTGAAGCTACTTCAAAATACAGACAATTTGGAAATCTCCTCATAAATATTTGCAGCACGACTTGTACAACCAAGAGTGTGGCGCGGACAATCCGTTGCGGTGTGACGTCGGCGACCTCACCGCTCGACTTGGAACTATCAGTAAGTTATCGATTACCTATTTAATTTCTTTCTTTAATATATTTTATAAATATATTAAAGAAATTTTATATTTTATTAATAAAGAACTATCGAGAAAAATCCTATCAAGTTCAATCACAACTAAAACAACGTATTGGTAACTCTTTCGGTGCGGATAAAAACTACCTTTCATACAGCGCGTTCGATTCTTTAAGAGTCTAATAAATGTGCGTTAAATAATTTTCTCTGCAGACATAGGAGGCGAACGTCAAATGTTCGTGGACAGCAATTTCCCACTAGAGGGCACTGTGAGCGCGATGGGGCGCTCCATCGTGATCTTCGGGCCGGAGCGGAGTGGCGAGAGGTTCGCGTGCGCCAACATAGAACCAGACAAGGATATCATCAAAGCCTTCAATATTATGAAGCCGCCGAGATTTGTTCTGTAAGTGTGACTTCAATAACTCCATTTTATTCATTCACATCCGAGGACTAAGGTATTGAAGATGCCTCATGTGTCAGAAATTGTACTGGTTCCCTTGTTTTGGGGTTTTTAGATTTGAGGGAAATCGGGAAGTCGAAACGTACTAGTATTCTTTATGAAATTGAATTTTGACTTACGTACATCAAGACTGTCGCGAATGTGTTCTTTAGGGATGCAATCAGCACGCGTAACTTCACACATCCAGCGTAGCATTTTCATCTCAGCAATGTGGTAATCCTGTACATGCTGTGAAAATATAGGCCATGTCTCGTTACGATATGTATATACATGGGTACTGATCTTATGATAGTCTTATAAAACAATTCATCAAGTTTAACTAGTACTTTGGGATCACAGATAACACCTGTCATCTAACGTCATGGTCTATGCCGTTCCAATTTGCGTCGTCTGGTCGTGATCAATATCACCGAAAACTTATAGTACCCAAGGTAATTTTAATGACATCAGAATCTTCTAGGGATACGTGGGTTATTGTAATATATGTACATACGTCATCGTATCATATATGTATAAATACATATTAGTTTACATCGTATATCTAGCTGGAGTGTCCTAAATACTCCTAATACGAAAACTTTACTAAGAATAAACCAATTGTTATCAAAATGTCACATCTGGCTGACTGAATTTTGGTTCGTTTTTACCACTCGATGGTCCATGTTGGGGCATACATTGCACTCGTAAGTACACAAGGTAGTGTGCACGAGCCGCTAAGCTCGTGGCGGTGCGCAGGGGCCTGTTCCTGGCGGAGGTGCGGCGCGTGCTGGGCGCGCCCGAGTGGGCGGTGGGCGTGGACGCGCGCCGCACGCGGCCGCTGCACGCCGGCGCCTGCCTGCACGTGCTGCTGCACTTCAGCGGCCCGCACGCCAACCGCCTCGAGCTCGACTTCACCAAGTTAGCATGCCTCTTTTATTTCTTCGTATTCCTGTATAACTGATATGTACACAATGAAAACAATTAGTAAAGGAATTGTTAATGATCTGGGCTAACTGCTTCATTGCTATCGATATGCACCCTATTAGGTCAACCTTCACGTAGTCCATAGTGGTTATTTTCTGGGGATTTTTTTTTATACCACAAATGTGACAAACAAGCATACAGCCCGTCTGATCATAAACGGTCACTTTAGCCTATCGACGCTTGTAACACCAAAGGTGCCACGTGCTCGTTGCCGACCCTGAAGAAACCTTAATATACCCTTTTTGAAGAACCCCATACTATAGTCTGTAGGGAAAATCTCTTCAGGGAACTCATTTCATAGCCCGAGCGTTATTTCTAAGGTACGTGACCATTTTGGTTCAAGCTCACTTTGGTTCAAGAAGTAAAACCTACTTCTTGATGTTTACGCAGGTTGCTGGCATCCGGGCGGCTGGATGAGCCCAGTATATTCATACCTGGTTACGTGGAAACCAAGAGGAAGAAGACAACCTCATATCGACAGTGTGGCGTCACAGATCCCAACGAGAAGAAAAGTGAGTTACAAGATTTATTTATTTATTAACAAAGAACAAACTGTCCAAAATAAATTTGAAATATTCATTAGGTATATTTGTGTAATTATAACATTTTAATAACAATTCATTTAAAGCGACTATCCAAACTATCCAAATTAGGGGAGTTTGACAGCCCCATTGCTACCAATATGCTCTATTAGGTCGACCTCCACGTGGTTCCCCATGGAAACCATCGTGAACAATTCTTGTTGAATTCGTCACGATGGGCTAACTGACCTACTTCATCCTCACCTATCATCCTTCACTGGTGCCCCGCCGGTGTATACCGTTGGCGCGGGTGGGGTTACCATTCCATTATCACCCATTAAAAAAAAACTATCCAAATTAAATGAAAAATGGAAAAAATCACTTATACAAGACACAGGCGCAAGCAGAGTCTGAATGAAGCCAGCGAACAACCTGTAAATAGATCCAACTCGAGTAGATTATCGTTTTAAAATTTACATGCTTAAGAACTTTCTTTTAATTCCTTTTTTTTTATCGACGAAAATGTAATGGTAAGGATTATCGTTCTATTTTCGTAAATTATTAATGCAGACGTCTGCCTTTTACGCTGGCGGAGTACTAGTGATATAATCAGGCCTGATGCTCTTCGTGACCAGATTTACTAGTATTAAACTAGTAATTGTTTATATCTATTATAAGTTTACTATTGTAATCTTTTGGAGGAAACAATAAAGAGTATCTATCTATCTATCTATCTAAACACGATGGTTTCTAGGGGACCAGGCGGAGGTCAATCTGATAGGATTTTTATGAGAACAAATTGGAATGGCAACTCTGCCCGCGCTATCTGTGAACATGAAGTTATGAAATTCGGCTCATTGTCACGAGTTTACCAAGAATTAACCACGAATGTTTCCACGTGGAGGTCTACTTGATTGGGTATATTCATTGAAATGGGGCTCTTGGTCCTTATTACTAAAGACACCTTCCCTACGATTTTTTTTTATACAACTTAGAATGGCAAACAAGCTGACGGTCCAACTGATGGAAAGTGGTAAACGTCGCCTATACACATGAGTAGTACCATGGACATAACAGAGTATACTGTTTCGCCCATGATACCCCCCATGTGTTGCCATTCCTGAGGACTCAGGTGTTATTCCTCTGTACCCAGTAAATTCACGCTATATCCCACCCTTCAAACCAAAACACAGCCATGCAAACACAGCTGCTTCACGGTTGAAACACGAATGGGACAGAGGTACCCAAGCAATCGACTTTTGTACAAAGTCTCCCTCTGGTGACTTTGTTAGCAGTGGAATCACTAGTTCCCGTTGCGTTAGTAAATCGTAGCTGTTTTTAGATAATGACATTCATATAATCAAGGTCATAGACAATGGCGTCTTTACTCACACAAGGCGTGACAGAAAACAGGGATATTTAATACAAAGGACTGTGAAGTATATATATTGTGATCCTTCGAGCCGGATTTTATCTGTTGCATTTTTGTACTAGTATGTTTATTTCCAGGGTGACCTGGATAATAATTATTCTAGAACTAGGGAAAATATTTCTAGAACTCACCTAGTCCCCCTTAAATACGTTTCTATATCTCTGTATAAAAACGATTGGCTTAAGTGTTACCATTCCATCAATAACCGACGTCTTGCTCATTCAAACTTCTTAGAATAAAATTCCAATATAAATATAGTAATTAATATATAAATATATATTTATATAAATAAATGTATATGATATGTATAATTGTAATAAATATAATAATTGCATTATTTATTGTTACAGAGAATTCGTTCATCTTTTCCCGATCTGCAGCGAGTCGTGTGCACGTCTCATTTCTTCTAATACTGACGTCTCTATTTATAATAAAAAAAAATAAATAATATATAAAAAAAATGTTCTATATGGATAACATTTATAGAATTAAAACTGAGGCATTCTACAACAATCAAAATTGTACCTGCAATACTTTAAAAAGACAATTTTATATTTGAACTTATTTAGTATAATTTTAGATGGAGCATCGAGTTGCAAAATACTTACATCTCATAACGCCATTTTCACTAAAACAGCTGAACTTAAATCAGAAATTTTTGAATATTCTGTAAATTATTAATGCCAATTAATTCCTCTTTTTCCGTCATAAAACAAACTGAATAAAACCTTATCTGGAAAAACAGTACAGGGTACGATAGAGAGAGAGATATTTAAAGAAGGTAAAACATATATATATAAAAAAAAAAAAAACTCTTGGTAGACGCGTATTTTTTTAAACGAAACTGTGCGTTATAGTATACATATATCTTAGTTGTCAGGAATGGCAACGCATGAGAGGTACCGTAAGCATCACGGTAGACTCTGTGACAGTATTTCCCAACCATTTTTGTGCCATGTCCCACTTGAACATTTCTAAAATTTTTATGCCCCATACATTATTTTTCCTGACAAAGTTTACTTGACGCTATAATTGTCCAGTTAATATTTTGGTAACGTCAAATGAAATTATACCTAATAAATATTCATAACATTTTTTTTATTTACTTTTTTTTGTTAAATTTGGCACCGATATATACTCTTAGCATTTAGTCGTAGTAGGGTTAAAATCGCTTCGAGTCCATTTTTAATTGGCCTCCTTAACTATCAAATTGCCTACCTGTGGGGCGTGGGCCCCACGTTGGGAAACTCCGCTCTATGGCGTTCACGGTGTTGTTCATTTTTATAGGCAATAGTTACCACATTCCATCAGGCGAGACGTCAGCTTGTTTAGCATTCCAAGCTACATAAAAATATAGTTATTAAAAGAACAATATTTGGGTTCAGTGTATTGATTTAAAAGTATATTTATAAAAGAAAGAAATCAAATTAAATCCTATCTAATAAGAGTGTCGCTCGTTCGTTTCTTCAAAATTTATTCCATTATTTTTTTTTATTTGGATATATATATATATATATATATATATATATATATATATATATATATATATATATATATATATATATATATATATATATATATATATATATATATATATATGTTTACTGTCTTTTTCCATGGCATGAATATAAATAATAAACGTTTATTATTAGAAGTATTTGTACAGACTGTTTTTAATGAGTAGGCACAAACTAGATTTTTTTATGTATATTTAAATGATTATATTAAACCAAATTTGTACAGTATAATAAATTGTTGTTGTTATTATTCACTTCGTTTTATTAAACTTACCACCCATTTCACAAAACAAATGGTAAAATTAATGAAAAAGATTATAAAAAGCTACATATTTTACTTTCCATTTATAACTTAAAAAAAAGGCGGTCTTCAAGTCGTCTGTATTTTTTATGTGTAATTACGCAATAACTTGGCCAATTTCGAATCCAATTAGAAAAATTGGTTCAACTAATTTGGTCAGGTATATTTATACATACCTGTATATATGCGGTAGAGATAGTATTGGCCATGTCCAATGACCAATACTATGACGTAACTGGGTACCCCATCAAAATCAAATTTAAATCATCCTTATTCAAATAAACTTGTACACAAGCCGTTTTAAATTGTCATTTTTATGAATACATGGCTCGGAAAGTTGTTATACTCGTATGTTGAGAAGAGCCCGCAAGAGCCCGCCCCTGTACTGTTATGCGTTATGCTACGTTGCAAAATTGACAAATGGAGTAAATAAATAACTTTATGGTATCCAAGAGAAGACACTAGAAGAAAGGGGCGTTCGAAAATAAGATGGATAGACGACATCCGTCAAACTTTAGGGCCTTACTGGAGTAGAGTGGCGGAGGATAGAGTTCAGTGGGGAGAGCTGGAGGTGGCCTATGCCAGGAGGCACACCGAATTAAAAGATATAGTAAATAGAAAGGGAATATATATATATATATATATATATATATATATATATATATATATATATATATATATATATATATATATATATATATATATATATATATATATAACAATTATATGGTCGTTGAAAACCTGTGCATGATAGACAAACACCATGCATGTATAAAATAATATTATAATAATTATAACCTTGAGTACATTTACTTATTTGAATCATATTAAAATATATAAAATTCATGCCACCTGTACTCAAATACAATGTTCTCTACATTTCATCTCTGAAGTGCACTCGCTCGACGCATGCGCGGACACAAATCGATTTGCACCCCCGTCTTCATTCACAGTCCAAACATATCAGTGAACATTCAAAATGCATTCAAAAATTCATTTAATATTATTATTAACGTACATATATACAGTGTACGCGAATTTAGAAGGTCCGTTCTTGTTTTTCGGTCCAAAATCGCTTGAGAAATACAAAAGGCCAGCACTTAAATATTTAGGTCAAGATGACCTGATGAGGGTATACGGCGAACAGGCGGCGATAGTCGTCTTCAACAACCAGGACTCGGTGCCACTGTCGAGTGGGTACTTCCCCAGGTTAAGGAAGATGCTGGAGGGACAGGCTACGTTGGTGTTGCCTCAGGACTTCTTGGACGTACATCCGGATTATATCAGTAACGAAACACAGGTGAGTTAAAGTAACTTTCAATAGCAGTTGATGGTAATCTAAATAAACGAGTTATTGTTATAACTGTAGGACAGTCTGCTGATGTTCAATGATATTATTTATTTGTTTTGTTTGTTTTATCCAACTTAGAATGGCAAACAAACTGACGGCCCACCTGATGGAAAGTGGTAACCATCGCCTATAGACATGAGCAGTACCATGGACATAACAGAGTATACTGTTTCGCCCATGATACCCCCCATGCGTTGCCATTCCTGAGGAATCAGGTGTTATTTCTCTGTACCCAGTAAATTCACGTCATATTCCAGCCTTCAAACCGAAACACAGTCACGCAAACACAACTGCTTCACGGTTGAAACACGAATGGGACAGAGGTACCCAAGCAATCGACTTTTGTACAAAGTCTCCCTTATTTATTTATTGCATGGCCCATGGATAATATATACCTAGGTTATATATATAGTTTATTTATAGCAGATAGTACAAATAAATAATCGATTATTTCATTTAGTGTTTACATTTGTTAATAATTTTATTTGGATACTGTTCCCGTGATCATCTTTTTATCAAAAAATGTGATTAATTCACCGAAGTGTCTCTTATGGCGCACTTTTATCTGTTCTGATTCTATTTTACACATACAGTGCATTCTCAGATATCGCTGGTACTGTTCATGTCTTTAGGTGCCGGTTACCAATTTCCATTAGGCACCATTCTACATATATATGTAATTTACTTACTTTTAATTACTGTCTCGTTTCAGATGCTAACTCTACAAGGGCCGTGGTCAGAGCGGGACGCTCAAATGACGGAGACCTTTGCCCGTTTACAGGACATATATGGCTCAGGGCGTGTGCTTGGAATACTGGGTTGGTAACGATATAAGTAATTTTATTACAATAATAAAAATGTAACTGAAAATGTAAATGAATGGAGATGTCGGTAGGGGCCGCGCTAGACGGACGTATGTTGACCAAATAGACAACATACTGTACAAGGGCCAAATTAAAAGTACCCGTAACTGGCGAGTGTGTATGAAAAGATTGATGAATGTGGAAGAAGCGAAAGAGGTTTGTTTGAATCGAAGCACTTGGCGTTCCATTGTTTCTGCCTACCCTATGTATGTATGTAATAAAAATGTATCTACACAATGTTTGTATATGGAAGATATGTAAAAAAAAATTAACAAGAATCTTAAGTAAGACCGATAGAGGCCAAAACAATAATTTACAGAAATTTTGTCTACCTATATATTCCTTCTGGCGTCACGTGAAAGCAAAAATCACGATTTTCACAGCTGTATACAACTATGTGTTTTATTATGTTATGTATGTGTTTTACTTTGATAGCCCATGTGAAGTAGTTTATTTAATAAATTTTTCTATTTTTGAAATCTACGCGTAGGATGTAGCGGACAAAAAGCAATACTAGCATGTTTCAATATGGGTACATAATTTTTTTTTATATAACTTAGAATGGCAAACAAGCTGACGGTCCAAATGATGGAATTTAAGAAACCGTCGTTATTATTATTCGATGAAAAACCATGGACGTAACAGAGATGACTTTTCGCTCGTCCAACAAAATCTTCCTCTAATGAAAAGTGTTGCCAGAATTCAACTGTAAATTTCATTTTACTTATTTATTTAGATTTTATTGTAGCATTTATAAAAAAAATAATAAATTTAGTTTAAGTTAAGCAGTAATTGTAATGAGGATATTGACAATTTAAATATATAATTTTATTGTAATAAATAAAAAGAATAAAATTATTGTCAATGATTAGCGCCTAGCGTTTACGATGAGCAATATTTTGACGATTGTCGTATTTGTCTTTATAATGCAGTCTGAACTACAACGTTAAACAGTTGTGTTTGCATGGCTGTGTTTTAGTTTGAAGAGTGGGATAAGGCAGTGAATTTACAGGGTACAGAGGAATAACACCTGAGTCCTCAGGAATGGCAACGCATGGGGGGTATCATGGGCGAAACAGTATACTCTGTTATGTCCATGGTACTGCTCATGTCTATAGGCGACGGTTATCACTTTCCATCAGGTGGACCGTCAGCTTGTCTGCCATTCTATGTTGTATAAAAAAAAATTTAGTTGTTGATATGTTTTATCTTTTTCTCACCAACTCGGAACCACATGTGGGAAAGAGATACGTAAACACGACGACTTTTGTACAACGTTTCCGTTTGTTAATAGGCAATTCGGTGTCCCGAAGCCAGTCGGCGGACTATGAGAGCGAGTCGTGGCCGCGCGCGAGGCGGCAGGCTGCCGAGGAGGCAACCACCAGTGACAGCACTGCTGCGGACGATGACAAGCCTGGCGGGCGCGCGCTACCCAAGTACGCGTTATACAATGCCACTGGTGCGTATACTGAACACTAGCTCTTGGCCGCGACTTCGCACGCGTGAATTATGATAACACACACCAGGTCCCTTAGACTCGTTGTAGATAGACTGAGATAATGACAACTGATATCTCATTCGGGTTAATATAATATCATCATTTTTAATGTATTCGTACTTTAAAACAATTTTGAACGGAAAGCCGCAACATCCTTTTACCCTCCTTATCTGTGGGGAAACGAATTGTTAGTAATGGGGTCAAATAACCCCATTACTAACAATATACCCTATCAGGTCGACCTTTACGTGGTTCTCCCTGGAAACCATCGTGCTTAATTCTAGTTGAATTCGTCAGGATGGGCTAACTGATTTGCTTTCATGCTCATCTGTCATTTCTCATTGGTACCCTGTTTATAGGTGATAATAAAATAGTAGCTCCACTACACTGGCGGGGTACCAATGAAGGATGATAGACGAGGATGAAACATGTCAGTTAGCCCATCGTGACGAATTCAACGAGAATTGTTCACGATGGTTTCCAGGGGGAACCACGCGGAGGTTGAACTGATAGGGCGTATTGCTAGCAATGGGGCTGTCAAACTCCATTGCTAACAATTCCTTCCCCCCATTGGTACCCTGTTAGTGTATACCTATAACGCAGGCGGGGTTACCATATACCCATTAAAATACCCTCTTTACCTATCCATATTCCCGATCAAATCTGGGCTCACATTGGGGGTTTTTTTTAATGGGTGATAATGGAATGGTAACCCTGCCTGCGCTATCGGGATACGCCGGCGGGGCACCAGTGAAGAATAATAGGTGAGGATAAAGCAGGTCAGTTGGTCCATCGTGACGAATTTAATAACAATTGTTCACGATATTTTCCAGGGGGAACCACGTGGAGGTCGATCTAATAGGGCATATTACTAGCAATGGTGTCAAACTTATTGCTAACAATCCCTTTCCCCCCTCATATTGGGGGTAGGTGGACGTATGAATGGGTGTTTCTCTTTCATGCAAAAACTACTAAACAGATTTACATGAAATTTGATACACAGATAGGTTATGTCCTAACTTAGAATATACAATATTTTATACTATTATGCAGATTCACACACGCGGGACACAGTATTAAGATATAGCTTTTTTTATATTCGAAAAGGATACTAACTTCGCTTCGTTTATTGCGTTCGTTTCAGGTCAGCCTGGTAAAAATGCCCTCCTGTACTCGTCGGGGTGGCCGGAGCTGCGGTGGACCAACGGTACGGTGATCGTGCTGAATGCGCCGGTGGGGGAGCCCACCGTGAAGCCCACCAGGCTCTACACCATACTGGTGGTGCGGTTTGCTGACGGCGACACCAGGGATAAGGTGGGCTTATAATTAAAATTATATTTGCACGTATTTATATATATATATATATATAATAATCGGGTATATATATTTATATATATATATATATATATATATATATATATATATATATATATATATATATATATATATATATATATATATATATATATATATATATATATATATATATATATATATATGAATTCATCATGATGGGCTAACTGGCCTGTTTTCATTTTCATCTATCGCCCTTCACTGGTGCTCCGCCAGCGTATCCCGTTAGCGCAGGCGGGGTTACCATACCATTTTCACCCATTAAAAAAAAATCTTATCGTTGATCATTGCGTATTAAAAACTGGATAGAAAACTGTGAACCAACAGTGATATTTAGTTGATTCATATTTCTCATTTGCAGATAACTTTAGAGTTCAGTTTCAAACAAGCCGCCGGCTGGTGGACGGCGGTCGGTGTGGAGGTGAAGTTCGGGCTGGAGACGACTGGCCTGAACTTGAAGGCACCAGCGCCCCCTGACGCGCCTTCCGCCGTCCTCGGCCGGGCGTATCACTGCTCACAGCCTTTAGTCTACTCCTCTGAAGAGGCGACGTTGACGCTACCTGATATTCAGGTGAGGTTTATTTCTTCACAATCACAAGTTTTTTTTAATGGATGATAATGGAATGGTAGCCCCACCTGCGCTATTGGTCTACACCGGTGGGGCACCAGTGAAGAATGATAGGTGAGGATGAAGTAGGTCAGTTAGCTCATCGTGACGAATTCAACAAGAATTGTTCACGATGGTTTCCAGGGGGAACCAGGTGGAGGTCGACCTAATAAGGCATATTGCTAGCAATGGGGCTGTCAAATTCCATTGCTAACAATCCCTTTCCCCCCAATCACAAGGTGTTGTTATCATAGATTTTACCAGTTAGTTGATAAGAACTATTTTGTTTAATTCTGCTACCATTAGTTTGCGTGCAGAGGTTTGTTTGAATCGAAGCATTTGGCGTTCCATTGTTTCTGCCTACCCTAATGGGAGACAGGCGTGACAGATATGTATGTATGTAGTTTGTGTGCGACTGCCAACGTTCGAAGAATTATTACTACTATTATTATCAGCGCTTCCTTATTAGACATCAGCCTCTGACCGCTATACAGTCCACGCACGTTTTGCGACATGTGTTTTTATCTCTAAACGAGGCGTCTTCAGGTGAATTATTATATCGCTGCTGGAGCCTAGTATTAACTTTTCGACGCCCAAATTGCGAATCGTAGTAGTATAGTAACTAACTAGTGATATGAACTTCTGAGACCAATAAGTTACCTTAGTCGCCTCTTACGACACCCACGGGAAAGAAAGGGACGACCCCTTCTATGCCGGGACCACACGGCGATATATAATTTTTTAATCTTAACTTTAATTAATTTTGAGGGCGAAGCAATAAACTGAGTTGTGGCCATTTTGTATTGCTATGGCACACTCACAAACGAAAATTGTATTTAGCTTTATGTATTTTTTTAACCATTTATGTTATCTCGCTTTTTTTTGTATATGTATGTTGTAATTTGTGTGCTGTAAGTAATGCAAATAAATTATCTATCTATCTATCGATATGGATTCCACCCGGCGTGCCTCGTCCTTTCAGATGCAGCCGTACATGGACAGCACTGGGAAGTTCGCGGACGCCTTCGACTGTGTCGGCTTCACTACAGTCCCTATATGGTGAGATTTGTTTATTTTATTTATATTTATTATTATTTTGTTTATATTATTTTTACTTTCCACAACTGTACTGATGTTAGTGGAATACACCGTATGGTCTCGGGTTCGATTTATACATAATACAAACATTTGTATTTATGAGTATATTATGTACCAATATACCAAGAAAATTATTACATACAGAATGCACATCGCCTAAGTTAAAGAATCAGGACTCCAATATCTGTAATAATATAAATATATTGAAATCATTACCAAACCGTGCGGATACATGTAAAGATAATCCAGAAAGCAATATATCCGCTTCTGTCTCTCCTTCTGTCTTATTAACTACTACAAAGAAAAAATTAAATGTAGAATCGATCCAGCAGAAAAAAGTAATTATTATGGCTGATGAACAAGGAAGAGGACTGCGACAAAAAATGCAAAATTTGTTAGGATCACAATACAAAGTACATTGCACTTTTAAACCAGGAGCACGTTTGAGTGATATAATTGGTCAGAATGTACAATCTCAGAACTCTTTGACGGAAAATGATTATATAATTGTTTTGGGTGGTATACATGATAAGAATCCATATGAATGCATATCGTACTTGTATTGTTTTTTAAATAATTTAAAATGTAAAGCTAATGTATTAATAGGAGAAATACCAAAAAATGTTGTGTTAAATGAACGTAAACTAAATAGTAACCTAAAAATGATTTGTAACCAATTTAAAAATGTAACTTTCATTAACATGGACTTCAGTAGATATTTGCCATACAAAAATTATTTTACAACGCATATTAGCCAAAGATTGCTTAAAGATATATTGATGATTGACTATAAAATTAAATATAATATATATATGCAAAAAAGCAAAAATAATATAAGTTCACAATATAAAAATACATTGACCAGAACATATGTATCTCAGTCCACTCAGACGGAGACAGAATATGTGATACAGGCCACGCAAGCAGGAGTTGAATATCAAAATGAAAATGAAAATTCAGATACTTGTTTTCGTCTTTAATACGCGTAATAAAGGTTTAACTGCATGCGCTCCTACAAACATATTTTATCAAAATGTTTGTGGTCTTAGAACGAAATTGGATCAATTGGAGTTATATTTCGAAATGCTTCTTAATTCACCTGATTACGTTTGTATTTCCGAACATTTTTTAAAAATGGATTCTCTAACTTCAATAAATTTTACGAAGTATGATTTAAAATCATGTTATTCTAGAATTAATAAAAAGAGAGGCGGCACTCTAATATTAGTTAATAAGAACAGACAAGCAAAAAATATTGTTGCTTGTGAAAAATTCAGTGATGAAAGGCATTTTGAAATATGTGGAGTTCAGGATTCTAGCACAGGGATAAATTATTTTTGTTGTTATCAAAATGGTTCTAACGTTGACACTTTTATTGAAAAATTTGAATTATTTTTACAGTATTACTTTGATAAGAAATGTATAATATGTGGTGACTTCAATATTGACTTAGCAAAAGAAAGTAAAATGAAAGTTGACTTTATAAACTTAATCAAATCGTATAATTTTAGATATCTTATTAATGACATCACATATGTGAGAAATGAATCCCACTCATGTATTGATAATCTATTAACAAACCTATCAGACAATTCATTTACTAACACTACAGTAGATTATAATGGACTTTCAGACGGGCATGCAGCTATCATGACTCAAGTCTTATCAGAAAATTTTAACCAAGAAAAATGGAAGCAAAAATATATAAGCGTTGAAAAAGAATTTTTAATGCATACAATAATAGAAATTTTAGACAGAGCTTAAAGAAAGTGAAATGGCTTCAATTGGGTATAAATGACTTTTTGCATAAATTCAGTGATATTTTTAGAAAAAGTTTTAGAAAGAAAATAATCAAAACTAATATTCGTAATAATGGAAAATTGAAGTGGGTAACGAAAGGTATTAGAGTTTCTAGCAAAATGAAACGTATTCTCTGTACTTTGGATAATAACCATAACCACGTGAGCTTATATAATTATCGGAAAAAATACATAAATATTTACAGGAAGGTAATAAGACATTCAAAAACGTTCACTGTGCAAAATAGTATAAATAATTGTAAAAACTCCAACAAAGAAATATGGAAAGTTGTAAATAAATATAGAAATAACAAATTTTCGACTATACATGAGAAAATTATACTAAAATCAAATAATATAACTATCAAAGATCCTAAAGAAATTATAGAAATGTTTTCTAATAAATTTGATTGCAGTAAAAAAATAAATACTACAAATATTCAAGAAGCAATGGCAATATTACACAGAAATGGTTTGAAGCCTGAAAAAAACATTGAGTTCCGACAAACTACTGTATCAGAAGTAACCTCTGTAGTAAAGAAAATGGAAAATAAAAATTCAAGTGGCTACGATGATATGCCCTCAAAAATAATTAAGGATAATATTGACATATTGGCAGAGCCCTTATCGTATTTATTTAATGCATGTATTAATCAAGGCATTTTTCCAGATCAATTAAAAATATCAAAAATTATTCCCGTACATAAGAAGTTGTCAAAATCTGATGTAAATAATTATAGACCAATTGCTCTTCCCCCAATATTATCAAAAATTTTTGAAAAGTTAATTAAAGTACAATTAATGACTCACCTTAATACAAATAAGTTGTTGAATGGACGTCAGTTTGGATATCAAAAAGGAGTTGGAACGTCTGATGCAATAGATACTATGATCGACGACATAACAAGACGACTTAATGAAAAATTGAAAGTAGCTGGAATATTCCTGGACTTGAGCTCTGCCTTCGACACTATTGACCATGACGTACTGATAAATAAAATTCATTACTATGGTGTTACAGATAAATCTCTTTCCTTACTGAAGTCCTATTTAAGTAACAGAAAACAGTTTGTAGAAATTGTAGACATAGATGACGATGGCATGAAAAAGTCATATAAATCAGCACTAGCAACTGTAACAAGAGGTGTACCTCAGGGTTCAGTATTAGGCCCAATATTTTTCATAATATTTTTGAATGATTTAATAAATTATATGTACAATTTGTTCTTTGATATTGGGATAGTTATTTTTGCTGACGATACAAATGCAGTAATTTCTGGTAATAATGTAACGGATTTGAGCAATAAGACTAATGCAGTAATGACGGCTTTTAACACGTGGTTTTCAGTAAATAACCTGATACTAAATACATCTAAGACTAATGTCATGGTGTTTAAAACAACAGTTAGAAATAACCAAAGCCTTAGTATACATGTAAATGGAGTAGCTCTCAAAATGGTTGAAACAATGAAATTCTTAGGTATATATTTAGATTCGCTCTTAAATTGGAAAGCTGAAGTAAGTGCAGTAGACGACGCTATAAGCTCTGCATGCTATGCACTTCGTACTCTGAGAGAAGAGCTTACAGAAAACCAGTTGTTGACAATCTATTATGCTTTGGTAGAATCGCGATTACGATATAGCATAAAATTTTGGGGAAATAGCTACAAGTATAACACAAATAGAGCATTTATAGCACAAAAGAGAGCCATTAGAGCCATGGTTCATATTCCTCCCTGGGAATCGTGTGCAGGACATTTTAGAAGACTAAAAATACTTACTGTTCCAAGCCTATATATTCATGTTCTGCTAATAGATTTAATTAAAAATAGACATTTATATGAATCAGAGGATAGAATGAAACAACGATTAATTACAAGAAGGATGGATTTACAAAAGGTTATTGTACCCACATTTAACATAGTACAACATTGTCCACGAAACCAAGCGGTGGTATATATTTAATAAGCTGCCTAAGGAATTAAAGTCACTGAATGATTTAAATATCTTCAGGACAAAATTGAAGTCATTACTGCTAGAAAGGTGTCTGTACTCAATTGACGAATTCTAATTATAGTAAATTTGAATATATACCTATATTGTTTATGTTAAGGGATGACTAAGTGACTATAATATTTGTTTTATGCTTGATTTAATTTATATTTTATATAGTGTATGAAATTATTGTATCTACTATAACATTCAAATACAAATTTTTGTTTATGAATAAATAAAATAAAAAATAAAAAAATAAATATTTGTTTGTATTTGTCTGGGTGATTTTTTTTTATACATAATATGTATGAATTTATAAAAAAAAAGTATCTCTATTAGGTGTCTCTTTCTTAATCTATTTTTTTTATTTACCTATGGTTTGTACCAAGTAACATAATAAAAAAAAATTTAATATAAATAAGTAAAATATTTTCATTTTATTATAATTTCTTCAATTGCAGGTCTGGTTTAATGGTGACCTTCATAATGCTGATAGGTCTCGGCATATCAATCTCCATGATCTTGGACATAAAGACGATGGACCGCTTCGAGAACAACAGGAGCAAGCAGCTGACCATCACGGTCAGCGAGTGAATTGTGGACATGTACATAATGTTATGTTGCTATTAATGACTACAATATTAATGTTCCGAAGTAACTTTCCTGTATTATTAGAGACAACTCACACTTACTCACCTCCATTCGCGTTTCGCTGAACGATCTTGGTCACACATACGAGTATACAGCTTTGCTTCTATCAGCCGCGTACGGCGTCGTAAGAATGAGAAAAGCCGTCATAGCGTGCTATCTCCGCTGAAACGCTTGTCTACTGCGTACGGCGTTGAATATGCTGCATTTCGTAAAAATAAAATAATTATAATTACTATAAAATACGTCTGCACTCTTTACTCCTTGCGTACATAATGATTACGCAATAATAAATCAAATCAATGCAGAAACAATACAGGTCGCAACTTGTCGACAAGGAGTCGCGAAACATCCCTGTAAAGAGCTGTTTCGCCGCGTTCGACGGTGAATGCGGCGGAACAGCGCTGATCGCTCTCAATAGCATTCGCATGATAAATACACATTAATCCTCATTTTATACTGAGTTGCTGCGAAAGCAGAATAAACGCGGAACGCTGAATGGATGCGTACACGTCTCCATACAAAATCGTTGTATTCTATGGATAAAAGCTGAATAGAGCTGAATAAGTGTGAGTAGTCCCTTAACAGGAACATAGGTTTCATGCGTGAGACGCCATCTTTGTTACGACCGTAACGCTTTGTTCTCTTGTTCCAATGTTATATATTGTAAAATTATCAATAATTGTAATAAATTTTCGAATAGTGGCTTAAAGTGGATATACTGTAAATGTATGGGACGGAAAGTTAATAGCTTTCTTTTAAAGGATTGTTTAATCGGTAAATTTGAATATTTTTTACAAGGATATGATGGAAGGGAAAACTCTTTGTTAGTATGACAGCCTTTTTTTTAAAGTTTTTTTTCAATGTTTAACTTACTATTCCCCGTTCTATTTTAACTTCACCCTCTAATTAAGATGGATGTAGATGGTAAACAGATACAGATCTAGTTGGACGACACTGCAACGGTTGCGGGTTCGATTTCTGAACAATACAAACATTTGTATTGATTATGTATATTTGTATTAGTGTGGGAATTTTTTATGTAGTATACGTATGTATTTAGTATGTTTAGATGGTGTTCTATTAAACATAGTATAAGCATTATTTTTTTTACATTTATGTGAAGCTGATAAATGTTCTCGTGTCGTAGCCGTTTGTAATATTTAATTTTAAATTCCAAATTTCAAACGTCGGCAATAAAGAAGCAGGTATGTAGGTACTATTTACCTGGAAAAGGTTTTCCATTGCGTTAAGTCCTGATTGTGTATTTGAAATATGTTCTACATATCATTTATTCCCAATTAGAAAAAAATATTTACATTGATATTTAATAATAAGTTAATGATAGTAAATTTCCATGTCTCATACAATATATAATTTATTATTCTTAGGTCATAAGAACAGAAAACTTATGGAATAACAACTTACATATATGATAAAGTCTAATATTTTAAACAAATCTCGGACTTGATGTAAGAGGGACGAAACAAAAGAGAGAAAGAGAGAGAGAGAATAGAGAAATATTCATATCGTCATAGTCGTAGAATACTGACGGATCTATATATGTAATATTTGTCAGGTCCGTTAGTATTCTACGACGATGACGATATTTCTTCAGAAAAAATTGCCGAATTCAAAATTCTATATGTATTATACAAATACGAAATTGGAAATAAAATTCGATAAAAAGGTTTTATTGTCGACTATATATTAAAATAATCAGTTTGGAAATATAGTAGATAATTGTTATTGCTTAATGTGAGATAAAATAATTTAATGGACCCTAATAATGGTATGAGATGACTAATATCGTAAGTAGTCGACTCGTCTGGCTGAGTGTGCTGAGTGAGCTGACTTGTCCCTGTAGTCAAATGTAAAGAGATTCGAGTTTCTAGAGTTTTAAAACAACGGGTCTACAATGAAATGAAATTCCGAAATTTCGGACTCAGTTTTGTGTTTTTGTTTATATCAAAATCGGACCAATAAATGGAATTGAACATTTCGTTCGTCATAGATCCTATCATAAAAGTCCAAAAGAACAATATTTTAACATTTTTAATATGTCCAAATGTATTATGTAATTTTAACATCAAATTTCTGTTTCGTTTGGCTCCGAAATTTCGGAAAACATTTCATGGTAGGCCCACAGGAAGCTAATGGATTAGAAAATTGTTCGAGATGTTATTTTAAATTGGAAATATATATGTCAGCAGGTATATGTGAGTTATATTACAATAAATCAGTCGACTATCATCGTAGTCAACGCAACGGGTGGCTGAATGGGCTGAGTAAGTCGACTTGTCCCTTGACTAGGCTGAGTAAGTCGACTTGCCCTTTGACTAGGCTGAGTAAGTTGGAATTCGAATTATTATTGGAAGTCGAATGTGAATAGATTCGTGTACTTATGTAGAGTTTTAAAACAGTAAACTTGTGTACTAGAGAATTGTTTGAGATTTGTTTTAATTCAAATATATCAGTAAAAGTACATATGTATGAGTTATAATATTATTACAAATCATAGGTCTTTTAATTACATGAAATACCGATTCATATATATTATTATATTTAGAAATGTTTGTATGGATTAATGGAGAATTTGTTATAAATGACATTTAAAGTTCAGATGGATGTATATTTCAACACATATTAAAAGAACATATCATTTGTATTGACTTTTATTTCTACTTTTAACATAAGTTCGAGTCTAAGCATAAGGGTTTCCTGATACTAAATGGCCACAGACCAACATGGGAGTAAAACCTATGGATTGTAAATTATTAAATATAATTATACCCTTGGTATTGCAGGCGTTCATAGGCTATGGTAACCACTTACCATCAGGTGAGCCGTATGCTTGTTTGCCACCTCAGTGGTATAAAAAAATTAGTTGAGAATTTGCAAAAATATCATATTGTATACAACGAATTGAAAACCTCTATTTTTTGGAATTAGGTATTTTGACCAAGTTGTAAAAGCACGTATATAAAATTGATTGAATTATGCAAATTATTGACTAAAATTCAAATGTAAAGGCGCGCCGAGCATTATTCAGGCCAATTTTACTTTCTACAAATCAATTCTAAGTTTTAATATAAAATCCTTTTTGGGAGAACTGGTTCTAGTAACATATGGTACCAGAAGTATTTGGGTATTCTAAATGTGTTTTAACTAAATATATATAAAATTGTATTGATTGCTTTCAGATATTATACCAGAGGGAGACTTTGTACAAAAGTCGATTGCATGGGTACCTCTGTCCTATTCGTGTTTCAACCGTGAAGCAGTTGTATGGCATGAATTTACAAGGTACAGAGGAATAACATCTGAGTCCTCAGGAATGGCAACACATGGTGGGTATCATGGGTGAAACAGTATACTCTGTTATGTCCATGGTACTGCTCATGTTTATAGGCGACGGTTACCATTTTCTATCAGGTGGGTCGTCAGCTTGTTTGTCATTCTAAGTTGTATAAAAAAAATTAATTGATATACTAGTTTGCTGCGCAACTTCGTCTACGTGAACAGGAGAAATAGTAGCTTATGTTCTTCATTCGACACAGTATTTATATATATATATATATATATCGTATATATATATATATATATATATATATATATATATATATATAATCATGCTAATTAACCTTGACTTTACAGCGTTCAGAGGTGATAACCAACCTTACTTTCATATTTATAATAATACTATGGATTAAGTATGGTGATAGGAGCAAATTGTTTTAATTTTTTTTTACAATACAGGGGGCATACGAGCATGCGACTCACCTGATGGTAAGTGACTATCACCGCCCATGATCACCAACGGCATTGCAGGTGTGCTGCTGGTTTTTTAAAAAGGAATATGCTCTTTTCTTGACGATTATGATGTCGTATCAGTTGGGAAATACTGCTGCTGGAAGTTGATTCCAAAGAGTATGTTCCAAATTGTTTTAATTATTTAAATATTGTAAACTTGAGTATAGTTAATATTATATAAATAATTGTAAATTGTATTGAAATTAGGTCAAGTGCGAGTTGGACTCACCATACTGAGGGTTGCATCTTAATTTATTTTTTTTTAAATATTATTTTGAATATATAGATATCTGATAATTTATTTATATAACAATAATCTCTTACTGGTACCCCGCCAGCGTATACCATTAGCACAAGCGGGGTTACCATTACATTTTCTGCCATTAAAACAAAAACTTGGTCAATATAGTTTAAGATAGATAGATAATTCATTTACATTACTTGCACCACACAAATTACAATACAAACATACACATAATACACAGTAAAAAAAAAATAACCATAAATAAATAAAACAATTTCCTTTTATTTCCTTCACGCGCGTGTCATAGTGACTCAAAATGGTCACAACTCAGTTTATTGCTTTGCCCTCAAAAGGGCAAAACACTGATATTCTGTTGTGGCCACATACAGGCGAGATGCAGGCGACAGTGATGGCCATGTTTCCTTTTCGTACAATTCAATCGCCAAAAATAGGCGTCGATAATTAGTTTTGGAAAGTATCCACCTATAGGTCGTCGGACAACTTTCAATATCCGCTTCCCAGCACCAAATAATTCAAGTCGCGATGTCGCAAAAAGATTTATACCATTCAAAATATTGTGGACTTCTTTTATTTCCTTTATTTATTGTCTTCACACGATATATTGGCGACTCAGTACAAAATAATAAACTGTTTTGTGCCATAAATATTCGTAAAACTCAATGTAATTAAACTTTAAACAACTTGTTAAATATCCCAATGTGATATGTCCAATGTGTACATACAAACATGTTGTCATCTATTTTATATATATATATATATATATATATATATATATATATATATATATATATATATATATATATATATATATATATATATATGTATGTATGTATATATAAGTAGATAATAATACTGGCAACTGAGAAAGGCACGCGTTGCCATGGTGACTAAAAAAATAATAAAAAAAGTTAAATTCTCATTAACAATATTCGTATAACAGGACAACGTTTTTTATTTATTATAAAATCAATTTAATAAATCGAGTAGTTCCTCGAGATTCCTCATCAGGATTGATCAAAACTTAAAGTTTATTTCTTCAAAAGTAGGAGTTTTTTTTCAATTTTAATGTGTCCTGATCATCATCATATCAGCCTCTAACTGTCCACCGCTGAACATAAGCCTCCCCCTTAGATTTTGCCAGTAGTCGCCATGCTTGGCAGGCGGGTTGGCAACCGCAGTTAGGCTTTAGAGATGTTTTAAGAGGGACGTTGCTGCCCATCCCTCGTCCTCCCTTAGTCGCCTTTTGTTTTATACAACTTAGAATGGCAAACAAGCTAACGGCCCACCTGATGGAAAGTGGTAACCGTCGCCTATAGATATGAGCAGTACCATGGACATAACAGAGTATGCTGTTTCGCCCATGATACCCCTCATGCGTTGCCATTCCTGAGGACTCAGGTGTTATTCCTCTGTACCCAGTAAATTCACGCCATATCCCACCCTTCAAACCGAAACACAGTCATGCAAACACAACTGCTTCACGGTTGAAACACGAATGGGACAGAGGTACCCAAGCAATCGTCTTTTGTACAAAGTCTCCCTCTGGAAAATAGATAACATAGATACATACATACATAAATGATGCACAAATAATATATTTCATTAATTAATTAAACATACAATATAAATAATTCATCACAATAATTATTATGTTGAAAGCAGTCGCTAGCAGGCGACGAAATATGATGTATATGTATGTATGTAGTTAACAAACGAAGTACACGGAAATATGATCAAATTCTATCAGTGTGTGCTCAGAAGAGATTACAAATGACGATGCATAAGTATAATTCAAGTAATACCGGTGTACCAACATAATGACAATCATAACAGAGGCGTGTGTACCATCCCATCACGAGGCAGATCCACGGCGAGATACGAGAAAAACAAGTGATGGAATCCGACACCATGAGCCGAGAGACAAAAGCGAAAGTTGATGCCTGACAATCCCGGCTCAGTGTTATTAACAGTAGTCCGACTCGGCATGCACTTGAGAGCTTTCTAATATATCTTATACAAGAGGCCCGTCCCGGTTTGGCACGGGTGGACATTTTTACAACATTTTAAAAAGTGGTTATTGTGACATCACGATAATAGTTGGACATATAGTATCAGGAAGTTTTTTGTAGATATTGATATTTTCTTCAATATTGTAGAACACACTATTGTTCTATCACCAATAGTTTCCGCAGCGTTCGCGACGAAAGATATTTTATAGCATTTTTGTACACCTTGAGTTACGTTACTAAAGTTTTAGTAAGGATCCCCAATCTTTTCTAGCAATTAATATAGCCTATGTTACTCAGGGTGAATGTAGTTTTCTAATGGTGAAAGAATTTTTGAAATCGGCAAAGTAGTTTTTGAGTTTATTCATTACAAACATATATACACACAAAAATACAAATCTTTCCTCTTTTAATTATAAATATTAGTTTAGATTTAAAAAGGTAGTTGTATCAGTCATTCACTGTCCACTATTTAACATAACCTCCTCCATTATAAATAGGTAGTACTGAAATAGAATTTAGAATCTTTGCAGACATACAGTAAAATTTGAGATTACGGAGGCATTACGTTATAGCCTTGTAGAATGGCAATGTATGAAAGCTGTCCTGGATGTTACAGATCATTTTGTAACGCCTATGGTGCTGTTCTTATCTATGGCGGTAGTTACCGCCTTCCATCAGGCGGGTCGTAGGCTTGTTTGTTATTGCATTTATTAATCAATTAATTATATTCCACAAAAAATTCTTCAGTTGTAGCAAAACCAGTTATTTTGATTTAAAAGTAATCTATTTTGAATCAACTATAATAAAATTTATATGGTACCAATCCGTAATCGGTTTACAACAGACGGAGTTATGAGGTAACAAATATAAAAAAAATGTATTTGAGAACTTCCTTCATTGTGAAGGCGGTTGAAAAATTAAAAACTATGAAAGTAATTTGTCTGTTATTTCTTGGTGCTTTAACGTTTTTTATAGACAGGTAAACGGGAGTAAATAAATACGTCCTTTCTAAGTTATTATTTTTTAACTGAACTGTACTGTACTGATTGAACAATAATTAGCCTATATCTATCATACCATATAGTATGTGAATACCATAGAGGTGACGAAAAAACTGCTAAAGTAAATATTTAAAATAAAGTAATTTAAAAAATTAATTTTAAACACATTTCAATAAATTAAATTTACAAGTACCGTTATAAAAATATCGACCTACTGCTAGCATTGCTTTTGTCATGCACATGTTATTGACAGAAGAATATAAACTTTATATGTAGTAAAGTTAAGAGCCAAATAAATTATAAGTCAGTGATGACGAGCATTTTATGGTATTCAGATATTGGGAGGTGGCGAGAGCGATTCTTTGCTAAATACTTTGCTATCCTTCCTTTTTTATGCGACTTTTACAATGGCAACAAAGTTGACGGCTTGCCTGATGCTAAAAGGTAACCATGGTCCATCACATAGCGTATCCTGTGCTCAGTATACTCTTTGTGATTTCGTTTGTTTGGGTACTTCTGTCCCACTCGAGTTTCTGCCGTGAACCTGTTGTACATGAATGTAGTTAAGTATTTTTATTTATTTTAGGATATATACTGATCATGGTATGCTCTCTGTGATAAGTATTATATCATAATACCCATGGTCATAAACCCATAATAGCTTTAATGCGTTGGTATTTTTGAGGACTAAGTTGTCATGTCTCCATAACCTGTAATATATTTCACATAATTTAAACCGAAACACAGCTAATCAAGCATGGTAGATTCATGGTAGAAATTCGAATGGGACAGGACTCGAGGTATATTTATTAATATTTTAATTATCAAAAAAGGCACAATAACTCCGCGTGTACTATTGGTACATACTCGTATTGCCGCGTATGTGACACACAGACAGACAGTAGCAGAATCCAGTCCGCATCTCTTATAACTTTGCGTCGCTCGATCCATCGCATCTCCGTTAATGACTAATGGACTTTCACTTATTAGTTATAAATAGAAGATATCGACTAATGTTGTGATTATTAAAATTTTATTGGCCCCACTGGCACACTTGGGACCGGCGGACGGGTGGACGGGCGGACGGTGGGCGGGGGGGGGGGATTGGTGAGGCATGTGGTATTACGATCAACAGATGTCAAGTTTTTGGCGTAAGATTGTTCAATATGATGCCCACAGCCACTTTCTACCATCGTACGGCTCGCCATCGACAGGGAGTTCGTCTTCATGTCCTATAGCCTCAATGGTCGCGTACTGCGCGGTTTCAGAGATGTTTCCACCCACGAACGTTCAGGTTATGGAATGAGCTTTCTGCCGAGGTTTTCCTAAGAGCCTACAGCATGGGGTTCTTCAAAAGGGGGATGAAGAGGTTTCTTCAGTGTCGGCAACGCGCGCGTAATACCTCTGGTATTGCAGGCGTTCATAGGCTACGGTAACCACTTACCATCAGGTGGGCTTGTTTGCCACCTCAGTGGTTTAAAAAAAAAAGATTCTATACCTACTATTTTGTTGATATTATGACTTTGATAGTGGTTCTATCAAGGTCAGAATGTTGATTTATATCAATCAGTCGACTTCGTGGACACTCGTTGTTACTGTTTCTCTCACATACACCCACTCTAATTTGTCTTACTTGCTTTCAACTTATAATTTTCGTTTACATAACTAAAATCCGTTATTGGCTGTATTTATAAGAGACATATTTTTATTTTATTTATTTATTCATTAGTACAAATATGTGTACACGGCGGACTTAATGCTAAAAGTATTCTCTCCCAGTCAACCGTAGGGAAGTGTCAGAATACTCGAATGCGGTACTAGTAATTATTGATATACATACATACTAAAATTACATATATAAACGAATAAATATATATGAATAACAAATATACTTACACATATATGATGTATACTATATTATACACGAAATTGAGAATAATATAAAGTACTTACTGCTCGGATAAAGTAAAAAAGTGAGCGTGAACGTTTTTTTTTTTAAAGACGGTTTAGTCGGTAGTCTCTTAGACGGTAGACATAGTACGTAAGTTATTTTTTAAGATAGCTGTGGTTTTTTGTATTTAATAAATAAAATGAAAATAAAAAATTCACATCGATCTATACTTGTACATAACTTATGTTGTCCATTCAATTCAATTAAATTTCTGTTTCGCCAAAGGTTAACTGGGAGAGAATATATAGTATTGAGTCCGTCTTTTGTATTTCAATTATTGAATAATAATATAACAAATTCATTTATTTATGTACACTTTATTGCACCATTTATAAAATAATAACCACATTTAACTGTAATAAGAGGTAATAATTAATTATTTCTAAAATGATACTTGCTGTGCCCAAAAGGGTCCATAATTAGAGTTGTCTCAATATCTACCAACCACATTATGGAATGCAATAAGAAATAAATAAATAAAAAATAGCACACAAACTGATAAGGCGGTCAGCTGAGGATATGGAGACAGTTTCTTGTAGAAAATGTAAGAAACATCACACAAGACAGTTCCCAACAATCCAATTTTTTTTTTATCTTCATGAAATTTGCGCGCATTAAAATATCTATTTTCATAAAAACAGCAGGGGAATGTAATATAATGCAGAGGTTTTTTATTAAAAATATTATTAATAAAAGTAAATGAATATATTTTTTAAAGAACACAAAGAGTTTCGTTTTTATTAATGGCCAATTATATTACACGTTTTTTTTTAATGTGGCTCCTCCTTAGGAGCACGCTTTTTCCCGGATATTAAGTTCCAGGTTATGTATCTATTACTTTTAATTATTTAGTTAGTTTCCTTAGTTTTCTTTCGTTAGTGGCCAGTTATATTTTTCGATTTTATTGTATATTCGGCCAGTTACACTCGCAGGACTCCAGTGCGTATCTCGACTCGAGTACTTGGTCAATAGATGACCAATTTTATAAAAGGCATCTGAAGCATATCAGACAAGACAATATAAATTGTGGAAGGTAAAAGTATCTTAGCGGCTTATCCACCGGCTAGATTCGAACTAACGACCTTTGCGGTAAGTCGGGATGGTGTACCGCTGAGTTACGACGTTCTCAGTAATTCGTAACCACTATCGAGCTATCTGACAAGATATCATCCAGTTATTTATTAGACGGCCGTGCCCGCTACGGATATTGTCCGTAATGGTCGTCACGAGATAGTTAGTTGTAACACATAACTGTAACGACACATTGTAAGTTTGAACATAAATGTGAAAATGTGCTTCTGAAAGTTTCCTAAACTTGTACCCCATACAATATAATTTAATGGATGATTTGATGGATGAATGAAGAATTACGAAAGACATTTATCGAGCAAGATTAAATGGAGATGTCGGTAGGGGTCGCTTTAGATAGACGTATGTTGATTTAATAAGCGACGTGCTGAAGAAGGGCCAAATTAAAAGTACCCGTAACCGGCGAGCGTGTATGAAAAGATAAATGAATGTGGAAGAAGCGAAAAAGGTTTATTTGAATCGAAATATTTTTTTTTTATGGGTGAAAATTGATTGGTAACCCCGCCTGCGCTAACGGGATACGCTGGCGGAGCACCAGTGAAGGGTGATCGATGAGAATGAAAACAGGCCAGTTAGCCCATCATGATGAATTCATCAGGAATTAACCATGATAGTTTCCGGGGGAACCGCGAGGAGGTCGACCTAGTTGGGTATATTGCTAGCAATGGGATTCTCAGTCTCCATTACCAACAATCCCTTTCCCCCCCGAATCGAAGTATTTGTCATTCCATTGTTTCTGCCTAGTTGAGTAACGAGCGGAATATTGCTCCACCAATAATCCTGTAAGTAATATCAAAACTTTGAGAACCTGCAGCACAGTATAATGTGCTGCTCACTACGGATTTGTGGTGTACCCATCTAACTAACTGTAAATTATAAGTAGCAATATAACATGTCTGTCTGTATGTACGTAAAGTACCTCGTTAAGAACGCGCGCCGGGAACTGAGCTAATATGAGTATATATGATGTTATCATTACAGCCTTTCGAATTATTATGCAAGAGTATGAAAATTTAAAATAAAGCTTTGTATATCAAGCCAGATGGCCAATGAGGTAAATGTAGGTGAAATTACAAAGTACGGAAGCATACCATTTTAGCCTTCCATTATCAATGCATGAGGTTACCATAGGCGTAAATACAACTAGATCAGGGGTGGCCAACTTGACTAGACCCAAGATCTACTGTTTACTGACGAAACCTTGTGCGATCTACCAATTACATACTTCTTGAAATCACAAATGAAATAACATTGTTCAGTACATAATTATGTAGTATTGTATTATATTTTTGTATACAACTTAGATTGGCAAACAAACTGACGGCCCACCTGATGGAAAGTGGTAACCGTCGCCTATACACATGAGCAGTACCATGGACATAACAGAGTATACTGTTTCGCCCATGATACCCCCCATGCGTTGCCATTCCTGAGGACTCAGGTGTTATTCCTCTGTACCCTGTAAATTCACGCCATATCCCACCCTTCAAACCGAAACACAGCCATGCAAACACAACTGCTTCACGGTTGAAACACGAATGGGACAGAGGTACCCAAGCAATCGACTTTTGCACAAAGTCTCCCTCTGTAGTATTGTTTATTTAACGTTAAGAAGGAAAACATAAAACTGAAAATTATTTCTAGTAACTACTTATTTATATTTTTATTAGTGCGAGCATTGCGTCTGAGCATCTTTATTCATGATTAGTAAAATATAGTACAATAGTCGCGATCAACTGGTTTTTTTAATGGTTGATTTTTTTGCTAAATAAATAAATTTAAATAAATTAAAATAATCTAGGCATAGAATAGGCCAATTCTTTTCCGTGGGTGTCGTAAGAGCTAAGAGAGAGCGAGGGATGGGCAGCTGCGTCCCTCTTTAAACATCTCCACAGCAACTGCGGTTGTCAATCCGTTCGCCAAGCTTGGTAACTACTGGCAAAACCCACCAAGGGGGAGGCTTATGTTCAGCAGTGGACAGTTAAAGGATGATACAAAAATAAATTAAGATTAGTATTATTGTCTTTTTTGTTTTGTTTTGTAAATGCAATTGGTTATCAAAAAAGCTTTTTCTTTCTTTCTTTCTTTCTAAATTAGCAGCGTTTAAGAATTGAATCTAGTAATTCATTTGTACCATTTTAGTTACGATTATCTCTGGTCTCTGTGCCATAGACATAAATGTATGTAAAACTTTATTTATAAAGGCGTTTAAAATTAGTAGATGCTAGTATATAAACGAGCGGAGAGCCTACTTCTACGTGGAAACGGTCAACTGTAACAACATAATTGCTACACACTTTCCTAGTAATTGGTTGGAACTATTCAGTTAAAATACATCGCGGCGACGCGGCCAGTATTGCCATTTGATAGATAGATAGATAGATACTCTTTATTGTTCCCTCCAATAGATTACAATAGTAAACTTATTATAAATATAAACAATTACAAGAAATAATCACAATGAGAAAACAATGGGCGACCTTATCGCTATGAGCGATCTCTTCCAGGCAACCTTTGGATGGAGAGGAGTAATTATTATAGTTTGCTCGTTTTTTTTCTACCACAAAGGTGGCAAACAAGCATATAGTCCGCCTGATGATGTCATTACTAGTAATATATCCTTACGTGGATTGCACCTCGTTGTGGTTACGACAAGACTGAAATTAACAGCGTCTTCGTTTGGCAGCTCGCGCAGTCTCTCGGCAATAAAGTAGCAGGTATGTAGGCACTGTTTAACTGTAAAGGCTTTTACCTCGCGTTGAGATCCGATTGTGTATTTAAAAAAATATTTTTTTTTTACAACACAGGGGGCAAACGAGCATGCGGTTTACCTGATGGTAAGTGACTACCGCCGCCATGATCACCCGCAACACCAATGGCATCGCAGGTGTGCTGCTGCCTTTTTAAAAGGAATATGCTATTTTTTTTAAGGTTACGTTGTCATATCGGTTTGGAAATACTGCTGCTGGAAGTTGATTCCAAAGAGTGGTTTATACACTTCATCACATAAAATTATATAATATAACAATATTAGTCATAGTAAAAATGTCAAATATTCATTATACCTTATATATGTTATACAATAATTAACATATATTATTATATTCATATATAGTATTGATATCTTCTGTAAGGTCAATTAACAGTGTATTATGAATTTAATCCTGTTTCTCGAGTGCCATCTATCGAGTCTCACTAAAATCAGCGCTGCAGCAAGACGCTGCAGCTTACACTGAGTAGGAGCATTACAGCTGCTACCACATAATTATTAATTGAATGTATAAAGCTGTCATTAATATTGTTGTTTTGTAGCTGAATAAATGATTTTATTATTTATAAAATTTTAAGAAAATTAAATTTTAATCCCCTCTTAAGGAGAGGAGATGGCAAACTAACCTCCGGCAGAAGCACAGTCGGCCGGGGTGCAGGGCCCCAGAGAGAGAAACCGGCGTACAATGCGGGCAATATCTAAGAGCACCGATTTTTGCATCTTTCCCGGGAGTGAACCGCTTCCGAATCCCAACCGTCTGAGATGTTGTTCCAGACTAGTTGGGATAAGACCGTTCACTGACAAAATGATTGGAATGATTTCTTATTATTATTATATTTTTTTTACAAACAATCATTATATTTATTATTATTGTTGTTACAAATCTGTTGATAGTGTTTTTAAACACTATTAAGATAGTGTTCCAAATATTTTTTGTTTAATTATACCGTAAGTCTTGATTGATAAAGCGACCGATTAAAACAATTTGCAAAAACAAGACAACAATTTACAAAAAAATAGATATGGTAGTCGTTCTCTCTTAACTAAAAAAATGCTTCCGTTGTTTTCTAGATGAAATCTTACTATGACAGTGACCTAATAACAGGGTTTCTTCTGTAATTGTCGATACGATTCCAGGCTGTCGATGATTTTGACACACGCTTATTATACAGTGACACCGTTCACACGACAATTTGTTACTCAACTGTGAAGATGAGTGTGTGATTTTTATTTAGCGAAGTGACACCGCAGTATTAATAATTGTACCATTATTATTAGACGCCATTTTAACTGACTTCAAATAAAGGAGGTTATTATTGGGTGATATTTTTTATGTTTGTTTCCTCGTAACTCCATTAGTCGTAAACTAATTGAAAAAACCTATTTTTTTAATTCATTTAATCAACTTTTAATTGTCCACTGCTGAGCATAAGCCTACCCCTTAGGAGGTTCTGTCAGTAGTTGCCACGTTTGGCAGACGGATTGGCAACAACAGTCAGGCTTAAGAGATGTTTAAGTGGGACGTTCCTGCCCATCCCTCGTCCTTCCTTAGTCAGTTCTTACAACACCCACGGGAAAGGAAGGGGTGGCCTATTCTATGCCGGGACCACACGGCCATGCCGGGACAACACGGTAATTTTTTTAATTACGCGTCAAGAAAGAGTTGGTAGATATTTTTTTTGGATTTGGGACATGTTTTGACACAATGCATTTTCTACACCTAATTATTTCTGGCCTTGAAGCGAAGGTCTTATTATTGATGATAAGTCGTCATTACAATGGCCATCACTCTCATCAGTCAGTAGCCGTAGGGGACTGGTGATTTGAATCAGTCAACAGCTACAGGTACCTGATCATTAGTGTACATTCTGTGCAGTTGTCATTTTTTATATACAACTTAGAATGGCAAACAAGCTGACGGCCCACCTGATGGAAAGTGGTAACCGTCGCTTATAGACATGAGCAGTACCATGGACATAATAGAGTATACTGTTTCGCCCATGATACCCCCCATGCGTTGCCATTCCTGAGGACTCAGGTGTTATTCCTCTGTACCCAGTAAATTCACCCCATATCCCACCCTTCGAACCGAAACACAGCCATGCAAACACAACTGCTTCACGGTTGAAACACGAATGGGACAGAGGTACCCAAGCAATCGACTTATTTATTTGTAATTGTCAAAATATAAAGGAATTCTAATATTTATAAAAATAGGATTAAACATGGCCACTTTCTACCATTGTGCAGCTAGCCATCCACAGGGAGGTTTCAGAGATGTCTGCCACAAACGCTAAGGTTATGAAATGAGCATCCTGTCGAGGGTTTTCCAAGAGACTACGGCATGGGGTTCTTTAAGGGGTAAAGAGATTCCATCAGGGTTGGTAACGCGAGCGTAATGCCCCTGGTATGTGCAGGCGTTCATAGGCTACGGTAACCGCTTACCATCAGGTGGGCCGTAAGCTTATTTGCCATCTTAGTAGTATAAAAAAAATAGAATAAGTGATTATATTCGAAGAAAAATATAATTAAATATGTTAATATTTGTTCGGATTAACAGATAGATAGATAGATACTCTTTATTGTTCCCTCCAAAAGATTACAATAGTAGACTTATTATAAATATAAACAATTACAAGAAATAATCACAATGAGAAAACAATGGGCGGCCTTATCGCTAAGAGCAATCTCTTCCAGCCAACCTTTGGATGGAGAGGAGTAAAGTATAAACTGTTTGATTGGAGGCACGATGAAGACCCTACTATTTCTAAATATGGAGATAAAATACATGTAATAATGTAAATATATATCCATATATGTATATGTATATGTATATATATATATATATATATATATATATGTGTGTGTATATATATATATATACACACATATATACACACATGCATATAAATATCTACACCTAATAAATATTTATGTGCTTGCTTAAGATTTGCTGGATTTGAACTATTGCAAATAACAGGTAAGTTTATTCGACGGTGCCTTAAAAGACGAAAGTAAATATTAATTAATAGTTTGTAAAAAGAGTTGTATAATGTAAAAATGATAAATCTCCGGTGCCATATGTCGTTAACAATGAGATAAAAGCAAACAATCGTTAAGTGAAAGTGCGCATTCGTGACAATTAATTATAATAATGAACTTGGGACTGCAGTCCGGGCCGCCTGGCCACCGGGCCTCCCGCCGCGGCCGGAGGAGGTGAAAGGAGGCGATTGATTTATAATCGATAAGATGGACCAGTCGACTGATTAATATCTACACGAAAGTATATAAAAATGTAAGATATATGTTTTTAAAATGTGTTTTTTTTTATTCAGAAATACACTTCAGACATTGACAGCGATGAAAGAGCCTACCGCGAAATGTTTTCCAAAATTTCGGGGCCGAACGGAACGCAAATTTTATGTTGTAACGAAATAGTAGGTATATATCGTTTAAAAATATTAAAATATCATTCTTTTGGACCTTTTTGGGACCGATTACGATACGAAAAAACACACGAAATTGTGTCCGAATATTCGAAATTTCATTTCATAATATGTAGATCCCCAGATTCTGAACTTATGTCTGCATTGATAAATCTTAGCATTCATTTCTGCCTAAAAATAATTTTAATTAAATTCACGTCTATTAAATGTAATTCTGATTTCTTATATATATATATATATATATATAGTCCATTTCATAGACGTGTGTCTATGATATGGATTTATTAAATGTATTTTTTTTTATTATTGGATTTATCTAGTCCTAAACTAAGCGAAGCTTGTGCTATGGGTATTAGCATCGGATGACATACTTATAACAATACACACTACACAATAGACAATACCTTTTTTTTGTAAATACATGTTATGTGTAGATAATTCTCTAACCAATATGTGCAAATAAATGAATACAAATATTGTATTCATATTGTACAGGAATCGAACCCGTAAATATCAGAAAATGCTGCTTATGTTTGTTTTTTGTAATGGGTGAAAATGGAATGGTAACCCCGCCTGCGCTAACGAGATACGCTGGCGGAGCACCAGTGAAGGGTGATAGATGAGAATGAAAACAGGCCAGTTAGCCCATCATGATGAATTCATCAGGAATTAACCATGATAGTTTCCAGGGAGAACCGCGAGGAGGTCGACCTGGTTGGGTGTATTGCTAGCAATGGGATTCTTAGTCTCCATTACTAACAATGCCTTTTCCCTCACTGCGTATGTTAAACCACTATACCATCAAGGTTGTCGACCTCGCAAATAATAAAAAAAAAAACTAAGTCAAAACGGTAACCTGTCAATATTCAATAATGGATTCTGACATATAGATACGGATCCACAGATGGTCGAATAGATTCAATTTTTTGTACAGTTACATAAGCTGCGCAGTAACCGAGCATCCTGAGCGGAGCCAGCCTTTTTTTGCTAATGAAAGTTTACTATGAACACGTTTTTAGGTACCAGTTCATTATAGCTTGGAATAGTGATTAATTTTGATACTAATCTATTCTAACACTATTCAAAGAATTTTTAATATTATTTTTAATGGATTTGAATGTAATAGTAACTCTACTTGTGCGTTTTGGTTTGGGTCATTTGGGAAAGGATTGCTAGTAATGCAGACACCAGAGGGAGACTTTGTACAAAAGTCGATTGCTTGGACACCTCTGTCCCATTCTTGTTTCAACCGTGAAGCAGTTGTGTTTGCATGGCTGTGTTTCGGTTTGAAGGGTGGGACATGGCGTGAATTTACAGGGTACAGAGGAATAACACCTGAGTCCTCAGGAATGGCAACGCATGGGGGGTACATGGGCGAAACAGTATACTCTGTTATCTCCATGGTACTGCTCATGTCTATAGACGACGGTTACCACTTCCCATCAGGTGGGTCGTCAGCTTGTTTGCCATACTAAGTTGTATATAAAAAAGACTTCCAATTCCATTGCTAACAATATACCCTGTCAGATCGACCCCCACGTGCCCCTCCCCCACCTGGAAAGCATCGTGCTGCATTCCAGGTGTATTCATCATGATAAACTGACTTGATTTTTTATTCCCATTTTCGTTCTTTACTAGCGGGGTTACCATTCCATTATCATCCTTAAAAAACCCTAACGGGGTATCTTTTAAACTATGCAACGTACGGTGAATTTACAGGGTACAGAGGAATAACACCTAAGTCCTCAGGAATGCCAACGCATGGTGGGTATCATGGGCGAAATAGTATACTCTTTTATGTCCATGGTATTGCTCATGTCTATAGGCGACGGTTACCACTTTCTGTCAGGTGGGCCATCAGCTTGTTTGCCATTCTAAGTTGTATAAATTTTTTTTTAATAAGAACTATGTATCTAGCACCTTTTCAAAGCAAATAAAGTACATCACATTAGTTTCAAAAACCGGCTCGAGTCGCTAGTTATTGATAATCTCAAATATATATATATATATAAATATAAATATATATATAAATATATATATATATATATATAAATAAATATATATATATATATATATATATATATATATATATATATATATATATATATATATATATATATATATATATATATATATATATATATACAACATACGGCCCACCTGATGGTAAGCGGTTACCGTAGGCTATAAACGCCTGCAACACCAGAGGTACTACGCGCGCGTTGCCGACCCTGAAGAAACCTCGAAAGAAGAAAATAGGGATTCACGTAAAAACGACAATTATAGTTTATCGAATGGAAGGCATTTAGTCGCATCTAGAAAGTTCCCGCGGCTTTTTGCCTAACAAGATGAAGTGGAACTTTGATGAGTACAATGGGTTATGCATGCATATGCGATAATAGCGTGATCGTTGATTCGCCACGGACAGTCGTGTACAAAATGGTTGAACATCACAAGGATCGCTTTAAATACATAATTTTAGCTATTTATAAAGAATTCCGTGAGTGTTGTAAGAGGTGACATCTTATTGGTCGAGGGATGGGCAGCAGTGGTTCTTTTAAAACATCTCGGAAGTCTAACTGATGTTGTCAATCCGCCTGCCAAGTAATGCAACTATTGACAAAACTACTCCAAGGTAGGGGGGGGGGGGAGTTATGTGTAGCAGTGAAAAGTTAAAGGCTGATATTTTTTTTATACAACTTAGAATGGCAAACACGCTGACGGCCCACCTGATGAAAAGTGGTAACCGTCGCCTATAGACATGAGCAGTACCATGGAGATAACAGAGTATACTGTTTCGTTTACTGTGTTACCCCCCATGCGTTGCCATTCCTGAGGACACAGGTGTTATTCCTCTGTACCCTGTTCAATTCACGCCATATCCTACCCTTCGAACCGAAATACAGTCATGCAAACACAACTGTTTTACTGTTGAAACACGAATGGGACAGAGGTACTCAAGCAAACGACTTTTGTACAAAGTCTCCATCTGGTATGATGATGATGAACGAAGTCATGGATGTAGCTAGTATCAAATAACATGTCCAGTTTGTTTACAAATTGTGGCAAGTATACAGAGAGCAGGGACAATGATTGTTAGTAGTGAGATCCAACAGACCCTTTACCAGCACTATACCTTAACAGGTCGACCTCCACGCGGTTCCCCCTGGAAACCATCGTGGTTAGTGTTTGATGAATTCATCACGATAGGCCAACTGACCTGCTTCATCCTCACCTATTGTCTCTGACTGGTGCCCCGCCAGTGTATGCCGATAGCGCGGGCGGGGTGACCATTCTATTTTCATCCATTAAAAAAAAGTATAGAGAAAAAGATCCCACTTCTCTTTCTAAGCGTACATGACGCAGTGACGCGCGTCGAACTGTAATAATTATTTAATATGCCTTTTAAATTGCTATTAAGGTTATCACCATTTCCTTTTCTATTCTGCTATATATGTACATATATTACGTACAGTCGGAAGGCCAGGACCCTGGGCTCGGCTACTGTATTGCTACAATTCACTGGTTGAAATTATAAATAAAATAAAACGACAACAGTGCAACGTAGGGAATTGTTTTACCCAGAATAATTATAAACACACGTAACACAAAATAATCATGCACAGACTGTGGGACGGTGTTGTGTATAACACCACTAGCAGGGGGGAAAGGTATTGTTAGTAATGGAGACTGAGAATCCCATTGCTAGCAATATACCCAACCAGGTAGACCTCCTCGCGGTTCCCCCTGGAAACTGTCACGGCTAATTCCCTTCACTGGTGCTCCGCTAGCGTATCCCGTTAGCGCAGGCGGGATCACCAATCCATTTTCATCCAATAAAAAAAAACCCTTTGTCTTTGTCTTAATGTCTACCCAAGGGTTGTCTGGAAGAGATTGCTTAGCGATAAGGCCGCTTTTTTGTATCACTTCTCATTAATATTTACAGTTTAATTTAAACGTTGTAATAAAGTGTAAAATAAATAAATAAATAAATAAAAAAATGAAATTAACATAGTTTGAATATCAGCAGACTATATTAAGGTCGGATCATTTACTCGTCTGTTTACGTTTTTAACCTCTTTACCCCTTTTTTGAAGAACTTTATGCTGTAGTTTTTTGGAAAAATTTCAAGGATAGATTCTAAGAATAGATTATCTTTTAAAGATAGTTTACTATGTCCATCTAAATAATACTCGAAGCAAGTTGAAGCAACATATATAAGCGTATGAATAAATTCTGCTACCCGTACAAAGCCGGGGCGGGTCATTAGTTGAATTATATAATAGAATAAAAGAGAGATGGCAAGGATCGAACGTTGCACGAAAGCATAACAAGTCCGAAATGTAATAATCATGGTCAGGTGTTTGTACAAAATGAAAGTGACCACGTGCAAATAATGACCTTCAGTTTACCGCACATTATTTGAGCATTTCTTTAGTTTTTACAGTTTACCGCATTAGATAGATAGATAGATAGATAGATAGATAATTTATTTGCATTACTTACAGCACACAAATTACAACATATACTAATATACATGAAAAGCAAGATAACATATTAACAAAATTATTAAAAAAAAAAATACATAAAGTCAAATACAATTTTTCGTTTGTGCGTGTGCCATAGCAATACAAAATGGCCACAACTCAGTTTATTGCTTCGCCCTCAAAAGAGCAAAGCACTGATATTCTGTTGCGGCCAAAGGGAATAGGGTAACAATAACACAATACTACCAGACTATCCATACAGTAAATAGATAAATATACAGTAAACAGACAGATATGACAGTCTATCTAGCAGACAAATGGAACATAGAGGTAACTTGCTGGAATGTCTAACTTTTGCCTCTCAAGAATTATTGTAAATTAATTTTGAAACTGGAGTTAGTGGCGATCAGTTTTATGGGAGGTGGCATATTGTTCCAACATTTTGTGGCTTGATATTGGAAGCTACCATTAAAAGCTGCTGTTTTATGGGGATGACAAGCTAGAAGAAAACGTGACTGTCTAGTACTGTCGCGGTATATCAGTAACTTAGTTAATATAACATGTTGATTTGCGTGAAAGGGTTCGATTTAGCTCGCAGGGTTTTGTCTGCCCTATAATTAAGTTGTGGTTTCAACTTTAGAGATTAAATTTAACATCTGGTGGTGAACATTTTCTATCTCTGGTATAGAATTACTGACACTGAATAGCAGAGATATGCTAGAGTAACATTATATCGTCCCGTAATCTTTAAGTGGTAATGGAGAAGTAATAATTATTTACTATTATTTTGTAAATATATATATTTATGTACAATTTGTGTATATATTTTTTTGTATTCTATTTACCTTGTATACCTTTTACTTGTACCTTTTCTGCACTAGATTACCTGCTAATTATTTTCTCTCTCACTGCATTGGATTGGCTGGAAGCGATCTCTTTTAGAGATAAGCCCATCCTTGCTAATAAGTTCCTAACTATATATATATATATATATATATATATATATATATATATATATATATATATATATATATATATATATATATATATATATATATATATATATATATATAGATCTATAGGTCTCATTATGAACCACCCAAACTCGCCACCAGAGACATAAAATCATGTAAGAACTATAAATAAACTTTCACATTTATGTTATTAGTATAATGGGACGGGCCATGTATTTGTTACATATTACAATTTATTAGTAGATCCGTATCGCAGCTGACACTAAACACGATTTGTTATATAAAAACAGATAATGATAGCTCTACCCATAGTAACAGCGGCAGCAAGTCCGATGACCAGCAACTAGGGTTTTCGATCGCCGATTGAAATATCGAACTTTTGAATCGAATGAGAAAATCGTATTTTAAAAGATCTTTTGTGATCTGATATTACTTAGTAGTTTGTATTCATACAAATTTATTATGTATGTAATTAAACTTTTTGAAAAAAGCAACAGCTGAGTTTCTTGCCCGTTCTTCTTGGCTGAAATTGCGATCCGAATGGGCGCTAATGAAAAATAACTATTCAAAAATGCTTTAATCTAAGTTTACCTATTTCTTTTTTTCTTTCTTTTTAATGTATGTTTGCATCTGCATGAAAAAAAAAAAAAAAAACTGTACAGAGAAAGGAACAAATTCATAAAAAAAAAGGTATATTAGCAATAAGACCGCCTTTTGTACTACACTATACGTATTGGAAATTGTTCAACAAATCCTGTGATGTTGGTACAATAAAGTGTTCAATAAATAAATAAAAAAAAATAAAAATATATGAATAGTTATCTGCCTTTTATACCATTAATTTTTTGTAATATGGTTAATAAAAAATAAATAAATAAAAATAAAATTATCTAAAAAACAGGAGTTTGATAATGTATAAGACATCTTTCATCGTCATCATCATTTCAGCCGTCATGCGTCCACTGCTGGATATAGGCCTGTGGGGGACAGACTGTCATAAGCAACGGTCTTGGACCACCTGCATCCAATGACTCTCGGCAATGCATTTGAGGTCATCACTCCATCTAGTGTATCGTCCTACACTGCATTTGCGTACGGGGTCATTATTCAAGAACCTTTAAAAGTCAATTTTTAGTTTCAGAAAAAATATTCAAAAATTGGTTTCTTTGAATTGGAGCATTTAACGTTCTATTCTTTCCGCCTATCCCAAAGAAAGACAGGGGTGACGGATATGTATCTATGTATGTACGTATGTATGCTTGTATGCATTGCCGTGTGTGTTCTAACATAGAGTGGACCACCCCTTCTTTTCCCGTATTGTAAGAGGCGACTGAGGGAGGGCGATAGATGGGCAGCAGCGTCCCTCTTAAAACATCTCTAAAAGCCTAACTGCGGTCGCCAATCCGCCTGTCAAGCGAGGCAACTACTGACAAAACTCTCCTTATGGTAAAACCTTATGTCCAACAATGGACAGTTAATGACTGAAATAATAATAATAAAAATGCATGTATGATTAAAAAAAATCGTGGATCGAGTAACAAAACAATATACAAATTGTGATCGGAAACCCTACTCTCAACAGGTATTTACGATGGCGCGGACGGATGAGGAAGTGTTGTGTTGTGATTCACGCCAGTCATCCCACACACGTGAGCGGATGGCGTTAAATCGTCGATGCCGTGTAACTAAATTGAAATTAATAAACAGTGCCTACTTTCAAGCGTGGTAATTGAGCCAGTTTTGTATATGTAATCCATATGTTTTGCCAAAGAACTATAGGAAGGTTGCAGGTGAGGTGGTAAGATGATTTGGTGAAAGTATCTGTGGACTTCGATTGGTCAAAACAGAGGGCCTATCATGAAATATTTTCCGAAATTTCGGGGACGAACGAAACAGAAATTTGATGTTAAAATTACATAATACATGCCGTTTAAAATTATTAAAAATTATAAAATATCGTTCCTCTGGACTATTAGGATAGGATTTATGATGAACGAAATGTTAAGCTCCATTTACTGGGTCGATTTCGCTGGGAACAAAAACACGAAATTGAGCCCGAAATTTCGGAATTTCATCTCATGGTAGACCACCAGATTCAAATGGAGAAGGTTGAAGGTTACAAACCAACCAAACGATTGGTTGAAGAGTTTCAAAATGATGATGATGATGATGTAATCTAGCTGTAAATGTAAACAGTAATCAACAAATATATTTTGTGTCGTAAAAAAGCAGCGATATTAATTTTTTTTTACAACACAGGGGACAAACGAGCATGCGGCTCACCTGATGGTAAGTGACTACCGCCGCTCATGGTCACCCACAACACCTACAGCATTGCAGGTGTGCTGTCGGCCTTTTATAAAGGAATATGCTCTCTTCGGTTCGGAAATACTGCTACTGGAAGTTGATTCCAAAGAGTGGTTGTGCGTGGGAGAAAGTGCCTTGAAAAACGCACGGTGGAGTAATAGTAACAATCCTAAGGTTTGTGACAAAAGTTACAATAAAAATAATAATAAAAGTAACAGTTGACTCTCTTGCCTTTTATTCTCAGCTGAAATCGTATTCTGAATGGGTGATGGAGTCATAAAAAATGACTATTCAAAAATGCTTTTTATTTATAAGTTTATTTTAATAGAAATTATTCTATTTGAATTTAGAATTTTTTCATGCAATTTAGAATGACAAACTAGTTGATTGTCCACTTAATGGAAAGTGGTCGTCTATAGACATGAACTATTGACGTAACGTAGTATACTGTGTCGCCCATGATACCCTTCATGCCGTTCCTGAGGAGTAAAGTATTATCCTTCTGCACTCTGTAATTTATTTGTCATACCCCACCCTATGCTTCACACCAACTAGTTTACGGTAGCGTGACGAAGTCAGTCTTGGATTAATACGGCAGTAAACCCTATCGATTACAAATAACAACAAATTTATTTACTTTACAGTTTTCTTTGTAACTATGTTATTTATTATATGTTAATGTTCTGTTAATATATATATATACATACATACATAAGTATATACATACAAATTCATATTTATATATTGCCAATTGTATAAATTATATAAAGGGTTATTTTTGTAAATTTATTTAAAGAAATGTGAAAATTGGTTCAGAAAAGGCGACTTAATCGCGTTAATTATAAAAAAATTTAGACGGATTGAAAATAATATTTCTTTAGAAATCGCTTAAAATTTTTAAATTATTTACTTTCAAGGATGTGTGTATGTGTGTGTGTGTGTAAAGAAAATCCTTTAATTTAATTTTAAATGAATCATTACGAAATACCAAAAATTATTCAAAATTACGCTAGAATCATTTGGAGAGTGTACTGTAAATATGAAATCTATTTACATTTGCCGCTCGACAGCAAGTTTACCCGCTTGAAATGTTTATTTTAAATTATCGTCACATGATTATTGGAAAGGTTAATGATTTCTTGTTTGCAGTACTCTCTGTGTACAATACTAGCGTAACTGTTGAATGTGTTATGTAAAATCGTTATAACCATTTATTTTTACGACAGCACCAGGCTACGAAATGAGGATTTACCGCCTTATATCATATTATTTAGTTTTATAATACTTGCATACTTAATTTGTTTAATTGAAAGGTTTAATTTCTACGATGCTTAATACTTAACTTTTTAATCGATTTTAAAAAGAAGTTCCTTTGATTTAATTGATATATGCACTTATACATATGTATATTTACTTATTTACGTATTTATTTATTCACAATTCGTGTTTGTTTGTTTTTTTTTTAATACAACTTAGAATGGCAAACAAACTGACGGCCCACCTGATGTTAAGTGGTAACCGTCGCCTATAGAGATGAGCAGTACCATGGATATAACAGAGTATACTGTTTCGCCCATGATACCCCCCATGCGTTGTCATTCCTGAGGACTCAGGTGTTATTCCTCTGTACCCAGTAAATTCACGCCATATACTACCCTTCAAACCGAAACACAGCCATGCAAACACAACTGCTTCACGGTAGAAACACGAATGGGACAGAGGTACCCAAGCAATCGACTTTTATACAAAATTCCCTCTGAATTCATTGTTTTTAATGAACAGCTGCGAATAGTTTTCAATTAAGGAGAATTATCAATGTTGTGGTCATTTCACAGTTATTTATCTAACGATTTTTTGTAAAAATCTTAACATTATTTTTTTTTAATTTATTATTATTATATTAGCCACTGTCCACTGCTGAACGTAGGTCCCTTCTATAAGGGGGAGGGGAGGGAGTTGGTAACTTCAGTTAGGCTTTGGTGATGTTTAAAGAGTGACGCTACCCATTCCTCGACTATTAAGTTCTCAGTCACCTTTACGACTCCCATGATAATGGAAGGGGTGGTCCATTCTATGCCGGGACCATACGGCATTAATATTAACTTATTGTATTGTATTATAAAATCTTTATTATACATAATTCACATTGGATACATCAAAATATTTTTACTAGCGGCCCGTCCCCGCGTCGCACGGGTGGACATTTTTACATTTTAAAAAGTGGCCATTAAGGCTGCACACGCGACGGAAGCTTAAAAACGGAGCAACTTCTCCCGTTTTCCCAACATTTTCCTTCACTGCTCTGCTACTATTGATCGTAGCGTGATGAAAAGTATACTATAACCTGCCCAGGAGTATGAAGAATAATTGTATCAAGTTTTGTTAAAATCCGTCGAGTAGCTTTTGTTTCTATAACGAACATACAGACATTACATTTTTGGCATCAGTATCGATCACTAATCATCGCCTGATAGTTATTTTGTAAATATATTTCATGTAAAGAATTGACCTCTCTACAGATTTATTATAAGTATAGATAGATTTACTATTTATAAAAATATTGAACGTTTTAAGTAGATTTTTTTAATGTATATATGTATATATAAGATAAACTTTCCTAAATTATGAATGGTATAACGGTGAAAACCGCATAAATTTATGTGGTGTCTTGAGATGAACGCGGTCGTACTGGCCTCGTTGTACACACTTACTTTCCTACCTGCCACTGATAGATTAACCTCATTTAACGATTCGAAATACCCAATAATTCATAATATGGTATTATGCAAACGTGTTACGATTTTTATGGCGTACAATTGGTACATCCGCGTGGTGAAGTAAGAACACAGTGCGTCGACATTCCTTTTCATCCCTCGTGTGACGTCGGAGGAGATTATCAGAACAAATATGAATATGGCAATGCAAATAAAGAAAAAAATGACTTTACAAGGAATATTTGTAATATTTAGAATAGAAAGGAGGAGAAAGAGATTGTTAGTAATGGGGACTGACTTCATTGACATGTCATGTCTCCATAAGTTGGTGAATAATCGCATTGATTGCCCAGAGGGAGCAGAGACTTTGTACAAAAGTCGATTGCTTGGGTACCTCTGTCGCATTCGTGTTTCAACCGTGAAGCAGTTGGGTTTGCATGGCTGTGTTTCGGTTTGAAGGGTGGGATATGGTGTGAATTTACTGGGTACAGAGGAATAATATCTGAGTCCTCAGGAATGGCAACGCGAATTATACGCGGGTATCATGGGCGAAACAGTATACTCTGTTATGTCCATGGTACTGCTCATGTCTATAGGCGACGGTTACCACTTTCCATCAGGTACGCCGTCAGCTTGTTTGCCATTCTAAGTTGTATAAAAAACAAACCTCTATTGGAGAAACTTGAATACAATGTACCTACTAGAGTGCCGCAATCTATTTAAAAAATACAGCTTGCAGAACAAACCTATCGTCCGCATAACGCGTCTGAATAACGATATTGTAAAAACCAAGCCTGAACTTGATATTCACAACGATAGTCACTCTGTGTTCATGGCTAAATTAAAATATTGGTGTACCTCGCCATTACATTATATTTATTTATAATTTATAATAATTTTAATACAATTTCCATTATTTATATTATATTATTATTCATATTGTTCATATCTTTACTCATATAATGACATTTAATAATTTAATTCTATTTTAATGTTTATCAAACACAAGGCTCGCTGTGGTTGCCTATAAATGTAAGAACAATTAGATCTAATCTGCCAGTGTATTGTATTAAAATGTTTCGCTATATCTTATGTTGGTGATCCTATAAATAAATAAATCACAACGGCCACACATCAATCTATTGTGGAATGCTCTCAATCGGCTGTGATCAGAAGTAGATGGAGACGCTTTGACAGGACTTTAATCACGAACGAGGGCCTCATCGACGACCCACTATTATCGTAAAGATCACGACCACTTATTTAAAAGTGTATGAGTGAAGAGAGTAATGGGGTCTGACAGCCCCACTGCGGGGAAAAGGGATTGTTAGTAATGGAGACTGAGAATCCCATTGCTAGCAATATACCCAACCAGGTCGACCTCCTCGCGGTTCTGAAAACTATCATGGTTAATTCCTGATGAATTCATCATGATGGGCTAACTGGCCTGTTTTCATTCTCATCTATCACCCTTCACTGGTGCTCCGCCAGCGTATCCCGTTAGCGCAGGCGGGGTTACCATACCATTTTCACCCATAAAAAAACAGCCCCATTGCTAGCAATATATCCTATCAAGTCGACCTTCACACGGTTTCCCCTGGAAACCATCGTAGTTAATTCTAGCAGAATTGGTTACGATGGGCCAACAGACTTATCGATCATCTCTCACTGGCGTTCCGCCAGCGAATACCAATAGCCGGGGTAGGGTTTTTTTTTGATGGGTGAAAATGGCTATGTGAGGGATGATAAGTAAAGATGAAGCAGGTCAGTTACCCCATCTTGACAAATTCACCAATGAATCAATCACGATGGTTTCCAAGTTGAACCGCGAGGAGGTCGACCTGATAGGGTACATTGCAAGTAATAGGGTTGCTAATCCTTATTACTAACAATCGCTTCCCTCCCATTGCTTACTGTTATACGGCGGGCCGTATAATTGAAAAGGCTTTATTTTAATTAGAGTAAGAAAGGCCCTGGCCGGCAGGGAGACGTGGGCGGCGCGGCGCGTCGTGACGGCACCTGTCGAATAAATCACGTACTCCATGAGAAAACTGTCGGAAGCTCGCGACGCACCTGTTGCTGGCTCGCTTTATGCAGTACCGTGGCTGTGTAGTCGACTGATGTACATAATATGTATTAATCTGTGTATTTTTTTTTCATGTGTGATAATGGAATGGTAACCCCGTCTGCGTTAGCGGAATACGCTGGCGGGGCATCAGTGAAGGGTGATCAATGAGAATGAAAACAGGCCAGTTAGCCCATCATGATGAATTCATCAGTAATTAACCATGATAGTTTCCAGGGGGAACCGCGAGGAGGTTGACCTAGTTGGGTATATTGCTAGCAATGGGATTCTTAATCTCCATTACTGACAATCCCTTTCCCCCCGAATCTGTGTATTGACGACTTCTATATGTAATCAATTCCCACTACTACTATTATAATTGAAAAATTTTGAAGATGTATTTTTTTTTATACAACTTAGAATGGCAAACAAGCTGACGGCCCACCTGATGGAAAGTGGTAACCGTCGCCTATAGACATGAGCAGTACCGTGGACATAACAGAGTATACTGTTATGCCCATGAAACCCTCCATGCTTTGACCACGCCATATCCCACCCTTCAAACCGAAACACAGCCATGCAAACACAACTACTTCACGGTTGAAACACGAATGGGACAGAGGTACTCAAGCAATCGATTTTTGTACAAAGTCTCTCTCTGGTAGATGTATGTTTGTCACTCTTTTAGATTAACATAGAACGCAAGAAAGAAATAAATCAGTTACATATATGTTTGTCCGTGTCCATCGTGTGATAATATATACATATATAAATTATTTTACAGTATGAATATGTCTTATCTATAAATTATCCTAAATGACTATTTTTTATGTTTAAATCTAAGTTTAGTTGAATTAAAATATTTCTTTGCTTCTTTTTTTTCCTATATGTTAGGTTAGGACATAACCTATCTGTATACCAAATTTCAATCAAAACCGTTCAGTAGTTTTTGCGTGATAAAGTAACAAACATCCATTCATTCGTCTTTGCAAACTTTTGTATCTATAATATTAATAGATACAATAGTTTGTTGAAATATAAATATTTGTTAATTTGTTTGTTAGCTATCATCGGGCACTTTAATGGATCAAGTATTTGTCATGACCTTTGGTATTACTAGCTTATTATCCGTTCACGCTAATCTCTGAAACTGCTTAATCGATTTTAATGAAATTTTGTTAATGTATATGGTTTTCTCCAATTGAAGATATAGGATAGTTTTCAGGTCCCGATAAAACTGGGTCCGCTAGATGGCGCTAGGCGGCAACATAACGTTTGTCAGGTTAATCAATAATGTATAAAAATAAAAATAGCATAGCACAAACAGCTGAAATGAACAATCTTATTTTAGAATTTTAATAGTATATTCGCTGCCTTACTTTTTTTTATACTACTTAGAATGGCAAACAAGCTGACGGCCCACTTGATGGAAAGTGGTAACCGTCGCCTATAAACATGAGCAGTACCATGGACGTAACAGAGTATACTGTTTCGCCCATGATACCTCCCATGCGTTGCCATTCCTGAGGACTTAGGTGTTATTCCTCTGTACCCAGTAAATTCACGCCATAATCCACCCTTCAAACTGAAACATAGCCATGCAAATACACCTGCTTCACGGTTGAAACACGAATGGGACAGAGGTACCCAAGCAACTGACTTTTGTATAGTCTCCCCCTATTTGCCTTATACTGAGTGGTAACGAATGTAGGTGTAAAGTCAACCATATGTACACTAACTCATATATTTGTGCATTAAAATTTAAATATATAAAATAAATGAACAGCCTTATCTTTTTTAAGTCGGTAGATGAATGTGCCTTCTTGCATACCCCCGTCCGGAAGCTTTCACGGCGTCTGAGCCGAGCTTCACTGGCCACATTGTGAGTTGGTACCGCGCGCTCCGCACGTATCACGCATCGCTCGCTCGCTGTCCGGCGGAGGTGGACTCTATCACGCGGACTTAAAGTCTATACTGCAGTGCTGTGTTGTGGATACACTGTGTTGTGATTGTGCATTCTAATTGGGATTTTTTATTCATTTTCAATTCCGTAAGTATCATTAATATTATATTTATTTTTTGAATTATATAAATCAAGTAAATAGTGGACTAGAAAATCAATATGAAAACAGTAGACAGAATTCAAATATCAGGGATGAAGACTTAAAAAAAATTAAATATAATGTAAGACCAAACCGTTTTTAAAAAAAAGCGTTCACGCTCACTTTTTTACTTTATCCGAGCAGTAAGTGCTTTATATTATTCTCAATTTCGTGTATAATATATTATAGTATATATCATATATGTGTAAGTATATTTGTTATTTATATATATTTATTCGTTTATATATGTAATTTTCGTATGTATGTATATCAATAATTACTAGTACTGCATTCGAGTATTCTGACACTTCCCTACGGTTGACTGGGAGAGAATGCTTTTAGCATTAAGTCCGCCATGTACACATATTTGTACTGATGAATAAATAAATAAATAAAGTATTTCAAAAATTTTAGTATGTAGTTTATTGACAAAATTGTCTTTAATTATTATAGTACTAGTAGAAGTAAAAAAATTAGTAAAAAAATTATAATATAATTCAAGACAAAAAATATCGACTTCAGTTGTTGCAAAGCTAGTTAATTTCAAAATTTAATTATTTAATCGATTTTGTCAACATATAATAATGATCCTGTTAGACAGTCTAACTACTGTACAGGTACTTTGAAATGGCGATTATAAAAAAACTTCACTTTAAATACTAGTAAGTTATTTTGGTTATTATTCTTTGCAATCAGAAAAGAAAAAACATGTAGATAGATAGATAATTTATTTGCATTACTTACAGCACACAAACACACATAGATGTCCAGTGAAAAAATGTAAAAGAATACATATACAAAAAATAAAAATGCATAAAATAAGCAACAATTTCTTCCTTCATGCTTGTGCATAACAATCTTGATGACCACCATAAAATACTTCCCAAAACATATAACCCTCTTGTGTAGGAGGGTCGGTAAAAATAACATAACAAGTAAAGCCGTTTATCCCCATTGAAATTACCATAGACTCTACGAGGGATTTACAGGACTGTGAAGGTTCGATATAAATCGCCCCTCGTAAAATACTTTCACAAAAGCCGGTTATATTGGTAACATTATCCTGGGTTATCCCGGTTCTAGTTTATGGACAACACTGGATATTGTATCGTATTGTTGTATTGTAAAATCATTATTGTAGCATAATTTAAATTGGACATTTTAAAAGATTTAATATACAATGGCGGACTTATCCCATAGAGGGATCTCTTACAGTCAACACTTGAGAAGTTGAAAGAAAACTATAGAATGTTTAAGGGTAAAAACCGTACAGCTATAGATAAACTCAATAATATCTAGTTTAAATTAAACATATAATACAATAAAAAGATACTGTATACACCTAAGTATGTATATAATAATAATAATACATAAATAATATAATAACATTAATATATAAATAATAAAAAATAAACTTATACATATCAATACATAGCAACATAGAAACATATATTCACAATTTGGTTCAATGAAGTAGAAATTTTAAAATAAAATTTTAAGATACCTGCTTTAAAGGATTATATAATGTTTGTGTCATCTTCAAGTTATTAACAACCAAAATAAAAGAATTATTTTATTATACAACTTAGAATGGCAAACAAGCTGACGGCCCACCTGATGGAAAGTGGTAACCGTTGCCTATAGACATGAGCAGTACCATGGATACAAAAGAGTATACTGTTTCGCCCATGATACCCCCATGCGTTGCCATTCCTGAGAACTCAGGTGTTATTCCTCTGTACCCAGTAAATTCACGCCATATCCCACCCTTCAAACCGAAACACAGCCATGCAAACACAACTGCTTCACGGTAGAAACACGAATGGGACAGAGGTACCCAAGCAATCGACTTTAGCAATATGCTCACGACCATTATATACGGTGATGTAATCAGAAATATGGATTCACTAACAGCTGTTGAGTGTGATATTTGACTATTAAAATTTTATCCTTATGAAATGTCTTTGTTATTTAGCTCTTTAATGACTTAACTTAATCACCAAATATACTATATACTATGTATGTGGGCTTCCGCTGAAAATCAGCGCTGTAACTCCTTGACTGCAGCATAATGTTGAGAGGGTTTTTCTTATTCTGGTCACGTGGATGAAATCTCAAATAAAAATATTATTATGCAATCCGAAATTTTTCATTTACAAAGATATTGTGTCAAAAACATACAAAAAATAAGACTTGAGAATCTACCAGAGGGAGATTTTGTACAAAAGTCGTTTGCTTGGGCACCTCTGTTCCATTCGTGTTTTTACCATGAAGCAGTTGTGTTCGCATGGCTGTGTTTCGGTTTGAAGGGTGAGATATGGCAGTGAATTTACAGGGTACAGAGGAATAACACCCAAGTCCTCAGGAATGGCAACGCATGGGGGGTATCATGGGCGAAACAGTATACTCTGTTAAGTTCATGATACTACTCATGTGCATAGGCGACGGTTACCACTCTCCATATGGGCCGTCAGCTTGTTTGCCATTCTAAGTTGCATAAAACAAATCTTGTTCTTTTGTAAGTTGTTTATTATAATCTAGGACAGAATGTTAAGAGTAGGTGTACCTATTCACTTAGACTATAGAAGATTAATTTTGACATGGGCGGGCTCTTATTATAACGCCTCATATCGCAAATACAAGAATAGAGACGAATTGACAATATTTTTTTTTTATAAATTTTTATTCAACTAGCAATGTTTATATTGTATCTGCCATCTGTATAATTCAGGTATTTTATGTCTAGACCATAGATTATGTAGATTAAAATCATTCTATCTTTCCAATTTAGTTTAAATATAAAAATGATTAGAGGACTGTCATCATTGTGTTCTCTTGTATTTGATATTTATATGTTGTATTTAACGTGTATATATATATATATATATATGTGTGTGTGCGTATGTATGTATGTATGTATGTGTATGTGTGTGTATGTATATGTGTGTATGTATGTGTGTGTATATATGCATAAATATAATGATTTATAATTTATGTAAATATTTATTTTAATTTCTGTCTTGCACTACTACTGCCCACTCACTACTTCCTATGCCACTGCGTTAGGTTGACTGGAAGAAATCTCTTTTAGAGATAAGTTCGCCTTTGCTAACATTGTTATTAACTTATTGTTGTTACTGTATGTTTTAGTGCAATAAAGAATATATATATATATATATATATATATATATATATATATATATATATATATATATATATATATATTGAGCATCGAACATCGAGTCTCAAAAAGTGTTTTTTATCGGTGTTCTAAATACTTACGCATAAAATGTATCTTGATGTATAAGTAAAATGAGTATTTACGCATTAAAAAGATGCAAAAATTACAATACAAAATAAATATAGAAGTTTTTTTTTTATACTACTGAGGTGGCAAATAAGCATACGGCCCACCTGATGGTAAGTGGTTACCGTAGCCTATGAACGCCTGCAATACTAGAGGTATTACGCGCGCGTTGCCGTTATAAAGGAATCACTCATAACTATTTATCACGCAAAGTTGTATGAAAAAGTTGACACGTTTTTTTTTTAAGCATTTCCATGCGGACTATCTATATAATCTCAGGTCTAACAATGTATAGAATACTTGGGCTATCCAGGTAATGCAGGAAATAATATGTCCATTACATATTCCTGATTATATTTCTCTTACACGGTTTAAGACATCTATTTCTCTAAAGATTTACATAAATCACTTAAATGAGAAATTTAAATCTATGGGCATGCACTTAATATCTACTGTTAGCGAGCGTAATTTATCAAACATCAAATAAAAATAAAACGTAAAGTGAAACTACCTTCATTTTATAAAAAATAATATTCTCTTATGTTAGTTATTAAGCAGCAATTCGATTAAACTGGGGGGAAAGGGATTGTTAGTAATGGAGGTGATTAGACCCATTGCTAACAATAAATCCTATCAGGTCGACCTCCACGCGGTTCCCCCTGGAAACCATCGTGATTAAATTTAGTGTATTTCATCACGATGGGCTAACTGGCCTGCTTTCATTGTCACCTATCATCCTTCACTGGTGCTCCGCCAGCGTATCCCGTTAGCGCAGGCGGGGTTACCATTCCATTTTCATCCATCAAAAAAAAATTCGATTAAACTTATGTGATAATTACGAGGGTTTTGCCAGTAGTTGCCACGCCTGGCAGGAGGGTTTACAACCACAGTTTGGCTTTTGGTGATGATTTAAGAGGGACGTTGCTGTCCATTCCTCGATTATTAAATTCCCTTAGTCGCCTCTTACGACACCCATGGGAAAGGAAGGGCCTAATCTATGCTGGGACCATATAGCATACAAATAAACTTTTTATTTTATTTTTAAGGGCTTTTACCTTCTTTTTTTATGCTACTTAGAATGGCAAACAAGCTGACGATCCACCTGGTGGAAAGTGGTAACCGTCGCCTATAGACATGAGCAGTATCATGGACATAACAGAGTATACTGTTTCGCCTATGATATCCCCCCTGCGTTGCCATTCCTGAGGACTCAGGTGTATTCCTCTGTACCCTGTAAATTCAATGTCATATCTCACCCTTCAAACCGAAACACAGCCATGCAAACACAGCTGCTTCACGGTTGAAACATGAATGGGCAGAGGCACCCAAGCAATCGACTTTTGTACAAAGTCTCCCTCTTCTTCAGGTATAACAGCTCTATCATACTCTGAATTGACTTCTCGTATAAAGTTTTGTCTTCTTTCCTTATTCAAGGAAAGAGAGGAATGAATGGGTATAAATAATCGGTTCAATTCCGAATTGAGTTCAGCTAATATAGATTGAATAAGACCAAACTTAAAAGTGGGTGGAAAAAAACCAGCGATAAAATGCAAGTTTATTATGAAATTGTAACATCGTGTTTAGTAGTTTTATAAAACACATTAGCATAGTTTCCAATCGAATATTAGCAATACATTTAATTAATAGATCTTTCTTTTATTATATAAGGGTTTTTGAAAATCCCAACGCTAATGGTTTACATCGGGTCTTCCCCTTGTATATCGCGTATAAGGAATTGTAGTTTAACGCAGATATATAAGGCTTTAACGCATTTCATTACAGGCACTGTGTGTGATAGTTAAATATATATATATATATAAGAACATAAAGCAATACACCAATATTTGGGATGGGATTTCTGAATTTTGACCAAGGCACACGCAGTGTAGAACGTAGTAAGTTGAAGTGGCAATGGGCTTTTCACATAGTTCGAAGAACTGACAACCGATGGGGAGGAAAGGTTCTTGAGTGGCGACCCCATAAAGGCAAACGCAGTGGGTAGGATGACCCTCTACTAGATAGACTGACGACTTGAAATGTATTGCAGGGACTCAGTGGATGCAGGTGGCTTATGAACATTCCTTATGGCAGTCTGGGGAGGCCTATGTCCAGCAGTGGATAAATAATAGTTAAGATGGCGATGTTTGTTCCATCATCACGCAAAAATCATTATAAAAATGAATACAATTTTCACAGTCGTTTTTATGAAAAGTTTGACTTAAAGACTGGTGTATGCTTTATTTTTTTTAATGGGTGAAAATGGTATGGTAGCCCCGCCTGCGCTAACGGGATACGCTGACGGAGCACTAGTGAAGGGTGATAGATGAGAATGAAAACAGGCCATCATGATGAATTCATTAGGAATTAACCATGATAGTTTCCAGGGGGAACCGCGAGGAGGTCGACCTGGTTGGGTATATTGCTAGCAATGAGATTCTCAGTCTCCATTACTAATAATTCCTTTCCCCCCGGAATGTTTTATTTTGATACGCCATTTAGAAATATTTTATTTCATGGGTTTTAAATAAGGATAACAAAGAGTTCAGATTAAAATCAAATTTGGAATAAAGTATGGAGAAAAACTCCAGTACAGTATTTAATAATTTCTAATTGGCGCTTTACTTGTCTTGCCATCTCAATGGTGTACATTTGTTTGAAATTAGCGACAGATGAGTGTTTTGCCAGTTATTTTAGTTATAATAATTGTTTAAACAAAATAAGAACAAAAAAGTTTGTTGAACAACATTTCCCACAACAGTCAACCATAGAGTGGGAGAGAATGCTTTTAGCACTAAGTCCGCCATGTACACATATTTGTACTAATGAATAAATAAATAAATAAAAATAAAAATGTCTATGATTAAATAAAGAAAAATTGCTATAATTATAATAAATAGAAAAATTACCATATACATAAAGTAAAGTAAAATAAAAAATAAAATATACCATACCAATTCGATCATTCAAACAAATGCTTAAAATATACTCATTTAGGTAAAAAGATATTTATTTATTTATGTAACTCTTTATTGCACCGTAAATAAAAATATACAATGATAATTGAACAATTCAAGTGAAATACAGTAACATAAATACAGATTGAAATATACACATAAAGGTACAAAGGGCGGTCTTATCGCTAGGCCAATCTCTTACTGACAATCTTTGGTTAAAGGAGAACAGATAGAAGTGGGCAGGTGGTGCAAGAGTGAATTAATAATTTTTCGTGCATAAAATACAAAAACCTGTAATGCACAAAAATATCAAATACATATAATTTATTAAACTACTTACTGTAACAATATATATATCTGATTGTTTCAATTCCCATTCGTAAAATAATAGAAAAAAGGGGAGAATTACGTGTGTAAAGACCGAATGAACTGGCGTTTGCACAAAGATAACTGGCGGAAAAGTTGTTGATTGCAATCGGAGCTGAGCGTGGCTAATTGGACAGAAAATGACGGTTTTACAATGGCCAGAACAAAGGTACAGTGCGGAAAAGAAACCACTGCCGCGGGCGGTCACGAGTCGGGATGCATTGCGTGATGCCACATCACACGGACGGGTATCTTTTATTCATTAACGTAACATCGGTAACTGCCATGATTATACACTTTATTTATTTCCGTAGCGATTTATTTTATTTATTTTTGTACTAAAGTCGTTTGCTTAAGTACCTCTGTCCCATTCGTGTTTCAACCGTAAAGCAGTTGTGTTTGCATGGCTGTGTTTCGGTTTGAAGGGTGGGATATGGCGTGAATTTACTGGGTACAGAGGAATAACACCTGAGTGCTCAGGAATGGCAACGCATGGGGGGTATTATGCGCGAAACAGTATACTCTGTTATGTCCATGGTACTGCACATGTTTATAGGCGACCGTTACTACTTTTCATCAGGTGGGCCGTCAGTTTGTTTGCCATTGGGAGTTAAATAAAAAAAAATATTTGAAAAATGTTCTGATTGCAAAGTTAAATTAATATAACCTCTAACATATGGAGGGAAAGGGATTGTTAGTAATAAATTGATATATAATATATCAGGTCGACCTCCACGTGGTTCCCTCTGGAAATCATCGTGTTAATTACTGTTAAATTCGTCATAATGGGCCAACTGATCTACTGTCATTCTCACCTATCATATTTTACTGGTGCCCCGCCAGCATATACCGACAGTGCAAGAGGGTTACCATTACATTATCATCCATTAAAAAAAATATCTCTAACGTACTGGTGGGACAAGTTATAATACCAAAACCACAGTATATTAAATTATTTAGTACGTATATAAAGTAGACTCATAAATTATTCGTAACGAGAGTCAACATACTGATGTTAAAGTTACACTGTGACCTCACCAGCCACAGTAGAAAGTCGATGGAAACTCGACCAAGTGTTTCCCTTATAACTCAGTGAGACGAACTGGTTCCGTATATGTGAATACACATACGAACATTGGTGAAATTCGCAACACTCAAGAAACAGGTGCGCGATTTCGACTCGACAGTCTGCTTTCGTTTTGTATGCTTTATTTTTCTAGTCTTTTTTTTTAGGAATGTGGCTTTTTTATTGGCCGGCAATGAAATGGTGGTTTTTATGCAAGTAAGAATAGCAATTAAGCGGATAATCTACCTGATGGAAAGGTAACTGTCGCCTGTAGACGTGAGCAGCACCATAGACATTGCATAGTTTAGTGCCATTTTTCTGGTATCCCTCATGCTTCACCATTCCAGAGGACTAAGATATTAAACCTCTATCTTCTTTTTCTATACAACTTATAATGGCTGAAACTTAGAACAAGCTGACGGCCCACCTGATGGAAAGTGGTAACCGTCGCCTATAGACATGAGCAGTACCATGGACATAACAGAGTATGCTGATTGTCATGCATTGTTATTCCTAAAAATTAAGATGTTATGCCTCTGTACCCTGTTATTATACACTGAAACCGAAATACAACCATGCAAACACAACTACTCCACAGTAGAAACACGAGTGGGACAGAAGTACCCAAGTAACAATTTTTGTACAAAGTCTTCTGGCACAGAGAATATAATACTATGCTTCTGGTAAATAATCCTTATTATTAAAATAAATGTAAAAATGAGTTCCTTTGTTTGTTGCCTCTTTGAGCATTATTGGATGAATCTATCGCTTTGAAATGTAGTATACACATGGTATTGGGAACGAAGAGGGAAATAGGCTTATCCCCGTTAATTAGCGCATCCTAAGTTCGCGAACGAAAGTTCGTGGGTAAGTTCGTGGATAAAAAACTAGTGTTTTTATTCTATAATTTTTACAGTCATATATCACTTTTCGAACCTCAAAACGAAGTTATGTAAGCACAACTGTATTATCAGAAACAATGTTAAACAATGTTATATCAGACAAAATGTTAATAATGGTAACTGGTAATGGCCTCATCGCTAGCAATATACTCAACTAGGTCGACGTCCACGTGGTAACCCTTGGAAACCGTCGTGCTGAATTCCAAGTGTATTCATCACGATGGGCTAACTGATCTGTCTTTTCTTCCTCTCCTATCGTCACTCACTGGTGCTCCGCCAATGTATACCGATAGCGCAGGCGGGGTTCCAACCATTCCATCATCACCCATTAAAAAAAACTTAGTTATAAAAAGAGCAATTAAAAAAGAAAAAAATACCAATAAAATGGAACACCATATCCAAAATTCGAAACGTCGGATGTATCAACAAAAACAATAATTTTATGGTGCATCAGTGCGATTTGGGACCATAACTTGTTTTTACTTCAAAGTAAAATATTCTTTATAAAAATAATAAAAAAAAAAAAAAGAAGAACTTTTAGTATCGGCCGGACTTGATCTCACGACCTTGGTTTTGAATCGAGGCGCTGCGCTGAACCACTAGAGCGCGACCGTTGTTTTTCTTTTATGGTTATATGAATCGTTACAAATATTATGAAATGCGGAAGTGATGTTCGTCTTTCTGTTACCTCTTTACTGTTAAACATCAGAACTGGCGAGAAAAGGGCATATTCCATTTTTAAAGGTCGGCAGTACACCTGCAATGAGTTACACTCTGGATTTGTTGCACGCGTCCGTGTAGCCTAACTTCAGGTTGCAGCTGAAAATCAGTGCTTTGCTTTTAAGCAAAACTATCACTGAGCTGTAGCCTATTTGGGTCACTGCGACACACTTGGTGAAAACATATTTCCATATTTCATCTTTTGTTTTATATTTGAAAAAATGTAAATGATCTGATTGTATAAATTTATTTATTAATTTACGTGTGTCATAAATGGCTCAAATAAAGTGTTTATCTATCTATCTATCTATCTATCAATGATGTTGGTGTTGTCTCATCAGGAGATGGCTCTCCTGATGGTAAGTGACTAATCCGTGCAATATTTTCTATTAGAAATATTAATGTATCAAAAATTTATTCAACTCGTGTGACAAGTGTTCAACTCTTTTGTTAAGTTTCTCAGTTGTTTTGGTCATACATGAAATCTTCTGATGAAATAGTTTACCGGAAGATAGCTTAGATTATGACCTTCTGAAGCGGAAAGTGACAATGGCTAACATGAATTTAAAAAGACACATCAATATTTGGGCTGAAATTTGATTTAATAGCAGTTGAGTGTAGTCCGACTGAGTCGTCATCGCAAAATAATATATACATATTATATATATTTTTTATTGCACTTGAACAAAAGATACAGCAACAAGTTTAACAACTTGTTGGCAATGGCATAATAATATATTTATATCTCTTTTCTTTTAAGAGTTCCCTCTTGTCGGTGCAACTAAATCATGTATTTTCTTTCCAGCCAGCTCTATCCCATGCCGTATCTTTGATCTCTCTATACGACATGACACCTAGTGTTTCCTTTATCTGTCCCATGTAGTTATATCTCGGTCTTTCCCTTCCTCTTTTACCCTCTATTTTTTCTTCTACTATGTTCTTTAAAAAATTGTCATGTCGTATAAGGTGTCACAGCGTTTTGTCTCTTCTATTCTCTATTGTTTTTATTATTGTTTTTTTTTTCATTCACCTTTTTCAAGTCTTCCTCATTTGTTATTTTTTCTGGCCAGTTTATTATTTCCATTCTATATATCTATATCCATATTAATATATAATAATAACGCCAAAATTATTAAATATTAATAATTAAATTAAATTATCATTATTTGTTTGGGGGACCTTGGCTGCCTACTTAAATTCCAAGAGAACTTTAACGAGTCACTTCCGAAGACCCCGCGGTTCGTAGCTCTGAATCAAGCTCGTCCTCTCTTTTCCACTCCCACTGTTAATTAGACGTATATTAATGAGTGATGCATTCAAGGCATCATATTTTTTACTAGCTTTTGGCTGTAACTTAACAAATATCCATATATAACTTGATAAAGTTACTTATAATTATTTTTCTTGATATTTTACGCTGTTGACTTTCTTAATTTTTTTTATACAACTTAGAATGGCAAACAAGCTGACGGCCCACCTGATGGAAAGTGGTAACCGTCGCCTATAGACATGAGCAGTACCATGGACATAACAGAGTATATTGTTTCGCTCATGATACCCCCCATGCGTTGCCATTCCTAAGGACTCAGGTGTTATTACTCTGTACCCAGTAAATTCACGCCATATCCCACCCTTTGAACCGAAACACAGACATGCAAACACAACTGCTTCACGGTTGAAACACGAATGTGACTGAGGTACCCAAGCAATCGACTTTTGTACAAAGTCTCCCTCTGGTACATTAATCTGGTAATTATACAGCACTATCATACCTACTTGTACAACAATTAGTCCATTACCTTAAGGTTGTCTTGGAAAGATTGCTCTCAGCAATAAGACCGCCTTACTGTATTTATACAATTGTATCGTTGTCTTGCTTATTTCCTATGGGAATATTTTGTATAATGCAAATAAAGTATACTCATTCCCCAACTATTTCTAGATAAAGTAAGGGCAAAGTCAGTACCGTTCCGATATTTATATATTGGGTTCTCGTTCGTCTGGACATTGATGGTGGAAACAAGATCATCATCCATTTCGATAACTCCCATTTCATTCGGATATCTCCATTCGTTTCAGTCGGGTACTTAATTTCAATACTATAGATTACGACGACTGATATATTTTTTTTTGATGGGTGAAAATTGTATGGTAACCCCGCCTGCGCTAACGGGATATGCTGGCGGAGCACCAGTGAAGGGTGATAGATGAGTATGAAAACAGGCCAAGTAGCCCATCATGACGAATTTATCAGGAATTAACCATGATAGTTTCCAGAGGGAACCACGAGGAGGTCGACCTGGTTGGGTATATTGCTAGCAATGGGATTTTTAGTCTCCATTACTAACAATCCCTTTCCCCCCTGTAGATGTAGAGGAGATTTATGAAAGAAGTAGGTTTACATAGATATAGAGAATTTCCTGTCTTTAGTCTATTCGGATATAACTGCATTATTAGTATTTTTTGTACCAACATCACAGTTTGGTGTTAACGGTTTTTTTTTTAAACTTTGTTTAATTGTTTACCGCCTTGACACCTTAAATTAGATACAAATGATGTAAAAGTCATCGTATACATGTTGAAATGATCTCAATGACATACGAAACCGAGTCATCCCGTTAGTTACCACTATGGGAGTGTAACGGACGGACAGACAAACAGTAACCGTGTTTACTGTTGGGAAACAGATGCTATCTGTATTTAGAACAATAATGATTGCACGGAATTAGCTTGCGTTGCAACTATCTAGTCTAGTCTCGTTTGATTGTTGCACAGTAAAAAGTTGTGACTCTTGAACCGTTAGTCGGTACCTATTGTTCGAGTTTAGAGGTCAGATTACACTGGTTGATTGGATAATTAAAATATTGAGTAATTGGTATACATACGTTTTGTCTCATTAAATATGAATATATAATACTAGAGGTTTCCCATGGCGTTGCCTGCGTGCATCAGTATGTAAAGACCAGAGGGAGACTTTGTACAAAAGTCGATTGCTTGGGTACCTCTGTCCCATTCGTGTTTCTACCGTGAAGCAGTTGTGTTTGCATGGCTGTGTTTCGATTTGAAGGGTGGGATATGGCGTGAATTTACAGGGTACAGAGGAATAACACCTGAGTCCTCAGGAATGGCAACGCATCGGGGGTATCATGGGCGAAACGGTTACCACTTTCCATCAGGTGGGCCGTCAGCTTGTTTGCCATTCTAAGTTGTATAAAAAAAAAGCTTAAGTTATTCATATAAATACAAACACATATAAAAGAGAAAATACATAAAATGCTTTATAAATATATAAAAGATAAAACATTATCAGATATATAGCAGATATAAAGTAAATAGCTTCTTGAGAGCTAAGATTTCTAGAGTTCATTCAAGAGTTATCAATAAAGCTTAGTCATCAGTCATCGGTCGTCGTCATTAGTAGCGCCATTATATTATTTGTATGTTGCCATACTAATGACTGCGGTCGACGTTCGAAATTTCGTCAGTTACGGTACAATATTGCTTAAAGAGTACCGACCATGGCGGTGGTTTACTATTCAGTTAAAATGTAATAATAGATACAGTTACGCTCGCCCAATTACGTGATGGTACAAGGCATGAGACGAGAGCGAGACTTCTTTTTATATAACCCTTATTATACTTTGTTTGAATAATTAATTGTTGGGGGGAAAAGGATTGTTAGTAATGGGGTCTAACAGCGCCGTTGCTAGCAAAGTATCCTATCAGGTCGAGCTCCACGCGGTTCCCCCATCGTGGTTAATTCTCGTGGAATTCTTTACGATGGGCTAACTGACCTGCTTTCATCCTCAGTTATCATCTGTCACTGGTGCCGCGCCAGCGTATACCGATAGCGCAGGCGGGGTTACCATTTCATTATCATCCATTAAAAAAAATTGTATGAATTGCTTGCTTTTCAGATACTGGCAACCCCCCCCCCCCCAACCCTATAACGGGGGCATATGTTCAGCAATGGACAGTTAATGCAAAAGGAAAGATTTGATGATGACATTACAATATACAGAGGTTCTCCAAACTAGAAAATAAATAATTACTAATTTTAAAAATATAATAGATTGTAAATATTTATACCCAATAACGTTTAAATGACAGAATGAATTAAAATAAAACTAGATACACAGATAAACTATCTCCTATTTACCATAATTCACAAGGGCAAAAGTAGTTTTCTTGGGTACCTCTGTCCCATTCGTGTTTCAACCGTGAAGCAGTTGTGTTTGCATGGCTGTGTTTCGGTTTGAAGGATGGGATATAGCGTGAATTTACAGAGTACAGAGGAATAACATCTGAGTCCTCAGGAATGGCAACGCATTGGGGTATCATGGGCGAAACAGTATACTCTGTTATTTCTATGGTACTGCTCATGTCTATAGGCGACGGTTACCACTTTCCATCAGGTGGGCCGTCAGCTTGTCTGCCATTATAAGTTACATAAAAAAAAGTTTTGCCCGTAGGGACAACAGTTTGTAACACACCGAACGCCACCTTCTATGACATGCCCGGTGTCGGCGGGCGGTCATCACCTGCCGCTTAGTAATGAAGGTTTTTGACATCGCTCGAGCCGCGGAAGTGCGCTTTTTGCAGCAGTATTCGAAACCTGACTGTGGCTCTTCATCTCTGGCAGATATTTTCCCTCGCGAAATATGTCAGCTAATATTTCGCGAACGAACGAAGTATATACGTTTATACAGGTGAATTCGTATTCACTTGTTTTTTAACGGAACGTAAAACTACGAATGTACCCACGACATTACGATAGAAAGTTCGTGAAGTTATAAAACGACAATAATGTTTTGTTATTTTTAACCGACTTAAAAAAAAAAAGGTTCGGCTGTATTTTTTTCCACATTTGTTAACTGATAATTCCGTCAATTGTGCATAGACTAAGATTTTTCAGAAATTCCCGGCTTCGATAAGTCCGCCCTTCCTTTCCCATGGGTGTCGTAAGAGGAACTAAGGAGGGTAAGGGATGGACAGCAACGTCCCTTTTAAAACATCTCTAAAGTCTAACTGTGGTTGCCAATCCGCCTGTCAAGAGTGGAACTAATTATGCAAATAAACCAAAATATTTTACCAGAGGGAGACTTTGTACAAAAGTCGATTGCTTGGGTATCTCTGTCCCATTCGTGTTTCGACCTTGAAGCAGTTGTGTTTGCATGGCTGTGTTTCGGTTTGAAGGGTGGGATTCATATCCCACCCTTCACACCATTGTGAATTTACTGGGTACAGAGGAATAACATCTGAGTCCTTAGGAATGGCAACGCATGGGGGGTATCATGGACGAAACAGTATGTGTGTGTACTGTTATGTCCATGGTATTGCTCATGTCTATAGGCGACGGTTACCACTTTCCATTAGGTGGGCCGTCAGCTTGTTTGCCATTCTAAGTTGTATAAAAAAAAACAAATTAATATTATTATTATTTGTGGTAAATACAATCATGAGACGATGATTTAAAAACGATTGTAACTGCGCTGTAAAGAAAAATGATTAAAGTCCAACAAATGCGAGTTTTATCTTAACACATCTATTTTAATCTTTTACAGACGCCGAAAACTTGCAATCCGATAACATCCATTAAAAACAATGGGCTAGTGTTACCATTGTAACTCGCAAAATGAACGAGAGTCGAGAGCGAATCCGGCGCGAAAGAGAGCGGGAGAAGAATACGTATACCTCTCCTCGTCTCGCACTACGCCGCGTGTTGCTATTGGCCGAGGGAAGACAGTTCCGGGAAGCCGCCGCCGTTTTGTCCCGATTGGGCCCTGGAGTGCTGCAGAGCGTGGCGGCGGAGTTACCAATAGATTTGCTGGTGGAAGCATTGCCGCATTCCGCTCATCTTATTGAAACACTTCTAAACAGGTAAGTTTATGTTTTAACCTATCCAAAAACGGAAATCAGAATGATTAATATGTTTAGTTTTATATTCTAGAGTGCATTTTATTACACGATTTATTTTATTTTAGACTACAATTAAGTGTAGTTAAAATTTTTTTTGGGAACAAAGAAACATGGTGTTATGAATTTATTTATTTCATCAATTAGGTGAGTTTTACAGATTCTCAAAACGCTATCCCAGGAAAGCATCAGTACAATAAAACATATTTTACAATTAAATGGAATAATATTAATATGAATTAAACAATAATAGAAACAACATTAGATCTTAAATCACTGAACACAAACACTCTATGGTCATATGGTCAAGAGAGTAAAAATTTAGAAGTATACAAAATCAACAAAGCTATATGAATATAAAGTTACAAAATAAAAACAAAAAAACCAACTCACCAGAGGGAGACTGCTTGGATACCTCTGTCCCATTCGTGTTTCAACCATGAAGCAGTGGTGTTTGCATGGCTGTGTTTCGGTTTGAAGGGTGGGATATGGCGTGAATTTACTGAGTACAGAGGTATAACACCTGAGCCCTCAGAAATGGCAGCGCATGGGAGGTATCATGGGCGAAGATGTCTAGGCGACGGTTACCACTTTCCATCAGATGGGCCGTCAGCTTGTTTGCCATTCTAAGTTGTATAAAAAAAAAGAAGTTTTTTTAAGCAATATAAAATGACAAACAAGCTAATGGCCCACATGATAGAAAATGGTAATACAGACATGAACAGTACCATGGACATAACAAATTAATATTGTTTTAACTAAAATATAATGCCCTCTGTACCCTAAATCTAGAATATAGATTCTCCAGCATTAGCTGATACCTACTTTTATTTATATAGATAGATAAATAAACACTTTATTTAAGCCATTTATGACACACGTAAATTAACAAATGAGTTTATACAATCAGATTATTTACATTTTTTCAAATATAAAACAAAAGATGAAGTATGGAGATATGTTTTCACCAAGTGTGTCGCAGTGACCCAAATAGGCTACAGCTCAGTGATAGTTTTGCTTAAAAGCAAAGCACTGATTTTCAGCTGCAACCTGAAGTAAGGCTACACGGACGCGTGCAACAAACCCAGAGTGTAACCTGTGTAACCAATATTGCGCAATCAAATTCTAATAAGCAAGGAAATATAAATTAGTATATAATTTTAATGAAATTAATACTTGAGGTCAGATTTTTTTATTTACCTGAATACTAAATTCTTTGTTAATAAAGTTGAATAACTTGAAATGTTCGTATAGCAAACTCATTATTAACAATAACCGCATACCAGAAATTTTCCATATTTTACGACTGTGAATTTTACTTTTGAATCGAGGCCATCGTGTTTTAAAACTCTAATGAGTCTAATAATATGATTGCAATATTTGTAATTACCGTTTTAAATTGGGCAACATTTTTTATTCAATGTATTGCATGAGAAACTAATTTCATCTTTATATCGCATCTCTTGCATCAGATAGAGAAATACGATATCGTAAAGTCCTCTGTCATTACATATACCGCTTTATTGATTTCTTTTAATTCCATTCATATCTTGACCTATAGGTGTATATAAACAAAAAAGCCCCTAATATAGATATAATTCTAGAACAGAATCTGCACTTAAGAAATCTAACAGTATGGGGAAAGGGATTGTTAGCAATGGAGTTTGACAGCCCCATTGCTAGCAATATGCCTTATTAGGTCGACCCACACGTGGTTCCCCCTGGAAACCATCGTGAACAATTTTTGTTAACTGTAGTGAATGTTATTGACTTTTAAAACTTACCACAAGCATGCATGCCCGCTGGTCCCCGGGATTTTCGACTAAAAAAAGGTTTATCTCACTATAATATTTTTTTTTATCATCATCATCAACATTTCAGCCATTATCCGTCCACTGTTGGACATAGGCCTCCCCCATAGACTGCCATAAAGAACGGTCCTGAGACACCTGCATCCACTGACTCCCTGCAATATTTTTTTATGCTTTGTTATATTTGCAAATTCCAGCTTCTACCCGCGACTTCGGCTGTGTGACCGGGAGAGGTTTACTAACATAACTTCTAGTATACAGCCTATATCCTTCTTCTTACTATATTATATACCAAATTGCATAATGATTGGCTAAGCCATTAAGACGTTATAAGGTAACAAACAAACTCACTTTCACATTTGTAATATAAGTAAAGATATTTTTTACTTTGATATGCATGTAAAAACAGTACGGTTTTAAAGCTGTCTTATCCCCATATATATCCGAGTTTATTTTTATTGGATATGGTGGGCTGTAATACACGTGGAATGAGACGGGAATTAAATTTAATTGGTTATATGTTAAAATTAATATGGGGGAAAAATGCAACCTAACTGTGCTGGTATCAATATCAATAGGAGCACCCATTAACTACGTGCGAGCACGTAGACGTTATTTGATGTTCCGTTAAGAAGAACAGTGTTGGCCGAGCAAGCTCCCCTCTCTCTTGCGTTGAAACTACTCAAAGATTTTTTTGAGCCGGTATCCGCAATTAGACGTGTTTGCCTCCAACTTGCTGGAGTTTCGTCGTATGACCGTAGAGTGTTTGTGTTCAGTGATTTAAGATCTAATGTTGTTTCTATTATTGTTTAATTCATATTAATATTATTCCATTTAATTGTAAAATATGTTTTATTGTACTGATGCTTTCCTGGATTAGCGTTTTGAGAATCTGTAAAACTCACCTAATTGATGAAATAAATAAATTCATAACACCATGTTTCTTTGTTATTCCTCTGTACCCAGTAAATTCACACCATATCCCACCCTTCAAACCGAAACACAGCCATGCAAACACAACTGCTTCACGGTTGAAACACGAATGGGACAGAGGTACCCAAGCAGTCTCCCTCTGGTGAGTTGTTTTTTTGTTTTTATTTTTTAACTTTATATTCATATAGTTTTGTTGATTTTGTATACTTCTAAATTTTTACTCTCTTCAGAAGAATCAACTAATTGCATTAGAAAATATTAGCACATGATTTTTATTTTTATTTACGCGGACAAATGTGCGGGTTATAATTAGTATCATTATATAGTAAAAGGTCACGACCTTAACATGTAAATATACAAATAATGACGAGCTTAGTTTAACGGGAACATTAAATTTCCGGTGATCAATGGACTCGATCTGTGCGCATCAGACTGTCACGAGTGGCTGCGCACGCGCGCGCTCACGTTCCACGCCGGCCGCCGGGCATCGTGAACATTACCCACTGGGCTTCGGTTTTTAATGACGTATAAAATCAATTATACAATTGTCTTGAAAGGAAATAAAAAAATGACGAAGCCATGAATTAAAACGTCATGTAATATATTTAATTGCCAATCCAGGTTAGGGATAATTCGTTTGCGTACAATTTTTTTTTTATATTTGCTTCATCTGCCGAGACTTTAAAGTTTCGACAATCCTCTGCATTTATTTGTTTAGTAATAATAAAACCATTAAAATTATATAATAACAATATTATTTATTAAGATACAAGGGGGAAGGGATTGTTAGTAATGCGGGCTACCAGCCCCATTGCTAGTAATACACCCTATCAGGTCGACGTCCACGTGGTTCCCTCTGGAAACTATCGTGCTGAATTCTATATGTTTTCATCACGATGGGCTAACTAACCTGCTTTTTCATTCTCACCTATCATCCCTCACTGGTGCCCCGCCAGCGTATACCGTTAGCGCAGGGGGGGTTGCCATTTTATTATCATCCATTAAAAAAAAATATTAGAAGCAAAAATACATGTAACAACTATACATTTTGTTCCCAAGCATTCACATTAGTATTCCCTGTGTGGTGAAGCCTATTTCTGGTTACAAATATTTTTAACTAATTTACAAACTTTAGCTGTATAATCAATTTAAACATATACACATCTTTACACACATAGTCTGTTCTATATACATATACATACATCTCATACACATATATTGATAAAATTACGTACCAGTTTATATTTACATATAAGCCTAAATGGTCACGTACAAGGCGGTTTCAGAGATGTTTTCTCTCCCACGAACATTCAGGTTATGGAATGAGCTCCCTGCCGAGGTTTTTCCAAGAGACTACAGCATGGGGTTCTTCAAAAGGGGGGTAAAGAGGTTTCTTCAGGGTCGGCAACGCGTGCGTAATATCCCTGGTTTATAAGCGTTCATAGGCTACGGTAACCGCTTACCGTGGGCCGTATGCTTGTTTGCCATCTCAGTGGCATAAAAAAAAACATAATGTCACAAGTTATTACACTGTAATATGTAATCACGTACTTATAATATTACGGGTTATGTAATTTAAAACTGTGTTCCGCGGAGAAAATGTCATAAAAAAAATAACAAAACACAAAATTAAGTTTCCATTTTTCTTTAAGTGGTTTTACTCGCGGCCGATAGCTAGGAATTAATAACCGGAAGTATTCACGGGACGCGCACGAGAGCATGTAGTACACCACAACTGCACACCGAGCCAATAAAGCGTAGCGTTTTATTTTTTCTTCTATAACACGCAAATGTAATAATATGTTATGATTTATTTAATTATTTATTTAATTATAGGAAAACCAGGGCTACATTAGAACAAAAAGATACAGTTTAGGATCACAAAATAAGCCGCTAATAGGTTTTCACAAGTAGCAACAATATAGATACAAGGCGCTGTACACAATCGAGAGCGAGATAAAGTTTCTGAATTCTGAACAATGTACGAACTAAACATTTATTACCACTTGCTTTAAACATTTTCAATTACCTACACAATAGTTGTAATTCTAAATGTTGGCTTTACTTACCTTTTAAATTCGTAGATGCCCAGTTAGTTACGAGATCAGATATCATCATCTTTATCACCACATCAGCCGTTAGCTGCCCACTGCTGAATATAAGTCTTCTCCATAAGGGGGGATTTGCCAGTAATTGCCACGTTCGGCTGGTGGATTAGCAACTGCAGTTAGGCTTTGGTGCTGCCCATCCCTCGACCATTTAGCTTAATCGCTTTTTACGACACCCACGGGAAAGGAAGGGTTAGATCATTACATGCCTATATATGAATATACTAGTAACAACTTTATCGATTCACTTGACGGAAAGTAATAAATCATGGGCATCACAGAGTATACTGTGACGCCCATGATAGCTACCACGAATTGTTATATTTGGAGACTAAGATTTATTTCCAACATTACCAAGGCATACACGGCATATTACGAGACATAACTAAGGTTGACAACCCGTCTGCTAAGCGTGGCAAGTAATGACAAAGCCTTCGTTGTAAGGGGGTGGAGGGTGGGGGGGATATGTTCAGCATTGGACAGTTACCGTCTGATATGAGCGAATGAATTCATATTTCAAATATAAACCTAAATACTTACTCACGATCCGAGTTTAGTAAAACTCCAGTAAATACAAGGAAAGTGATTATAAAACCTGTTCATAATAAACAGGTTCCATAAAATCCCAGCCGTGCTTTCTCGACATAGCTACAACCTGTATTGTAACACTGAACTTGGGTCGAGTTTTATGTACATATTTATCGTTCAACCCAACTTGGTCAGTAGTTTAAAATTAGCATTAGCTAATTAGTCAATCAATTCCGTTCTCCTTATTGCGTTGAATGCAATATGTCAACACTGTATTTTAGTTTCTAGAATTTCGTAAGAAGTTAATATGTAGTAGAATTTGAACAAAGCTCAATACCAGAGGGAGACTTTGTATAAAAGTCGATTGCTTTGGTACCTCTGTCTCATTCGTGTTTCAACCGTGAAGCAGTTGTGTTTGCATGGCTGTGTTTCGGTTTGAAGGGTGGGATATGGCGTGAATTTACAGGGTACAGAGGAATAACACCTGAGTCCTCACGAATGGCAACGCATGGGGGGTATCATGGGCGAAACAGTATACTCTGTTATGTCCATGGTACTGCTCATGTCTATAGGCGACGGTTACCACTTTCCATCAGGTGAGCCGTCAGCTCGTTTGCCATTCTAAGTTGTTTAAAAAAAAACATAATGTATTTCAAGATTTTGCTTCCAAACGGAAAATATTCTTTTATTTTTTGGGTTTGTCACGCGATATATTCAATCTAGTTTAATAGTTTGTTTTACAATCGATAGGGTTTACCGTTTTATACAAATGTGTAATATCTTATATTTATATATTGAGATCTGGATATTATTGACAATCCATTACGATATCGCCCGTACCAGTCGGTTATGTATATTCATTACGAGCGGGTTTTTCTTTTCGATATTATAAATTTTTTATTTTATTTTATTTATTCTTTATTGTACACAGAAAAAATTACAACATATAATATATATATAAAATAAAGATGTACAACAGGCGTGCTTAACTCTGTAAGAGTTCTCTTCCAGCAAACTCTGAGTGGAAAGGAGCGATAACTAGCGGGCAGTGTGCGTACAATAATAGAAGGAGACGGTATAGATGTTAAAATTATATATATATATTAATAGAAATATTATATTTATATTGGATAACTGATTGTTAACATAATATATCTAATATTGGATCAACATATGGAAATACCTTTTCTGTTTTGGCTCCATATTCTATTTGTCGTCTTAGATTTGTCACGATCAATTTATATATGAATAAATTATGATAACCTCCCATGTGTAGTTATTCCCGAGGACTCAGGTGTTATTCCTCTGTACCCTGTAAATTCACGTTACTAATTACTTTCTCTTCTTCGAAGTTAACTTTAAATACTAGTACTTATTAAACTGACAAACGGAGAAGGTCAATGACATAATATTTTGTACACGCAGTCAAATAGATAATCAAACGGCCGCTCTTTCTCCTTGTGAATCTTTCCATGAACTAACAAATGTAATTAAACAACATTCACTTGTATTCTTCGCTGTGTAATGTTATCGTAAGCATCGCTCTTACATTATGCAATGTTACGGCCAATGACTGGCTGTCTGTCCGTCACGCGAGGTCGGAGTTCAAGACACGTCAGAAATGGTTTTAACTAGAGATTTAAAGATTATATATGTGTGTAGCTTGGAAATTAAGTTATTAGAGACGTATGTAAGTTTAGAAGTGAAGTTATGTAGTTTTTCTTTACTTTTTTTTTACTATACAGTAGTTATTACATTAACATATATTAGATTTGTTATTAGTTAAAACAAAAAAATACCTTTTTAATTATTTGATATATAAATTTAGTATTTATTTATTTATATGTTTTTGTATATATATTTAAAAATACTAGGTTGTACTAAAATGTACACATGCGGACTTATTCTTTAAAGGGATTTCCTTCCAGTCAACATTCAGAACCCAAAAGGAGAAAGTGTTTATGGGGTTTGTAAATAAATAATATTTTGAAATTATATACATATATAAATATAAATAAACATAGAACAACTATTATATATATATATATATATATATATATATATATATATATGTAAGTAACTTAACTGTTATAGTTTGTAAAATTGTTTTACTAGTTAAAAACGATTAATTAGTTCGGACTGATACCTGCTGCTGATTTTCACCATCGTACAACCCGCCATAAACTAAAATTTCATCCCAACCATCTGGACGAGTCGCGGTCCTCCACCGTGCGCTTTTCAAGGCACTTTCTTTCACGCACAACCACTCTTTGGAATCAACTTCCAGCAGCAGTATTTCCGAACCGATACGACAACATAACCTTCAAGAAAATAGCATATTCCTTTTTAAAATTCCGGCAGTACACCTGCAATGCCTTTGGTATTGTGGGTGATCATGGGCGGCGGTAGTCACTTATCATCAGGTGATCCGCACGTTAGTTTGCCCCCTGTGTTGTTAAAAAAATTAATGCCTGTTTAAAAATATTTCTCAGCGTATTTCGTGTTACACCTATCCTGAAACTTTCATCAGCTTTCGATGATAAATTATTCACAAGCACGTTCTGAATAAAGACTTTTAAAAGAGACTTCAATTGAATTGTTTGTGATTATGATCAGTTAATGCATTCTGTCAGTTGGTAAGTGCATTACGTTAGTTTTTGATAACCCTCAGCAGGGTTTCTCTAGCGAAACGATTTTTTATTCGAATCTATAGTCTAGCTTTATTATACTTCTAGTTCCATTAGCGTAATAGACATATTAAGGGGGGAAAAGGGATTGTTAGTAATGGACACTGAGATTCTTATTGCTAGCAATATACCCAACCAGTTCGACCTCCTCGCGGTTCCCCCTGAAAACTATCATGGTTAATTCCTGATGAATTCATCATGATGAGCTAAGTGGCCTGTTTTCATTCTCATCTATCACCCTTCACTGGTGCTCCGCCAGCGTATCCCATTAGCGCAGGCGAGGTTACCATACCATTTTCATCCATCAAAAAAAATAGATATATTGCGCTTTCTTTTTGAATACTCTTTCACCAACACGGGGGTCTCTATTGATAAAAAAAGAACCATCAAAATCGGTTTATCTAATGGCGTAGAAACGTAACAAAATTGTGTTTGTATGTATACAAAAAATGTAGAGGACAATGGAGGTTCATCATTATTATAATCCTTAATTGTCCACTGCTGAAGATAAACAGAGGTTTAGGCTTTGGCAAAGCCTCTCAGAAGTGTCTTAGGGGCTTTGCCAGTAGTTGCCACGGTTGGCAAACGGATTTGCAACCGTAGTTAGGCTTTAAAGATGTTATAAGAGGGACGCTGCTGTCCATTCTTCGTCTTCCCTTAGTGGCTTTTACGACATCCATGGGAAAGGAAGGGGTGGCTATTCTATGCCGGGACCATTCGAAGTGGTTCATAATTAGAACAAAATTAGTATTATTGTGTATTTTAATTCTTATAATTGGATTGGCAATCCCGCCCGCTCCATTGCTTTACGCTGGCAGACATAGTGAGGATGAAGTCAAGGCGGTTGGTTTTCAAGACAAATTTGCGGGGAATTAACCATGACGGATTCCATACTGATTATCTTTTATACAACTTAGAATGGCAAACAAGCTAACGGCTCACCTGATGGAAAGTGGTAACCGTCGCCTATACACATGAGCAGTACCATGGACATAACAGAGTATACCGTTTCGCCCATGATACCCCCCATGCATTGCCATTCCTGAGGACTCAGGTGTTATTCCTCTGTACCCAGTAAATTCACGCCATATCCCACCTATCAAACCGAAACACAGCCATGCAAACACAGCTGCTTCACGGTAGAAACACGAATGGGACAGAGGTACGCAAACAATCGACTTTTGTACAAAGTCTCCCTCTGGTAGATCCGTTTACTAATAATTCCCTTATTACATTAATGTTTTTTTTTAGATCAATGCGATGCACTCTCTCGTGACTGCGCAATCAATAATTACAACTTGAAAGACGACATCTCACGGAAAAGTTTATAAGTGTAATCGATTATTTAAATTTAGTTACGCTCAAACGGCGCATACATATTCATAAATAAATAATAATTCATTATAATTTACGATGCCATTTTGATTTATCTATCTTTCATCGGACTAGCGAGAGCGTTCACTTTTTACGGGTTCGACACTCGACTCGATGTTTCGATGTGCGATTTCTCTCACGCGAGTGCGACCATGAATCGAATTGTACATTTTTTTGTGCGACTCTATCGCATATCTATGTGAAGTCGACAACTTAGACGTATTAATTGCGGCAGGGGGCGTTTTACGGTTGATCGGTTCGTTACGGTTTTTTTTGCGATTGACGCTTTTATTTTAGTATTGGTTATTAATTTTAGTGTTGGTATACTCGCGACTTCGTTTACGAGACCGGGACAAAAGGTAGTATATTCTTCATATCAAATATTACTTGATAATCGATAATCGATTGAGTTTTTAAAGCGCCACGAACGTACAAATTCTTGTTTTTTTTTTTTTTATTTGTATATTAGCACAGATAATATAGTAGTAGATATTATTACCAGAGGGAGACTTTGTACAAAAGTCGCTTGGTTGAACACCTTTTTTTTATACAACTTACAATGGTAAACAAGCTGACGGCCCACCTGATGGAAAGTGGTAACCGTCGCCTGTAGACATGAGCAGTACCATGGACATAACAGAGTATACAGTGTAGAAATATTTTGTTTGATTTATACGATCAAAAAAAATATCGATTTGATGACAAATTCACCACTTATGTAAAAAATTATTCTAAAATTTTTAAAAAAGTTTGTATTATGGCTAAGTCTAATTATTTTAATAAACAAATTAAGCAGTCTTCTGACAAAATTAAAACCATCTGGAGCATTATAAATAAAGAAACTGGAAGATCTAAAATAGCCTGTAATCAATTTACATTAAATTATGATAATAAATTAATAACAACAACAAAAGATGTAGTTAATATTTTTGAAGATTTTTTTGCTAATATTCCGATTGATATTACATCTTCTCTGGACTCATCTCAATCTCGAGCAAAAAAATTACTAGAGACTAATATCGGTTGTTGTTCTTTAAGATTTAAATTTTCACATGTTAGCCCCTTTCATATCATAAAAATATTCAAACAGCTAAATTTAAAAAATACGGAAGACCTTTGGGGCATGTCTGTAAAAGTAGTTAGTTCTTTCATAGATATTGTTGCTCCATATCTAGCCACTATTTTTAATAAATGTATTGATAATGGCGTTTTTCCACATTTAATGAAATTTAGCAAATTAATCCCACTATTTAAATCAGGAGATAAATTTGAGCCAGGGAACTATAGACCTATATCTATTTTGCCAGTTCTAAGTAAGGTGTTTGAAAAGATAATGTTAAATCAAATGTTACATCACTTCAGGGTTAACGGACTGCTTCACAGTCAGCAATATGGTTTCACCGCCGGCAAGTCTACCACTGACGCAGGTGTTGCGCTAATGACACATATTTTCGAATCTTGGGAGAGGTCACAGGATGCACTCGGAGTTTTTTGTGACCTATCAAAGGCATTTGATTGTGTGGATCATAAAACGCTTTTGTACAAGCTCGAACATTATGGTATAAGAGATAATGATCTAAAATTAATGAGAACTTATTTAGAGGATAGGGTTCAAACTGTAGATATTGACGGTGTAAAATCTAAGGGAGCTAATATTAAGATGGGCGTTCCACAAGGGTCAATCTTAGGCCCCTTTCTCTTTTTAATCTACATAAATGACCTTCCCTTTATGGTAGAGAAAATTGCAGATATAGTGCTGTTTGCGGATGATACTTCGTTAGTGTTTAAAATTGGACGTCAAAGTAATCAATTAGACGATGTAAATTGTGCTATGTCTGCAATATTAAATTGGTTTACATGTAATAACCTATTATTAAATTCCAGCAAAACAAAGTGTATAAAATTTACACTTCCTAATGTAAGACTAATAAATACACAGTTATTGCTTAATGACGAAATAGTAAATTTTGTTAATGATACAGTTTTTTTAGGTATAACAGTGGACTCGAAATTACAATGGGGGCCCCATATTTCAAAATTGGCCAGTAGACTCAGTTCTGCTGCATATGCAATTAGAAGAATTAGGCAATTAACAGACGTGGCGACGGCTAAACTTGTATTTTAGTTATTTCCATAGCATAATGTCTTATGGCATACTGCTGTGGGGTAAAGCAGCCGATATAAATACTATATTTGTTTTACAAAAGAGAGCCATACGTTCTATTTATGGTATGGGTTCAAGAGAGTCATTACGTCAGTGCTTTAAAGACTCAAATATCCTCACAGTTACTTCACAATACATTTATGAAAATATTATGTATACACGGAAGAACTTAGCGAGTTTTAAAAAACTCAAAGACTGTACAAGTAGAAACTTACGCAATATAAATAAGCTTATTTTACCTAAATGCCGTCTGCACAAAATCAGTAATTCATTCTATGGTAATTGCATAAGATTTTATAATAAACTGCCGGAATCTGCATTAAATCTGACAGAGAGGCAATTCAAATCTTATATTAAACAATTTTTATGTAAGAAAGCCTATTACAGGATAGACGAATTCATAGATGACAACATATCAAGTAAATAATTAGTTTATTAGCATACAACGTTATAATTTTATTTTCTCATTGCTTTCTTGATTTAATTGATTAATTTTAGAAATATGAAAGCGTAGCGGTTTTTTGTATTAATTGCCGCATGCATTCTTATGTAAAATGTGAATACTATAACTATCAGATGGCAATTGTGAGTAGCTTTGACGTGGTCTAGTGTTTTGAGCAGTCATGCTCACTAAAATGTCCAGACTTGTGGCGGCGTGGTGGGCCGGGTCATTGGGCTCCCTAAAATATGGTCGAGCGCAGTGATGGCTGGCTCATCCGTCATACTCGTGAACGGGTGCTGCTTGTAGGGACTGGTCTGCTCTAATCACTATGACTGATTTCCTCTTATTAATTGTTTAACCAGTTGGTTATGTATTCAATATTTTTTCTTTTTGAGTATTTAATTGAATTAGTGCTAATTGGTAGTTTGTATTCACACAATTAAACTTAAAAATGTAAAATAATAATAAACTTATTTAAAAGAGCATCACGCAAGTTTCTTGCTCGTTCTTCTTGTGATGAGACAGCTTTCCGAACGAGCGGTAAATTAAAAAAAATGTAATGACTTTTCAAAAGTGCTTCAATGTAAGTTTATTTGAATAAATGATTTTCTATTCTATTCTATTCTATTCTATACTGTTTCGCCCATGATACCGCCCATGCGTTGCCATTCCTGAGTACTCAGGTGTTATTCCTCTGTACCCTGTAAATTCACGCCATATCCCACCCTGCAAACCGAAACACAGCCATGCAAACACAACTGCTTCACGGTTGAAACACGAATGGGACAGAGGTACCCAAGCAATCAACTTTTGTACAAAGTCTCCCTCTCCCTCTATATGTATAAAAGATGTAGAAAAACGAAGTATCTAGTAAATGTATGAATGTTTTGAACGATACATTTTAACATACAATAGTACGCTTATGTGGCGTGACAAATAATTAGTTGTTATTTTATTTTCCTATAATTTACAATAACAAGGTGAAATTAATAAATTCGAGATAAGACATTCTTGTTATAATTTTTAACCCACTTGGAAAAAGTTGAGATTTTCAATTCAATGTTATTTTTTGTATGTTCGTGTCACAGATACAATATTTATGGTAAATGCAATCGATATAGTTGGAGGGAAGGAATTGTCAGTAATAGAGTTTAACAGCAATATTGCTAGTAATATACTCTATCAGGTCGACCTCCACGTAGTACCCACTGGACTTTTCCCACGAACATTCAGGTTGTGGAATGAGCTCTCATGCCGAGGTTTTCCCAAGAGACTACAGCATGGGGTTCTTCAAAAGGGGGGTAAAGAGGTTTCTTCAGGGTCGGCAACGTGCGCGTAATGCCTCTGGTATTGCAGGCGTTTATAGGCTACGGTAACCATTTACCATCAGGTGGGCCGTATGCTTGTTTACCACCTCCGTGGTATAAAAAAACGTAATGGTTAATTTTTGTTGAATTCGTCACGATGGACTTACTGACCTGATTCATCTGGGGGGAGGGGATTGTTAGTAATGCGGAATACCAGTCCCATTGTTAGTAATATGCTCAACCAGGTCGACCTCCACGTATTCCTGATTTTTCATTTTCACTTATCATCTCTAACTGGTGCCCCGCTAGTGTATACCGTTAGCGCAGGCGGGGTTACCATTCCATTATCATACATTAAAAAAAGACCTGCTTCATCATCCCTCACTGGTGTCCCGCCAGATTATACTAATAGCGCAGGTGGGGTTACCATTCCATTATCACCCATAAAAAAGTCTCATTTCTAGCAATATATCACATCAGATCCACCTCCACGCGATTCCGCCTGGATCAAATTTATCATGCTGAACCATCTGACCTGCATTTATCTGACGTATCATCTCTCACGGGTGTCCCATTAGTATGTACCGACAGCGCAGGCGGGTATACGATTTCATTTTTCATAAAAAAAATTGTCAAGAAGTAAACCACTTCTGTGTACGTATCGGAATAATTTTCGTTTTTAAAGAACTCTTAAAAGAAGAAAGATTGGTTAGAACTATTTCTGCAACTCTGTTACGTGATTTCGTCGCCAATTCTGAATCGATTTGCACAATTCACTTTGCATTCAATAGGGGTTTTTTTTTATGAGGGTTCACCTAGACTTTTTTTTGGGGAAAGGGATTGTTAGCAATGGAGTTTGACAGCCCCATTGCTAGCAATATGCCTTATTAGGTCGACCTCCATGTGGTTCCCCCTGGAAACCATCGTGAATAATTCTTGTTGAATTCGTCACGATGGGCTAACTGACCTACTTCATCCTCACCTATCATCCTTCACTGGTGCCCCGCCGGTGTATACCGATAGCGCGGGTGAGGTTACCATTCCATCATCATCCATTAAAAAAAAAAACTAGACTTTTTTAACGCAATATAAAAAAAACTATTTTATCCTATAAAAAAAAAAAAAACTAAACATGATAGTCTTCGTTCTAAATTCAAACATTTACAATGTACGTACGTACGTACGTACGTAATGTTAATTTACGAAACCTAAAGAAATAATTCATTGTTTATTGGTGTGCGAGGTTATGTGCGTGTGTGCTTGAACGTTTCTGTCTATGTGTGTCTCTCTTTATGTATTTCTCTCTGTTTTTTTTTTTTACAAAGAGAAATGTAATATTAGGTTTTAGGTCACATACCTTTATACGAGACATGAATTGTATTACGAAGTAAACCGCAATTAAGTCTAGATAAGCACGAAAGTCGAACATACAGACAGACGAAATGGTTTTTATGTAACGTAGCTATATTATATCATTTGTGGTTTTATATTATCAGTGTGGTGAGGCTCTATTGTGGCGGCGCCCTTATGTGGCGAGTGAAAGTATCGGACCGGTTCGTCCAGTCCCATAGGAAACTGAATTTCGGATGGTGTCGTCTCCTTCTCTCTTGTTGAATCTCCGAGCTGTCTGACTGAGACAGAATTACTTGTGATCTTAGTGTATGGTATAGGAAATGTCAAATATACATATATATATTTGTATTGATCACTGTAATTTGCGTCTTTGATTGACAGATAACGTGCCGTTTAATCTTTTTATACTACCGACGCGATAGATGGCAAATATGGTTATACACGATTGCCCGTATGCTAAAGCTTCAACTTAGTTAGCGGGCTATGGAGAGGGCTATGCTCGGAGTCTCTTTGCGTGATAGAATCCGAAACGAGGATATCCGCAAAAGAACCAAAGTAACCGACAGGATAAGCAAGGATAAGTAAGCTGAAGTGGCAGTGGGCTGATCATATAGCTCTAAGAACTGACAACCGATGGGGAAGATAGTGGCTACCCCGTACGGACAAACGCAGTGTAGAACGACCCCCGCTAGATGGAGTGACGACTTGAAATTCATTGCAGGGAGTTAGTGGATGCAGGTGTCTCAGGACCGTTCTTTATGGCGGTCTATGGGGGAGGCCTATGTCCAACAGTGGGCGGATAATAGCTGAAATGATGTTTTTGAATTATATCGTATCGTGCGTCATACTGTACCGCTAGGGTTTACCAATTTTTTTTTAATGAATGATAATGGAATGGTAACCCCATCCGCGCTATCGGTATACACCGGCGGGGCACCAGTGAAGCATGATAGGTGAGGATGAAGTAGGTCAGTTAGCCCATCGTGAAGAATTCAACAAGAATTCTTCACGATGGTTTCCAGGTGGAACCACGTGGAGGTCGACCTAATAAGGCATATTGCTAGCAATGGGGCTGTCAAACTCCATTGCTAACAATCCCTTTCCCCCAGGGTTGCCAATTATACTGTTAAAACATTATACATTTTACTGTAGAACAAAAATAAGGTATACAAAATATTGATTTTTTTTGGGCATCAAAATGTTTAACACTATAAGTGTTAGACCTTAGACGATCACACAATTTTTTTTATTCAATCAGAGGGCGCTCAGTATAGATTAATTTATTCGTAATAAACAAATAAGCTGCTTGTTTACTTTAATTTTATTTATAACTGTGGGCAGGCATATGAAGTTTTTATAAAAGACTGTAAATTAAGAAGTCGTTTGAGCAGCTCCAAAGTGTATGTATTTAAAATTTTTAATAAATGAAATACTGTAAATTTTTCTAAAATACTGTTTAATATTCTTCTCAGATCTAAATATACTTTATTTCTTGGGGAAAAAGTTGGAAACCCTATTTTCGATGAGTTTGTACAAACAATTTACTGCAGCACATTACTATCAAGTCTCTACACTAGTTAGTAATCTACTATTAGTATTTGATAGTAACACGACTAGAGTTTTGTTTTACTATATCGGCCAATGCCACTGCTGAACGTAGGCCGACCCCATAAGGGGTTTAGCCAGTAGTTGCCACGCTTGATGGACGTGTTGGTAACCCTGATGAATTTTACAGGAATTAACTACGATCGGTTCCAGGGGGGAACCGCGTGAAGATCGACCTGATGTTAGTTCCTATTACTATCCCTTTTCACGCTGTATGGTAAATAAATAACAATATGTAAGATTGTAGACCAGATCGTCATTAAGTTATTTAATGGATTTTAATCTTCCGACAAGGATAAAAGAATTAATTAATTAATTAATTAAATCAATTAAATGTACAGTTAATTATCATATATGTATATATATATATATATATACATTTATATGTTATATACTCCTCTCCATCCAAAGGTTGCCTGGAAGAGAGAAGACGTCGTTCATTGTTTTCTCATTGTGATTATTTCTTGTAATTGTTTATATTTATAATAAGTTTACTATTGTAATCTTTTGGAGGAAACAATAAAGACTATCTATCTATATGAATCTATTTGTAAGTATAATACTATTTTCGTGTAGAAACTGCGAATTTTATATTTTACAAAATATTTGTAAGTTTTACGTACACACAGTACTTTACATAATCGACTTACGAAGCAAATTAAAGTTAAATCATGTCGTAAATAGTAAATTATCGTTAATTGTCCGAACAGTTAATTATTTTACCATACTTACGTAACGTACTTACGTATTTAAGAAAAATTTCGTAGTTTCCTCCGTAACTAAATACTAATTAAATTAATGTAAAATCAATGCAGATGAGGTTTTAAATTTCTCCATGAGTTTTTATTTCTCATGTGTACGTTACGTAATATCTTTCTCAATTTAAACCAATTTTTAAAATTCCTCTTAGTATCTATAGGGTTTACTCCGTCGTTAGTCCCATATTATATCCCATATATCCCATACAGTACACATGGGTTACACTACACACATTCACACATACTCCTGAACATTTCCACATTCATTTATTCAACTTCGTTTCTCTTAAGGGCATATATTATCAGTATCTTATAATTGCTTGTGTATTTATGTTATATTGTTGATTTTTTTTACTTTTTTCAATATTTCAATTTTTTATTTCTTTTTTAATTAATACCCGCTCACTATGTACTTTTTATTATAACATTGTGATTTGTTAATCTTTGTCGGGTGCCCACGATACAGGTTCGATAGTGTGGCGCCCATTGTATCTTGTATTTGTAACTTTGTGTTTTTGTCAAATAATAATAAATAAATAAATATTAATTTTGTTATGTTATTTATTCAGTCACTTTTCATATGACCAAATTATTTTTTTAATAGCAACGAACTTTTAAACAATGTAAATTGAAAGATTTCAAATCTAATGAATGAAAGAAAGACAGAAATTTTATTTTTCTCAAAACATCTTAAATTATTATTTATATTAGACAACTTTGATTTTATTTTTCGGGGATTTTATAGGTTAGGAAAAACGGCAGTCTTTTAAGATTATTTTGTTCTTTTTTTTTTGTTCTGTCACAACTCTTTTATTCAGGAACGTGTTTTTTTTAGAATGGTAAACAAACATACATTTTTCGTATTACTTCAAAAACTTGTGGGTTATATCAGAATTGGTAGAGCGAATCATGAAATTGGTTGACTACAGACAGGAATTACTGAAAATGCATAGGATTATTTTTGCTTATTGAATCATTTCTGATCTTTTTTTTTTTATACAACTTAGAATGGCAAACAAGCTGACGGCCCACCTGATGGAAAGTGGTAACCGTCGCCTATAGACACGAGCAGTACCATGGACATAACAGAGTATACGGTTTCGCCCATGATACTCCCCATGCGTTGCCATTCCTGAGGACTCAGGTGATATTCTTCTGTATCCTGTAAATTCATGCCATATCCATGTATGTATATCAATAATTACTAGTACCGCAATCGAGTATTCTGACACTTCCCTATGGTTGACCGGGAGAGAATGCTTCTAGCAAAAAGTCTACCAAATATATATATATGTACTAATGTATAAATAAATATAGATAGTATAAAACAAAGTCGTCTCTTTGTCTGTCTGTCCCTATGTATGCTTAGATCGTTGAAACTACACAACGGATTTGAAGCAGTTTTTTTTAATAGATAGAGTGATTCAAGAGGAAGGTTTATATGTATAATACATGCATAATATTGTAGAGGAACACTGATAATTTTAGAGATTTCTAATGTAATGTTGTAAGTAAACACTTTGCGCTCCCATTGCAAACGCTGACTAAACTCTATGAGATCGATCAAAATAATGTATTACATAAATAAAAAAATATATATTCAAAATTATTCTATAGTATATTTAGCACCCGTGCAAAGCCGGGGCGGGTTGCTAGTAAATAAATAAATAAAAGTCAAGGTACTTGCATCTATCTATTAGTAAGTACTTGTCTATTTAACAAGTTTTATTTCGTTAAAGTTTCAACTTTCGAAGGCCGTCATTACGTGTTCAAGTGGATTTTGGATTGTTTGGTTCACTCAAATATCGTAAAATTATAAGCAAATAGTTGGACATTTTCACACATTCTTATAAGGTGTATCCGTGGGTGAGGGTTTTAACACTTAAATATTAATTTTTGGGTTCAAGATAAAGATAGAAAAATTGCTAATTGTCCACGATCCCGAGCTCACGGGCGGTATCTAGCTTTTAAGTCTAAGGCAAGACTTTGCCTCCCTTTGTATGTTCTACCGCTTGTATAACGGGTTATGTTCCGAGGAATTGTTTGAAATGATCACCTTTTATTATCGCACTGCTCGCCATCGACAGGGAATCTATCCTCACACGTATACACACTGTAGTGGAACTAAACAAAATAGTTCTTATCAAATATTTAATCAGTTATTTGGTCTTCTCTTAAATAACAGCTAGTTCAGTAAAATACAAGTCGAAACAATTATCGGAAACGACAATCTAAAAAAGACTGAAGTTAAAAAAGAGCTAACTAAATGGCTTTTGGACAAACTTTTTTATTGTATTAAGGAATATCTTGAGTGTTAGGCGTGACATTTTAATTATTTTTTACCCCTATTGACATTTTTCTATTTTGTAAATTTATTGTATTGCTTGTTATATATATATATATATATATATATATATATATATATATATATATATATATATATATATAAATGACATAATGTACTATAATCTAGACTTTTAATATGTAAAGTTAAGTTAAAGAACTATAATTTTGCTTACCGGTTTTTTTTTATATAAAATGTTAAATAAATGCATGTCTACATCCTTTAAGGCAATTAAACAGGTGCCAAAATAATACCACGTGGCTTGTTATAATTTTAAACTGTTTAATGCAAACAACATTATTTCATTTCATCATACTAAGTTTATAATATTCTCGTTATATACATATATATAGACATTGTTATATTATATATATATTGGTATATTATACATAACATAACCTTCAAGAAAAGAGCATATACCCTTTTAAAAGGCCGGCAGCACACCTGCAATGCCGTTGGTGTTGTGGGTGATCATGGGCGGCGGTAGTCGCTTACCGTCAGGTGAGCCGCATGCTCGTTTGCCCCTTTGTGTTGTAAAAAAAATATTACAGAATGGTAGCTGTGTGGTCCCGGCATAGAATATACCACCCCTTTCTTTCCTATAGGTGTCGTAAGAGGCGACTAAGAAGAGCGAAGAATGGGCAGCAGCGTCTCTCTTAAAACATCACCAAAGCCTAACTGATGTTAGCAGTCCGCCTGCCAAGCGTGGCAACCACTGGCAAAAGCCCCAAGAGGGAGGCTTATGTTCACCAGTGGATAGTTAAAGGCTGATATGGTGATGATGATACGATGGTAATGGTATCTAAGAATTGATCTGATGATAGAATCAGGGAGAAATATAAGATTCCTGCTGTAGTGACGTGTAGACTTGTTTGATTCCGTTCGTACTGGCTTCATTTCTTACTCCTTCACTGTTCAAGCTATTAAACACTGGAACACACTCCCGCTTGACATAAGATCTACCATAAGCAAGCCAGCTTTTAAACACAAATTGCTCACCTATTTCTTAGAACAATCACTTTGCCTTTAAGCATCTCCTGCTGGTTACTCTGTTTGAGTCATAGATTTACTATTTGCTCTTCTATTGCAGTTGTTTTATTTAACTGTTTTATATAGTAATATTTTATGTATTTATTTATTGTATGTATACATTTATTTATTTAATATATTATGTGTATGTTTATATTATATGAATTTATCAAGTATTGCATTGCTATTTCCTCTATTTAAAATTGCACCGCCTACGTATTTCTCGGTTCGCCCAATGGTCGACTGGTAGAGAACACCGTCCGGTGTTAAGTCCGCCAAATGTACATAGAATATTACTGTACGTTTAAAGTTTAAATAAATTTATACATCTATCTATCTTGTTACTAAGCAGACAACTTTAGTATAATCTTCATTTGGTTTTCATATACAATTAATGCATACGTACGTACAAATTGTGTTCGCGTGTTTTGTTTGCCTGTCGCGGAAACCGTGGTGTGAGAATAGGGTCAAGTAAGGTCGACAGTATTAATTTGAACATCTGGAGTACACGGCGCCCGTTATGGACTAGTTTATTTTTTTAAATTTCGTTTCGTATTCTTCACTATGAGTATTATTATTGTCATTCCACCGCCTTGTCTATTTAGTGGCGTGTAATTTGCTTGTAAATTGAGGATAACACGAGAATTAAAGTAATTATTAGACTAAATTACTTTTGCATTATTTTGTCGTATTGTGCTTTAGTCTTTTGAAAGTTTTGGCCCTCATTTATTATGGTAAGTAGGTATGTAGTGATGGCTTCAGGGCATTGTATGGTGTACTTCTTCTTTTCATTTAAGAGTTCCCTCTTGTCGGTGCAACTAATTCATGTATCTTTCTCCAGCCAGCTCTATCCCAGGCCATATCTTTTATCTCCCTATACGACATGACGCCTAGTGTTTCCTTTATCTGTCCCATGTAGTTAACCCTCGGTCTTCCTCTTCCTCTTTTGCCCTCTATCTTTCCTTCTATTATGCTCTTAAAAAAATCGTCATGTCGTATAAAGTGGCCCAGCATTTTGCCTCTTCTATTCTATATTATTTCAATTAATGTTCTCTTGTATGGAGTACTATGAAGAGTTATTTCCTTTGCCTTCCTATTGCATCTTTGCGATGAAAAAGAGCGGTGACAGATAATATCGACTTACTTATTGAGCATTCGAAATTAGGATTATTTAATTCGTAATAGAAAAAGTATTACTTACACATATATTAATTACACTTGTCGTTTTCAGCGATAAGGCCACCCATTGTTTTCTCACTGTGATTATTTCTTGTAATTGTTTGAATTTACAGGGTACAGAGGAATAACACCTGAGTCCTCAGGAATGGCAACGCATGGGGGGTATCATGGGCGAAACAGTATAGTATGTTATGTCCATGGTACTGCTCATGTCTATAGGCGACGGTTACCACTTTTCATCAGGTGGGCCGTCAGCTTGTTTGCCATTCTAAGTTGTATAAAAAAAAATCTATAATCAATTTACTATTGTAATCTTTTGGAGGAAACAATAAAGAATATCTGTCTATCTATCATATTTTTTATCTAATAGTAAAAATAATTATATAATTACATCAGGTATAAAATAATAACTATATAAAAAAAATATAGAAAATAAACCATTTTAATAGGTGACAATGAAATGGTTATCCCGCCTTCGCTATCGGTATACGCTGGCGAGGCACAAGTGAGAGATGATAGGTGAGGATGAAAGCAGGTCAGTTGGCCCATCGTGACGAATTCCATTAGAATTAACCGCAATAGTTTCCAGGGGTACCGCGTCGAGGTCGACGTGAAAGGGTTTATTGCTACTCTTGGAACCTTCAGATCCCTTTAATAACAATCTTTATCTAAATGAAGGCTTAGAGGACTTAGATATAAAATCAGTAAAACTAGAGAAAAACAAACATTAAAATTAACTGGCTACGGTAACTACTTACCATCAGGTGGGCCGTATGCTTGTTTGCCATCTCAGTGGTATAAAAAAAAAAACTGGTTTCAGTTATAATAAATTATCATTCGATGTTGAAAATCATCTGTAGCCTTTAACTGGTTTTGCCAGAAGTTGCCACGCTTGGCTGGAGGTTTCGCCCTTTGATACCCCCATGCGTTGCCATTCCTGAGGACTCAGGTGTTATTCCTCTGTACCCTGTAAATTCACGCCATATCCCATCCTTCAAACCGAAACACAGCCATGCAAACACAACTGCTTCACGGTTAAAACACGAATGGGACAGAGGTACCCAAGCCAACGACTTTTGTACAAAGTCTTCCTCTGGTGGTGGTCTCTCACAAAGATTGTTTTTAAATTGTAACCTATATAGCTGTAAGTTTTATATAAAAAAAAAATAGATATTAACAACTCGCTCTTTCCCAGTGTTAATATTACGTAGCGATCTACAAAACAGAATTGTTTTATGAAGTCGATTAAAGCAGAGTAATTTTGTCCACAGATTAATATCATTGGAAGTCACACCCCGGCCTGAAGTGCAATGCGAGACGGTGGCATGGAGGCTGGTGGGCTTGCTCGGCAGCGACCAGGGGTCTGGACTCCGCGCGAGGACCGCCCGGCTGGCGGGCGCGCTGGTACACTACACGCCCGACACCAGAGACGCCATCGACGCCAGGAGGAGACAGCTCGACGCTGCTGTGCAGGGTAAGATAGTATTTTTATCTTGGAGTGGCGATGAGTCCTTGGAATGAAGACCATCGACAAGATACCAGAGAGAGACTTTGAACAAAAGTCGTTTGCTTGAGTACCTCTGTTCCATTCGTGTTTTTACCGTGAAAGAGTTGTGTTTTGCATGGCTGTGTTTCAGTTTGAAGGGTGGGATATGGTATTGAATTTACAGGGTAAAGTATCATGGGCGAAACAGTATACTCTGTTATGTCCATGGAACTGCTCGTGTCTATAGGCGACGGTTATCACTCTCCATCAGGTGGGCCGTCTGCTTGTTTGGCATTCTAAGTTGTATAAAAAAAAAGATAAGGTATAAATAAGAAAGTCAAAACATTTAAATTTGTTCATATCTATGTATCTATTGTTTGAATTCAATCATTGTCATTCAATCAGTCAATCAAGTTACACAACTCCGAAAACTAACGAGTGATATTGCTATGTCAAACTTCCGCTTGTCAATTTACATTGACTATCTTTATTGCCATGTAACAAGTTTCTAATTATGGTTATTTGAGATTAATGCTTGTAATTTAAGCTTTAAGGTCTAGATTAAATTACTGTAAATATGTGCGTGCAAAAGAAAGTTAGTTGAGATATCTGCTCGTATGAAGTATAACGACCCGTTCGCCTACTCTCCTAAACAATAGTACATTACCATAGCGTAAGAAAATAAGTTCTTTAGTCATTACTCTGTTAGATATTACTCTGTGTATCAATACAGAATAAAAGATAATTTTTTTTAGAACGTTTGTTCCGTTACGGAACAGGCTAAGGTCGGAGACCATGCTGCCTAGTGTTTAGTATGATAATTTATCTGGAATTAAAAGATAATTTTCATTCGCGCCAATTCACGCATGCAGTTTCTGTTCTTTTTTTAAACTTAAATATGTTTGAATTTAGAATTTTAATGACCTAATATCGTGTTCCTAAGATACATTATTTGTGTTATTTTAATGTCTTCAATTATTTACATAAAATTAATATAATAAAGTTATAATAAAATGTCTCTTACTGCAGTTTTGAGACGTGAAAGAAGGGTAATAAAAAACTGTTATACATTGTAATTTCCATTATTCCTTAACCCTTAAACAGTTGGCTATCTCTTGACATAAATCAAGTTTTATTAGTGGCTATTAAAATTGAATTTGTTTATATTTCACGCACTGTGTTATTATTTTATGGTAATTATTGGAGATGCGTAATTACTTCCATGGTTGGTAATTTAATTAATTACGACGTAATGTGAAGTAATTTTGCTAGTCGATTGTTTTGTTTGATAAAGTATAATAATTGAAAGTTTTTTTTATTGTTGTTTTTATGTAATAGCGTAATGTTATCTTGTAATAAGGTTTTGTTATGATTTATTTTTAAAAGTAACCTCTTGCGGTTGATAGTAAGAGACGACGTTTAGAATTTAACATAAGAAAAGCGCGTCACGTGGTCGTACGAAGACAAAGGATTATCTCTTTAAGTTCATTTTTTAAATTATTTGTATGTAAGTACGTTATACTAAGTCTATGTTTACGTCCTATTCTAATTAATATAATAAATGTGAAATAAATGAATATTTTTTTGAAACATAGTCAGTATATGTTTTTTTTTATACAACTTAGAATGGCAAACAAGCTGACGGCCCACATGATGGAAAGTGGTAACCGTCGCCTATAGACATGAGCAGTACCATGGACATAACATATGGCAGTGAATTTACAGGGTACAGCGGCAGACTTAGTTCTCAGGAATGCCAATGCATGAACGCTATCTTGGGCGAAACAATATATTCTGTTATGTCCATGATACTGCTCATGTCTGTAGGCGACGGTTATCGCTTTCCATCAGGTGGGCCGTCAGCTTGTTTGCCATTTCTAGTTGATAAAAAATGTTAAAAATAGATATAAATTCACATATTTCGTCGTAATTAGGCATGCAAAATAAAAAAGAAATAGTTATTTAAAACTTTGTAACGATGAATGGCTATTTATTACTTTTTTATGCATAAACTGCTGAGCAGATTTGAATGATATTTAGTGCATGGGTAGGGTATAAACTTAGCATATAGGATAATTTATGTATTGACTAGCTGTTGCCCGCGACTTCGTCCGCGTTTCCGTTGTTTTTCGTACAATAAATAGCCCATGTTCTTCCTCACGGTTCAGTGGTTTGGATGTAACAGACACATTTCCCTTCACTGCTCTGCTCCTATTGATCGTAGCGTGATGAAAAGTATACTATAACCTGCCCAGAAGTATGAAGAATAATTGTACCAAGTTTCGTTAAAATCCGTCGAGTAGTTTTTGTTTCTATAACGAACATACAGACGAGACAGACAAAAATTTTACTGATTGCATTTTTGGTATCAGTATCGATCCCTAATCACCCCCTGATAGTTATTTTGGAAATATATTTCATGTACAGAATTGACCTCTCTACAGATTTATTATAAGTATAGATATGTTATTACATGTGTTGTGTTGTGATGAAGGACTAAAAATGAGGTCGAAACCATTATAAGTCCATCATGATAATGCCGAACAAACCATGGACGAGTGGAACTACGGATAATGCGTTTCCGCGGCGATTCCATTCCGTCCGCGGGAATTATCCTAATGGCGCTCATTTCCTTTGATTATCGGCATTACATACAATAATATCAAATGTATAATACTAAGACTGTTTAATTTCCGTTTAATCGATGTACCGTGAAATTAGTTGTACTAAGATCGAATATCAGCACAGATCTCTGAATTTCCGAAATTCAAGTCTTGTTCAAACAAAAATGATTCTTTTTTTTAAATGACCTAAACAAGAATTTGTCGCGTACATTGGCATGACTCGTAAAATACGTCAGAAGTAGAATTTTAAACTGATTTTGACCAAAGCCTAACTGCGGTTGCCAATACGGTTGCCAAGTTTGGCAACTACTGGCAAAACCATCCAATGGGGAGGCTCATTTCAGCAGTGGACAGTTAAAGGCTGATATGATGATGATTGTCACGATGCAGTGTGGTCTCGGCATAGAATACCTAATCGCTCTATTATCATCCCTTTTTATGGATGATAATAGAATGGTAACCCCGCCTGCGCTATTGGTATACACTAGCAGGGCACCAGTGAGACATGATTGATGAGGATGAAAAGGCAGGTCAGTTAGCCCATCGTGACGAATTCCATGATAAATTAGTTACGATGGTTTCCAGGGGGAACCGCGTGGAGGTCGACCTGATAAGGTATATTGATAGCGATAGGGACTAACCTCCCCATTACTAACAATCCTTCCCCCCCACTAGGCCATCCCTTTTATACCCGTGGATGTTTTAAGAAGTGAAAAATAATTTAATATCGAGGGATGGCAGCAGCGTCCCTCTTAAAACAGTACCAAAGCCTAACTGCGGTTGCCAATCCGCCTGCTAAGCGTGGCGACTACTAGCAAAACCCCCACGGTGGAGGCCTATGTTCAGCAGTGGACAGTTAACGGCTGTAACATCATTATCATTGTCACGATTGAAGTTACCATTTTATGCAAAATTAAAACATATGCAAAATATTAAATTAAATATTTAAAAGCTGCCCATCAAACGTCTTGTCTTCTATCATCACTTACAAAATCCATTTTTTTTATCGGGATGAAAATTATCATACCTCTCAATTTGGGGAAAATATTACACAAATTGGTTGAACGGTTTCGGAGACGAACGTGAACGAACATCGTGACACTAGATTTTAAAGTGTTAAGAAAATTTACATAAGAGTTTTAATCTTTAAAATTAGGAACGTGATGTGATGTTCTAATTCTGCAGGTCTGGGCACTCACGGCCTCACGGCGGACGCGTCCGGCACCCTCATATCCCTGCACGTGGCGATGAAGAATGAGCTCCAGCGCCACGTGGACGTTTACAAGCAGGCGCTGCACAAGTTGGAGGAACTGGTATATATATATGTCATTGTTTTAACCCAATTGGTAAAGTAAGGAGGGCAATGATTTAAAAGATCATGTATGTCAAGTAGAGTTTGGATCTTTGGTTAATTGTGCGAGTTTAACTGCTCTATGGATTTAAGAACTATTTACACTTTGACTTTTATCAGGCCCATTATGCGTTACCATGATCGAAAATTAGGGTATTTTGCCTACAGAGTATGAGCGTATAATTTCACTGCCATATTCTGTTTTTAAAACATATGCCAGGGTGCTACTGTAGTGATCCATCCGGTTCTAGAGTAAAGGCGCTCGAATATGTCCACCCCGGCCTCCCGAGTCACTAAAGCTTCTAACTAGTATCCCCCTTGCATCTACAGTATCTCCCTCCCGTTTCCTCAATCCTTTCCCCTATACGGTAGGTGGTAAATAGTAACAGAAAATGCATTCCCAAGGAGGTTTGATGTCAGGCAAGCGGCCAGTCGTAAAACCAAAAGCCAAAATCTTGAGTAATATGGATAAAATCATATCACGCTGACCCTCAGTTAATGGCTGACTCCCAATTATTGGGATAAGGACAGAAAAATGATGATTCTACTTTTAAAACGGATACTTTTTGTTTTTTTTTACAGTCTACAGTGACAGTGAACCAAGACCCAGCATCCTCATCCCATCAGCGTCTTCTGGCCCTCTCCCACGCGGACGTTGAGAGAAGGCTGATCGACAACAAGTCTCTGCTGACGATAGTGGACAAGCCAGCTTTGAGGCAGCTTCCCACGCTGGTGTCATCGCTCGCGGCCAGGGTCGAGAGCGACAAAGCTGTGCTGGCGTGTGTTGGTCAGATCAAGAGGAGTGACCCTACGCTGGATTTAAGTGATACGAGGTAGGTTTTGGTATAAAAATTTACTAGATAGCTAGTGACCCTCTTGGGTCGTCGGTGGATAGATAGAAAGTCACAAATTGTTTTTGAACACTAAATACAGCACGTGTTACTACTCTAATAACGGATTATCTGTATGTAAAATAATTTTTGAAAATAGGTTAGTATTTTTTGAGTTCTTCCTTTAGAAATAAAAAAATAAAACTGTTCCACTTCATAACAATATTACTAGTTTACATTGATCACATTTTGCAAAGAATTATATGACAGTGCTCTGCAGTGGGCACTATTTTTTTATAGCATTTTCTCAAAGCTTTCGTCTTAATTCTGTTATCTGTCATCAAACTTTGGGAATACAATGTAAATGTAGTCACGATCTTCCTTTCAATTTTCTTTTCTTCGACTTACAGCAAAGACAATTTCCCATAAGTGAAGAGACGTACTATTCTTTTCTACTACTCTACCCCGTACTATTCTTTCGTACTATTCTACCCCGCTAGTAGTTGGTATATGGTTTAATTTCGAGTTTTCCTTTATATACACTTGGGTATTTCGTTTCGTCCCCGGATCATATATTACGACATCCTAGGGATGTAATTGCATCTGCAACCCGCCTGCCTCGTGTAGAAGTAGTTTCTACTGTTGGCAAAACCTTTCAATCAGGGAGGCCTTTGTTCAGCTGTGGACAGTTTTTTTTACTATTGAAAGGGTCCCGCGATTGATCACAATCTCAACTGATGGAAAGCTATGATGTGGTCTAAGATGGGGCTCGCGGGCTATCCACACTACAGCTAACGGCTGTATAATATGGTTACTCAATTTGATAAAAATGGGAAGTTACGCTATAAAATATTGAAAAAGTAGTCGCGTGTTATTTCGTAAGACAAAAGTTATTTTTGTATTGTTATAGGAAATCACGCTACGCTTAATATTATATTATTTATGTATATATAATTATTAATTCGAATGTAAGTACGTAAGTGAATGCGTCGGCTTCCTTTCGAGCGTTTTTAACGGACATCCTACAAGGAAACGAATTGGTTATAATAATATTTTATAGTGTAAATGAATAATTATAAATGAATCATGTAAGTAGGTACTCTTATTAATGATAAATCATCATCATCAATTACCGTATCAGCCGTTAACTGATTGCTTTATATAGGTCTCTGCTATAAGACGGGTTTGCCAATATTTGCCACGCTTGGTGAGCGGGTTTGTAACCGCAGTTAGGCATGTACAACCACTCTTTGGAATCAACTTCCAGCAGCATAATTTCCGAACCGATATGACATCATAACCTTCAAGAAAAGAGTATATTCCTTTTTCAAAGGCTGGCAGTACATCCGCGATGCCTTACGATGATCACTTATCATCAGGTGAGCCGCATGCTCGTTTGCCCTGGCTTCAGTGATGGCTTAAAAGGGACGCTGCTGCCCCTCCCTCGATGATTAAATTCTCTTACTCGCCTCTTACAACACCCATGGGAAGGGAAAGTATGGCTCATTCTATGGTCCAGAACCGTACGGCATAAAACGCACGGCACATGAATCCCTTTTCAAAGATTAATTATGAATGATTACATTTGATTCTAAATTCAATTTGAATTTTGATAGTTAATACAGCTAAACTAATACGAAAAAAAAGTTATAATGCAAAAAAAAAAAAAAAAACAAACTAGAATTTAGTCCGTAGTATGTTCTGTTTCTAGATAGATATATAGATAGATAGACAATTTATTTACATTACTTACAGCACACAAAGTACAATAAAAAAAAAACATACACATAATACACAGCAAAAGAGACAAAAGAATAAAAATAAAAAAAGCACAAATAAAAAAAAAAATACAAAAACAAAATACATAATCTAACAATCTCCTTTGTTAACATTCCTTCATGCGTGTGCCATAGTAACACAAAATGGTCACAGCTCAGTTTATTGCTTTGCCCTTAAAAGAGCAAAACACTGATATTCTGCTGTGGCCAAGAGTCAGTCGCGAAACTTTTCATTAATGATCAATTCTAATGACAATAAAACAAATTATTTATCGACCATACAAATATACGTTTAACTGGCAGAGACATTGATAACATTGCCTTTTGTACTACATTTTATTGATAAACACAGTTTAAATAAACAAATTTATATCACAGATAAGCATAATAATGGTAAAGAATAAGTTACATGCTTTGTTAAAATGTATTTTTTTTTATATTTTCTTTCGTAAGGCACGATTTATGGTTTACGAAAGACATGTATATAAATAACCATAAAAGTTTTTTGTGTCAAAACTAATAATTATTTATTTATTGCACCAGAAACATAAAAATAAACGATGATATAAACAATTCAAATTAAATACAATAGCATAAAGTACAGATTAAAATATACATATAAAGGTACAAAGGCGGTCTTATCGTTAGGACAATCTCTCTTATTAATTATTTAGTACATTTGACCCAATAGATCTGTCCGTCCTTCCGTCCGGGTCCTTTCCCCCTAAAATCCTTGATAGAACTTCAATAAGGAATGATCTCTGCCAAGGTTTTCCCTAGAGACTACAGTATGGGGTTCTTCAAAAAGGGTATATTAAGGTTTTTTCAAGGTCGGCAACGTGTTCGTGACAACTCTAGTGTTGCAGGCGTCAATAGACTACAGTGACCGTTTACCATCAGACGGATCGTATGATTGTTTGCCACCGCTGTGGTATAAAAAAAATTTACATTTATTTATTTATTTATTTAACTCTGTAATGTACCAGAAACCAGAAAAAAAAACCAAATATAATTACAATTGAAGTGAAATACAGCGACACAAATATAGATTAAAATATATACATAAAGGTAAAAATTAAAAAAATATATACATAAAAAAAAAACAGCGAATCAGTTTAGCCGTTCACAGGCGAGTCACTTATCAAGAAATAGCGCTTAACTGTTATTTATAGTTATAAATAAACTTCAAAATAATCGTTTCTTCATCATCACTATTATCATGTAGTGATGATAGTATAAAACAAAGTCACTTCCCGTCTGTACATCCCTATGTATGCTTAGATCTTTAAAACTACGCAACGGATTTTAATGCGGTTCTTTTTAATGGATAGAGTGATTCAAGAGGAAGGTTTATATGTATAGTACATGCATAATATTGTAGAGGAACACTGATTATTTGAGAGGTTTCTAATGTAATGTGATGTACCATTAGATGTGATTACCAGAGGGAGAATTTGTACAAAAGTCGATTGCTTGGGTATCTCTGTCCCATTTGTGTTTCTATCGTGAAGCAGCTGTGTTTGCATGGCTGTGTTTCAGTTTGAAGGGTGAGATATGGCGTGAATTTACTGGGTACAGAGGAATAACACCTGAGTCCTCAGGAATGGCAACACATGAGGGTATCATGGGCGAAATAGTATACTCTATTATGTCCACGGTACTGCTCATGTCTATAGGCGACGGTTACCACTTTCCATCAGGTGGGCCGTCAGCTTGTTTACCATTCTAAGTTGTATAAAAAAAAATATTAAATGTTATGTGCACCCGTGCGAAGCCGGGGCGGGCCACTAGTTCTATAAATAATTCTTTACCATATTAATAATTTTCCACATACATAACAATTAAGCATTCAATAGAAACAAAGCATGCACCTACCTACCTACCTGTACACGAACGACAGCCTTTAGTTCCGAGCTATTATTACAAACCATTGCCAAAAGGCGATAAAACACTTTACACTGTTAAACTAAACGTTATCGCTTAACACCGCGGAATATCTGCCGTTAAACGTTAATAACAGTTATTTTGATAACGGTTGCAGTTTTAACGGTTAACTAGTGTTTACGTTATTTAATGTGTGATGTAATTTTAGATTATCGTGTTTCGGTGAAAGCAGCTTTCGCCGTATTCGATAGTTGTGTAACACGAGGTTGGCCGGTTGACGTTGAGAAATCTCGTGTTAGATACATCAATATTTTAAAAATGCTTCGTTTCCTTAATATTGCATAATGTATGGACCGATCTGCATGGAAGATGTGGTTGGTTACAGGTAACCCATTATTTTTTGTGTTAATTACAAGTTTTTAATGTGGACGTCTAATGTTAAGAACTTAAGCAACATGCCATAATGCCGACTATGTATTACATGTACATAATTATACAGGTACATTTATGAGGTAATATAAATGATGTTTATTAGTAAAAAGAGACAGTAATAAGTTTTTATGCAATAATTTTTTTTAATTTTTGGGTTCATTGTTCATGTTTTTTTTATACAACTTAGAATGATAAACAAGCTGATGGCCCACCTGATGGAAAGTGGTAACCATCGCCTATAGACATGAGCAGTACCGTGGACACAACAGAGTATACTGTTTCACCCATGATACCCCCCATGCGTTGCTATCTTAAGGACTCAGGTGTTATTCCTCTGTAACCAGTAAATTCACGCTATATCCCATCCTTCAAACCGAAACACAGCCATGCAAACACAACTGCTTCATGGTTGAAACACGAATGGGACAGAGGTAGCCAAGCAATCGACTTTTGTACAAAGTCTCCCTCTGGAACAGTTATAAAAACATGTGTTGCTATACTAGCTATATCCCGCGGCTTTGCCCGCGTTTATCAATACTTAAAGTAACCTATGTGCTAAATTAGAATATAACCTACCCATGTACCAAAGTTTGTGCAAATCCGTTCAGCAGTTTTTACGAGAAAGTGTAACAAATATCTATCCATTATTACATTTTGCGTTCTATTAATATTATAAATGCGAAAGTTTGTAAGTTACAAACTAAAGTTAATAGGAATTAAATTAATTTAGTCTTCCCAAGTGCAAAAATGGCCTTTGTACTCGTATTTTTTTTTAATGGATGATAATGGAATGGTAACCCCTCCCGCGCTATCAGCATACACCGGCGGGGCACCAGTGAAGGATGATAGGTGAGGATGAAGCAGCTCAGTTAGCTCATCGTGACGAATTTAGCAAGAATTGTTCACGATGTTTTCCAAGGGGAACCACGTGGAGGTCGACCTAATAAGGCATATTGCTAGCAATGGGGCTGTCAAACTCCATTACTAACAATCCCTCTCCCCCCTTGTGCTCGTATTAAGAGGGTATACAATAAAAATGCTTAATAAGCTAATAAGAACAATAATGAACAGTGAGATGTTTTTCACAATTGCTACTCCATCACGTTTAAACGGAGTTAAATCATATTTGATTCACTACAGATCACAACCTATAGATTCCTTATTCTAATTAATGCAAATTCGCGGGATACAGCTAGTAATTAATTAAAGACGTAACACCATTATGAAGTTAATACTCAGGTAGATTTATTATGGATGTAAATCCATTAGAAAGGGCCAATGGAAATTCTCACGGGATTGATAGCTAACTGGTACCATGCAAAGGCGCTAGAATCAGCTAGTTTTTCCACAAATGTGTAGGGAAAGAGAAAAGAAATCCTCTCTACATATATTTGTGACGAGTTTTCTATAGAAAGACGTGTGTGGCCAGTTTTCCTTTCTCCTATATGTACTATATACGGTTTTTATATGTAGTATATAGGTGCGTCAACTTAGATGTTTTCTCTATGCATCATTCTACACAATCGCTTTCGAAAATAAACTCTAGTTCGAACAAAGTAAAATATAATTTTAATTCACAAATGAATACTAAACAATAGGCAAAAGTTACAAGTACGTTTATCGCTTACTTATGGCTAAAGTCATGGAAAGTTTCTTCTTAGATGACTATCTGCAACTCGTGCCTTTTATAACGTGTTCTAAGGTAAAAAATATTACAATTCTTATGGCACACATGACATATCTGTAATTGCGTTCGACTACAACATGGGGTTTTTCGAAAAGGAGGAAAGAGGTTACTTCAGGGTAGGCAACGTGCGCGTAATGCCCATGGCATTGCTGGCGTTTAAAGGTTATGGTAACCGCTTACCATCAGGTGATGCTTGTTGGCCACCTCAATCCCGTGGGTGACGTCAGACAACCGTAAGAGGTGACTAAGGGAACTTAATGATCAAAAGACTGGCAGTAACGTCCCTCTTAAAACATCCCCAAAGCCTAACTGCTGAGGCCAAACCACTTGTCAAGCGTGGCAACTACTGGCAAAACCCCCCTTATGGGGAAGGCCTGTGTTCAGCAGTGGACAGTTAACAGCCGATGATAGTTAAATTAACTGATAAACGTGGCTAAGATTAGTATCACGTTTCCTCTTTAAAATGAGATTCCAAAATCATTTCTTAACAAATTCTCACTGCCCATCCTTCGCTTTATAAATTCCCTTAGTCGCCTTTTACGATATCCACGGGAAAGAAAGGGGTGGTCCATTCTATACCGGGACCACACGGCGAAACCCGTTTATATGGTTTAACTATATTACGAGTGGCTTAATTAAATTTGCTTATGACGAAACAACTAACAAAGAACAATTACAAGTAATTTCTCACACATTTCTCCCAATGAAAGGCAGTTGTGCAAGTCTATAACTTTACATCGAATCCCATTATTGTTACTTCGGATTACGATTGTTCGTGGGAAGCTGTTTTGTTACAATCTTGTTAATTAAGCTAATATTATTGGATACCCCCGATGATTTATGCGTTTGATTTCATCTGTGATTGCTTTGGAATTTGCTTAAAAACGCACTCAATAGAAGAACAAGTAGTTGTGAAGGAAAGTCATTTATTTACAGTCAGAAGTACCATTCGAAGAGGCACAGTCGAGAGAAGAGGGAAGTCTGTGCTCTGCTCTGACTCTGCCCAATTCGGAATGACTTAAAGATGCTCGAAGTTATTTTAATAAAAAAGATTTTAATGCAATTTTTAAACCCAACCAAGTTTAGAGTCCATCTGGTGGATTTTTTTACTGTTAAGGAAGCAAACGAGCAGACGGTCCATCTGATGGAAAGTGACTACCGTTGCTCATGAATACCTGCAACATGAGAGGCGTTGCTTGTGCGTTGTCGGCTTTTTAAATGTTTGTAGGGTCGATATTTTAAATTGCCTACGTTAGTAAACCATGTAAAGGGAAAACTGAAGACTGGAAAGATTGGGGTGCATGGAAAGTAGTACTATGCCATGCACCCAAGAAATCAGGGTGAACTCTAGCTCTATGGCGAGAGGTACGATGGTAAAAGGCTGACGACAGAGTTAGGTCATGTCATTTCCTGGGATATTCCTTATTGTACAGTCGATGGAAAATGGATAAAGAGGCAATATCCCGCCTCAAACTCAGGAAATCCAAACTATCTGTTAGCATCGTAATAATAACTATTATCTATAGATATGAACCGTGCGTGGTAGTCTACATGATTTAAATTTAAATTTCAAAAGTCTGTCAAGCATTTTTTGACAGACTAAATGTCTCCGTCTTCTGAAATTACATAATAACCAAAAAGAATTATTCCCCTATGTTTCCAGACCAGTCGCAGGTGTGCTGATGAGCTACTCCCGAGGATGTGCAGCAGTCCTCACTCAGATGTCGGAGGGTGATAGCGTAGGACAAACTCCAACTGCGCCCCGTTCACCGACAGACTCTGCCAGTGACGGCTACCATTCGGATAGCGATGATTCTCATCAGCATCCTGACAGGTATGTATCGTCACTTTTTTGAACATTGATTTGTTTGATTGGTGAATTGGTGAAATCGAAATCATTGGCACACATAAAAAGTGCTATATCCTATACACTCGTAGGACATATTATAGGTACATATTTGGTGAAATTAAAAGTTCTTCTCGAAGAAACAAGTTCTAGAAACAGCAAAATAGTACTTATTTTGTGTCCACGTCCGGACGTGGTTGTATGTGAGGCTCAATTCAATTTTTGTAATTTTTCAATACATGTTAAAATATTCAGTTTGACTAACAGAACTATCCTTTAAGAGGATATTAATGATTTTGTTGTGGTTCTACTAGATTTGGAGCCTGTAAAGTAACACGAAGAGATTATGAAATATATAAGGTGGATTTATAAAATTGTACTGGTTATATTTTCAGAAGTAAGCTGGTGTCCCAGTACGCGGCGGTGTGGGCTCGTGCTGCAGACGAGGCCTTGCCGGCTCTCTCAGCGTTGGAGCCACTGCGGCAAACCCCGCACCTCAAATACAAGATCGTCTTCTCTATTGTTGTTGTAAGTGCTAGTATATTTTTTTAACAATTGTCTAGCGGCTAGACTCTAGCCTACAGTTTTATTGATCTTGAAAAATATTTCGTATCCCTTTTCAAGGGTCTTGCTGTAAGTTTTTGAGTAAAATTTTAGTAATATTATAAATATAGAAGTATCTTGTATGCGTTACTGAGGCAAAACCGTTAGTTACCGTTTACAATTTAAATTTAGTATACTTATAATAGGAATGAATGCGGAAATAATAACAAGTACTGTACAACACAATTATATCATTGGCTACGATATTCTGTGATATGAGGAATCAGATTTGAGCTAATTCAAATAAGTATAATTCTCGTAAAATTAAACCTATAGAATCACGTTATTCTTTAAACGGTGAAAAACTGGTAGTTGTTAGTGAAGTTCGAGATCTAGGAGTATTGCTTGATAGCAAACTTAAATTTAATGTACACATAAATAATATTGTCACACGGGCAGCACAAATGCTTGGTTTCCTTAAACGTTCTTTAAAAGGCTTTAAATTGAGGCAAACTAGATTAATTCTTTATAACAGTTTAGTACGTAGTCGTTTGGAGTTTGCCTCTGTTTCCTGGAATCCAGTCTACAGCTCTTCATCTCAAAGAATAGAAAATATCCAACGAGCATTCACTAGACACCTAGCTTACATAACCCGTAACATATCGCATAGGCGACCTTATAGTCTGAGAATGTCCTTCTTTAACATTACCTCTCTTAAGACGCGTCGTATGATTGCAGATTTAATGTTTATTCATAAAATTCTCAATAATAAAATTCATTGTGCAGATTTACTGAGTTCACTCCAATTAACGGTACCTCTAAATTATCCTCGACACCCTATAACTAGAACATTTAGCTTACCGCGCTGCAGAACAAACCTAGGACTGCATCAACCTCTGGCCAGGATTAGTGCGTCATACAATGAAATTAATGCCAAATTACCTGAAATTGATATAGTGTACGATAATTCGAATTCCTACAGGAATAAATTGCTGAAGCACTTTGTACAACAATCTTATGAACATTAACTCTAATTGTCATAATATATATTTTTTTTAATATTTTTTTTAATTTAATTTACTCATAATCTTATTTTCTGATTTTGCTCACAACTTAGATTACATGTTTATTTTTGTTATTTACTTAAATTTCTTACACTGTATAATTACGTTAAAGTGAATGCTGTGAATACCTATAATAGGCATGTGCATTAATATTGTATTGTATTTAATGTTGTTATACCTATATGTTATAATGCAATATGCTGTTGGTGTTCCATAAATAAATAAATAAATAAATAAGTTGACTTTCTAAATTGGCCTGACCAAGAATCATTTTTTGGATCCATTCACGCAAAGAAACATGCCCATCACCAACGAAGGTCGTAATGCAAATCAAAATACAGGATTATTAAGCTTCTTCTAAATTCAGTCCAAAACTCTTGCTACACTCAGACTTTTGTTACATTTGTTGAAACCAAATGTGTCTGTTGTTGCTCGCAGCTGTCGTTCCGCGCTGCAATCAGCCTGCGCGACCGGCGACTGAGCGAAGTGAAGGCGCTGCTGGGCGCCGGCGACGGCGACTCGGCCGCCAGCGACGCGGCCGTGGCGCGCCTGCTGGCCGCCGCCACGCGCCTGCTGCGAGACACGGCGCACAGCTTCCCGCTCGGGGAAGCGGAGCGCACCGTTATCAATCAGGTCAGTGGGTAATTAGGTGGAAGATTTTCAGCAAATGTGATGCCTGTCCAACTTCGATGGACCTTTCAGCTTCGAGTCCACAATAGACGACTACCCTAAAATGTAGAAGAAATCATCTTATAAAATCCTTTCTTGGGACATCAAATTTTTTGAAGACTTCAAAAGTTCATCGAAGTTAGACAGAAATTACCCTTGCTGAATATCATCCAGATATTTATCGTCAACAAGTTATTTCGATACGATCCAGATAATATGAAATAAAGAATACACCTCATTTGTGTTATATAATTGTCGAGGAAATGAGGTTTAGGATCACACATACGTTTCGGGTGTGTAAACTGTCAAAAACATATTTTGCAATCGGATTTTGGCATCTTTATTATATCCATTAAAGAGATCTTTTATTAATGATTTAAAAATGAAGTTGAAAATTTTAAAAATGTAGAGGCAATTTGGACTGAAATTCGACTTAGGATCTCCGGACCATGGGTGGGCGATATCCGACTTAGAACTGTTAGATTATCTAAGGTGACTATCACCTTGGTTGCTAAGAATAGTTTGATTTTTTAGAATTACTTGACCTGTAAATAAAAATATTTAGTTCACTTGTTACGAAGTTAAGATGTCACAACCAGAAGGCTCAAGAATCTTAAGACATTCATCTTTTCACACTGATTCTTTAAAATGGCAATACTATCTATCATTTTAAAGAATAATAACGGAGCGGTAATCCTGCTTGCGTTAACGGTATACGCTGGCGTGGTAGCAAGGAGGAGTAATAAATGAGATAGACAGCAGGCCAGTTATTTCATCGGGTCGAATTCTACAAGAGTTAACCACGGTGGCTTCCAGGTGGAACCGCGTGGATATCGACCTGTTAAAGTATACAGCAATGGGGTCTGACCCCATTAATAATAATCCTTTTAACCCTTTAATAATGACTGCCTTAACTGCCAGTAAGGCCTATACCATACAAGATGGGTCCATCCTCGGACACACTGTGCAGATTGTGCGGTGAGAAATTGGAATCTATGGAATATTTTTTTTTTTTTTTTTACAACACAGGGGGCAAACGAGCATGCGGCTCACCTGATGGTAAGTGACTACCGCCGCCCATGGTCACCCACAACACCTACGGCATTGCAGGTGTGCTGCCGGCCTTTTAAAAAGGAATATGCTCTTTTCTTGAAGGTTATGTTGTCGTATCGGTTCGGAAATACTGCTGCTGGAAGTTGATTCCAAAGAGTGGTTGTGCGTGGGAGAAAGTGCCTTGAAATAAATATTTGATGTGCAACTGCAATTTGTTGGCAAGTCTGCGGATAAGTTTACTGGAAATAGCTTATTCAGAGCCAGGATACTACAGACATCTTAAACCGCGGGATATCGTTAAGATAACACATAGGATCTATGAAATGATGGTATAAGGCAGGGGGAAGCATAAAAAATTCTGATGGGTCGACGTGCAACGGTTTAGCTGACCCCATATGCGAATATAAGATCAGATATAAATCCCTTTTCCTCGACTGCAGGTGTTGAGCACGCTGCGCGAGTACCCGTGCCTGGGCGGCTGCGGCGCGCTGCACGCGCTGGTGGCGGCCGCGTGCCGCGCCGCGTGGGCCGTCAGCCTGCACTCGCCGCCGCTGCGCATAGACACCGACTTCACGCCAGGTCTGCTGCACTCCTTTCTTCTTTCTATCCATCCACTTAGGCACTGGTATCACCCTTTTAGAAAAGAAAAAAGGGCGAGATATAACAGTAAGGATATACCAGAGGAAGACTTTGTCTAATAGTCGTTTGCTTGCGGTACCTCTGTCCCATTCGTGTTACTACCGTGAAGCAGTTGTGTTGGCATGGCTGTGTTTCGGTTTGTAGGATGAGATATGGCGTGAATTTGCAGGGTATAGAGGAATAACACCTGAGTCCTCAGGAATGGCAACGCATGGAGGGTATCATGGGCGAAACAGTATACTCTGTTATGTCCATGGTACTGCTCATATCTATAGGCGACGGTTACCACTTTCCATCAGGTGGGCCGTTAGCTTGTTTGCCATTCTAAGTTGTACAAAAAAAATGGTAACGCATGGGAAGTATCATGGGCGAAATAGTATACTCTGTTAAGTCCATAATACTATTCATGTCTACAGGCGACGATATCACAAATAATCCTGTGATATAGATATTGCTGTTCATGTTCATAGACAATGGTCACCATTTCTCATCAGGTTGGCTGTAAGCTTGTATGCCATTCTAAGTATTATAAAAATAATCTACATAAATAATGACTCGTATTAGCTAGCTAATCAGGTCACTTGGTATTATATTACATTATATTTAAACCGCGTGGTTCTGGCATAGAATAAACCACCCTTTCCTTTCCCGTGGGTTTCATAAGAGGCAACTTAGGGAGCTATGTTCGAAGGACAGGCAGCAGCGTCCCTCTTAAAATATCATCAAAAGCCAAACTGCGGTTGCTAACTCGCCTGCCAAGCGTTGATAGCTACTAGCAATATCCCCTTTATGGGGGGAAGTCTATGGTCAGCAGTGGACAGTTAAAGGCTGATATAATGATGGTGACTGAGACGTTGGATTGTTGTGATGATGATAGAGAAAATAATACAATTGTCGTTGATATTCCAGTGGTGATGAACCCCGAGAAGCATGTTCGTTTCACCCTCGGCGATGGGCGCGAGCGACGCTCGGACCTGATCAAGTCGTTCGTGTGGCCAGCCCTGATGGACGGCAACCGCTGCGTGTTCCGAGCCGTCGTGTTGACGTGACCACGCGTTGTACCTTCACCGATCTCTTGGAAGTGATGGCAGTCAAAACTTAAAGACTTCACGAACACCCTGGTAACCCCATATTTCTGGGACAATAAGAATATAATGAAATTTTGTTGAAATTATTACAGAAACACTATTGAAATTAGTAACAAATTTGTGTGTTCCAACGCTCGTATAACGGACTGTGTTCCGAGGTATCGTTTGAAACGATGCCTACAGCCACCTTTTATCATCGCACCGCTCGCCATCGACAGGAATTCATCCTCACAAGTTTGAACCTAAATGGTCTCGTACAGTGCGGTTTCAGAGAAATTTTCTTCTACGAACACTTAGGCTATGGAATGTGCTCCTTACCTAAGATCTCCCTAGAGACTTCAGTATGGGGTTCTTCAAAAAGGGTATGCTAAGGTTTCTTTAGCTATTATAGCCCCTAATATAGCAGGCGTCCATAGACTACAGTGACCGTTTACCATCAGATGGACTGTATGCTTGTGTCACCTTTGTGGTATAAAAAAAAATGGAAATCTTTTTACTTAGCCACTAACTACGCTTGAAGAAAGATTCTGATGAGTCTCGTAGTTGAAGGACAGAAAGAAACAAGTAATCACCAGACCTCACCAGAGGGAGACTTTGTACAAAAGTCGTTTGCTTGGGTACCTCTGTCCCATTCGTATTTCAACCGTAAAGCAGTTGTGTTTGCATGGCTGTGTTTCGGTTTGAACGGTGGGATATGGCGGTGAATTTACAGGGTACAGAGAAATAACATCTGTGTTCTCAGAAATGGCAACGCATGGGGGTATTATGGGCGAAACAGCATACTCTGTTATGTCCATGGTACTGCTCATATCTATAGGCGACGGTTATCATTTTCCATCAGGTGGGCCGTCAGCTTGTTTAAAAGAGGTAACGGAATAGGTCTTTTTTTAATGGATGACTAATGGAGTGGTAACCCCGCCTGTGCTATCGGTATACACTAGCGGGACACCAGTGAGGGATGATAGGTGAGGATGAAGCAGGTCAGTTAGCCCATCATGACGAATTCAATGATAAATTAATCACAATGGTTTCCAGGGGAAACCGCGTCGGGGTCGCAGCGAGGTCGACCTGGTATAATATACCCATTGAGGGGGGGGGGGGGGGGGAAGGGATTGCTGGTAATGCGAATTACCAGTTACATTGCTAGTAATATACCCTGTCAGGTCGACGTCCACGTGGTTCCCCCTGGTAACCATCGTGCTGAATTCCAGATGTTCATCACAATAGGCTAACTGATCTGCGTTTTCATTCTCGCCTATCATCTCTAACTGGTGCTCCGCCAGCGTATACCATTAGCGCAAGCTACCATTTACCATTCCATTCCATTATAATTCATTAAAAAAAAGATAGGGTATATTGCAAGCAATGGGGACTAATCTCCCCATTACTAACAATCCCTTCCCCTAGCGGAATAGGTCGCTACAATGCGTATTAAATAATTAGTCATTGATTGGCCAAGTAGTAGAGGGTAATGTGTTTAAAAGTGTTTGTCACTCCGGAAGCATTTATTTTTAAGCCAATATGAACATATCGAAATAATTTTTTTTTTCACAATTGTTTATTAACATATTGTATAGTTTTTTATTGTATAAGGTTTATTAATGTATGTATATTTTGTACAAATACAGTTTTTTTTTTAAATTTTGTAAGTACTTATTTTTAAGTTCGTAACTGTTAAATTTTTTTTTACAAATAAGTAATTTATTGTTTTAATGTAGATTGTATATTGAACGTTTTGATATCTATTTTTATTAAAGTATTTTTACAATATGTTTTCTTTTTTTTATTTATTTTTACTATTGGAGAGTTCGAGTGCCAATTTTCCCAAAAAAAAAAAAAGATCTAAGCTTTAAAAAAAGTGCTAATTATTTTTTTTTTGCAATATATTATAATGGAATGGTAACCCTACCTGCGCTAACGGTATACGCTGGCAGAGTACCAGTGAGGTATTTATAGGCGATGATGAAAGCAGGTCAGTTAACCTATCCTGAAGAATTCACCTGAAAATAAGCACGATGGTTTCCAGGGGGACTGCGTGGAGGGCAAGCTGATAGGGTATATTGTTAGCAATGGGGTTCCTGGTCCTCTTTACTAATCTCTTCCTCCCAGCGTGCGTGCGTGCATGCATGCATGCGTGTGTTCATGCGTGCATGCGTGCGTGCGTGATTGCGTGCGTGCATGCGTGCGTGCGTGCGTGTGATTGAGCGTGCGTGCGTGCGAGTGTGCGTGTGTCTCCCCAGTGCATTTATTTACTTATTTATATGTACAAGGTGAAGTTGAAATGATTAGCAAATTTTTAAGGGAGTGTGTTACCTAACTAGATATTATTATAATATTTTTAGATATACTTACGTAGTTGAAGCGAAAGAGGTTTGTTGGAACTGAAACATTTGTCGTTCCATTGTTTCTGCCTACCCTAAAGGGAGACAGGCGTTACAGATACGTATTTATTTATTTATTCATTAGTACAAATATGTGTACATGGCGGACTTAATGCTAAAAGCATTCTCTCCCAGTCAACCATAGGGAAGTGTCAGAATACTCGAATGCGGTACTACTAATTATTGATATACATACATACTAAAATTACATATATAAACGAATAAATATATATAAATAACAAATATACTTACACATATATGACATATACTATATTATACACGAAATTGAGAATAATATAAAGTACTTACTTACGTATGTATGTATGTATTTACGTAGTTATTTTAGAATTTTTACACAGATCTTATTGGGATATATTTTGGGGATACAATGCGATGAGATTTCAGAAAAACAATTATTCTTACTTACACGTACGTTACATATCTGATTTTGATAAAGATTTCGTAATCTTTAAGTAAGATGTATGTTTGTCGGTAGATAGACTAAATTAATATCAGAAAGTTCTAACACTATTTACCCTAATTATTCGTCCTAATTGATTAAGGCAAAGTCACGGGTAACAGCTAGTCAATCTATTAATCATCGATATTGTCATAAAGTAATAAAATATCATTTAATCTGAGTCATGTGTTTTCATTTTTCTGGACATGAAATTTAGCTACGTAGAAGACAGAGGGAGACTTTGTACAAAAGTCATTTGCTTGGGTACCTCTGTGCTATTTGTGTTTTTACCGTGAATCAGTTGTTTGCATGGCGGTGTTTCGGTTTGAATGATGTAAATTCACTGCCATTACCCACCCTGGGTAATGGCAGTGAATTTACAGGGTACATAGGAATAACACCTGAGTCCTCAGGCATGGCAACGCATGGGGGTATCATGGGCGAAACAGTATACTCTGTTATGTCCATGGTACTGCATGGTTGTACGTACATGGTTATAGGCGACAGTTACCACTTTTCATCAGATGGGCTGTCAGCTTGTTTGCCATTCTAAGTTGCGTAAAAAAAACATTTCGAAAACGATTATTTAGTAAACGGCGAATTTTACCTAGTAATACCATCCGGGGAGTCAGCGTGGAGGTAGATAGATAACTTATAGGTAAGATAGATACATGAACAAGATTAATGACACACAAGATTAAATCTCATTTGATGTTCCGTTAAGAAGAACAGAGTTGGTCAAACAAGCCCCCTCTCTTTTGCATAGCAACTGCTCAATGATGTTTTGAGCCGGTATCCACAATTAGACGTGTTTGCCTCCAACTGGCTGGAGTTGGGGGGAAGGGATTGTTAGTAATAGAGACTGGGAATCCCATTGCTAGCAATATACTCAACCACGTCGACCTCCTCGCGGTTCCCCCTGGAAACTATCATGGTTAATTCCTGATGAATTCATCGTGATGGGCTAACTGGCCTGTTTTCATTCTCATCTATCACCCTTCACTGGTGCTCCGCCAGCGTATCTCGTTAGCGCGGGCGGGGCTACCGTACCATTTTCACCCATCAAAAAAAAAAAACTTGCTGGAGTTTCGTCGTATGACCACAGACTGTTTGTGTTCCGAGATTTAAAATCTAATGTTATTTCTATTATTGTTAAATCATATTAATATTATTCCATTTAATTATACTATTGCTTTCTGGGTGAGCGTATTGGAAGACTGTAAAACTCACTTAGTTGATGAAATAAATAAATAATATCACTTTGTCAGGTACATTACATTCCATATACACTTAGTAAGCAAAATTGAATTTTATCAAATAAAACTAATGTTACGACAGAATTGTTGGAATGATTCATACAAGTACATCACCGGCTTATCAATCCTTACAGATAAGATTAGCAGTAATCATAGAAATATAAAACTGGAAAACAGAACAATACGTTCAGTAGATACACAAAGTTGAAACGTGTGAACAATGAGTCAGTTTCCACCGCCACCACCGGGGGCCCAGCCGCCACCCTACTACCCCCCACCAGTTTACCCACCACCTCAACATCCCCCTCACTACCCACACCCACCACATCTTGTTTATCCCCAGCCACCCGAAATCCACATATCGTACCCTTACTATGTTCCCGGTACTGCGATGATGCCCGCCCAAAACCCAGTGGAACCCAGCCAACCCAGCCAACCCACTTACATAACCAACTATATATACCACGGAGACTCCTCGAATACCCCAGCGTTACCTGATCCCGTGCAAGTTGTTGAAACCTCTGGAGATTTCGATTGGATTCCATCGACGGCGACCACGGCGAATATGCTCACGGGAAGGGCTGTAGTTGGTGGCCACGAGGGATGGGACGGGAGTCCTCTGTGGGTAATCCGTGCATGGCACAACGGAGACTTGATTCCTGGCAAATTGTCCGTTCGTCACAACGCGGCGTCCATCATGTACGACGGCAAAGAGGTACCAGTTCAGAACATAGAAGTTCTCTGCAGCAAACCGGACAACTTGAGATGGGTGCCGGGCTCGAATGGTTCCGTACCACCTGGAGCAATCGCTGGCGGTAGGACTGCATCTGGAGAGACACTGTACGTTGGACGGGCGAGGTACCAGCTGTCTGTCACTCCTGGCAAGGTCCACCCGAGTCACTATTCGTGTTACATTGGATTTGCAGGCGCTGAAGTGGCAGTTAAGATGTACGATGTACTCTGTAGAATCAGTTAGTGATTTTGTGCATAGTTAGTGAGTTAGTGTTAGTGTGTGTGTGTGTGTGTGTACTATATATATATATAGAATGGTTAAGGAAGAAAATATTGCTAAAATTGCTTGTTTAAAAAGTCTGAGTACTTGTTTAACATATAGATCGATGTTTCCCAATGTGGAGCCCACGACCCACTGGGGGAAATTTGATAGTTAAGGGGGGGGGGGGAATTAAAAAATGGACTTGAAGCGATTTTAACCCTCTTGCTCCGAGCCATTTAAATGCAATGCTATGAGTAGATATGGTGCCAAATTTAACAGAAAAAGTAAATTAAAAAAATACTGTAAATATTTATTAGGTATCAATTTTATTTATTACCAAAATATCAACTAGGCGATTAGAGTTGTCAAGTAAAGTTTGTCGGGAAAAATTATGTATCTCCCATACATAATTATAAAAATTTCAGAAATGTTCAAGTGGGGTATGGCACAAAAAAGGTTGGGAAACACTGGTATAGATAATCCATTGTATGTTATATACACCTACTTATATAACTGTAAATAAATAGTTAAAATTATTTCATTAAAAAAAATTGTTACAGTAAATATATTGTTGTCTTTCTTTTGCTAGATAAAAAAATATTTATTTATTTATTTATTATTATTTGACAAAAACACAAAGTTACAATTACAAAATACAATGGGCCCCACACTATCGAACCTGTATCGTGGGCACCCGACAAAGATTAACAAATCACAATGTTATAATAAAAAGTACATATTTGTGTAGCGTGAATAGATAAGCCAGTACGTTATCGAGTGTAAAATGTATAAGCATACCTACATTTTACACTCGAGTCTGTCATTTGTGTGGTATAAAAAAAAACATTAAATGTAGCGATATCCACGTAACAGATAGTTCATACAAATTCTTAAATTGATAGAATTGTGTACACGTTATACAAAAGAATATAGTGCATCTCCTACCGAATTTATCATGGGGAGTGCTCTGAGGAATTGTTCGGATTGATACCTGCTGCTAATTTTCACTATCGTACAACCCGCTACAATCTAAAATTTTATCCCAACCATCTGGACGAGTGGCGGTCCTCCACCGTGCATTTTTCAAGACACTTTCTTCCACGCACAACCACTCTTTGGAATCAACTTCCAGCAGCAGTATTTCCGAACCGATACTATAACATAGCCTTTATGAAAAGAGCATTTGCCTTTTTGAAAGCCCGGCAGCACAACTGCAATGCCGTTGGTGTTGTGGGTGATCATGGGCGGCGGTTATTACTTACCATCAGGTGAGCTGTGTGATTATTGTGCTAGGACTATTCTTCGTCTATAGAGACTAGGGTATCACCATGTTCTTTTTCTATGTTTTTTATCATGCCGCCTGCCTGACGTCAACTCTATTTGGGAATGTATTTGTTGGTGGTTACTGCCACCTACAGTATGGAGGAAAGGATTGAGGTAAAAAGAAGGGAACGTTGGAAATGCGTAAAGGAAATTGGTAAATAAGAGGTATAAGGGACTTATGTGGGAAAGGAAAGGGGGGACACTGCAATTGCGGAAACAGACCAGCGAATTCAGCATAGTATAGGCAGTATAATGTAAGAATTGAGTTTCCTTAGTTGGTTAAATTTTGCGGACTGTTGGTTTGACTGCGGCGGTCGCGTCTAGTGAGACCTCAAAAACTTTGCTTGTGTTGCCAACAGATAAGACGAAATTTCAAGCCGCAATTAGATTTGTAGACTGAGAGTAGTACTTTATTAATCTTTTAACTGTCCTAGTAAGATTTGTAAATAATACTAGCTTTTACTTGCGACTTCGTCCGCATTATCGGAAAACGTTTATTGAATGCGATGCAAAGTAGCCTAGTAAAGTAGTGTGAGGGAGAAAGGGACTGTTAATGAGGATCTGATAATGCAGTTGTTAGCAATATATCCAATCAGGTTGACCTCCACGTGGTCCCAACTGGAATTTTTTTTTATACAACTTAAAATGGCATACAAGCTGACGGCCCACCTGATGGAAAGTGGTAACCGTCGCCTATAAACATGAGCAGTGCCATGGACATAACAGACTATACTGTTTCGTCCATGATACCCCCCATTCGTTGCCATTCCTGAGGACTCAGGTGTTATTCCTCTGTACCCAGTAAATTCACGCCATATCCCTCCCTTCAAACCGAAACACAGCCATGCAAACACAACTGCTTCACGGTTGAAACACGAATGGGACAGAGGTTGGGTAGCAATCGACTTTTGTACAAAGTCTCCCTCTGGCATCTCGTCCTCGCTAGATACTGGTGGCGAGAGGATGCCTGCTGTATTGGACACACTGAGTATATAAATTTTGGGGATAGAGTACAATTTAGGGGATATAAAGTAAGAATGACGGCCTAAAATTGCTACTGAGATAATGGAGTGGTCGGCCATCGATTGGGCAACCCCAATCATTTTCCGGTCTCCTATTCGAAAAGGCAGATCAGTTAGCCCATTCTGATGAATACACCATGAATTCAGCACGATGGTTTCCAGGGTAGACCACGTGTAGGTGGACCTTATGGGGCATATTGCTGGCAATGGGACTGATAGTCCTAACTTACTAATAATCCCTTCCCCCCAAAATGACTTATTACGCATATGGTATCAGTGTTAATGCACAAGTCATGCACCTATGTTGAAATAATTGCTCCCAAACAAACAGGTCAATTTGCTACCTTCTTTGTCTGTGCCTTATTATTTGTGACATACATTCGGATGATATCACCTCGGCAATTGACTCTTGTACCACTCATCAATGGACATGCCACCCGATTATCAAACTTAGCGGTTTATTAATAAGACTGCGTATACTTTACACTGCCAAGAATATACACTTTATTAATGGATCTTGTAATGTATCAGGGAAGAGTACTGGGATCTTACTGAGTTTATTGTAGTCTAGACTTGTTTGTTTGACCTTTCAATGGTTGCAGGTTCGATTCCCGCACAATAAACATTCATATTTATACAGGTAAAGTTGTAATTATTAGTATGTTTTAAGAGAGTGCCCTACCAGTAAAATTATACATTTCTCTGAAAGAAACATGAATCAAAAATAGACAATAAGTTTTTTTATGCAATTTAAAATGGCAAACGAGTTGACCGCTCGCTTGACGGAAAGTGGTAATCGTCGTCTATAGACATGGACAGTACCATGGACAATTACGTCACCCATGATACTTTCCATATGTCATTCCTCAGGACTAAGTTATTATGTCTCTACACCTTGTTATTTTATTCGCACATATCCCACCCAATAAACCGATACACAGCCGTGTAAACACAACTGCTTCACGGTAGAAACACGAATGGGATAGAGGTGCCCAAGCAGACGACTTTTGTACAAATTCTCCTTGTTATAATCTATAATTAAAATGGAAAAAGAAAATCTGTTCCGAAAGTTATGTAACTGTTATACCCTCACCTTATAAAGTATACTGTGTCGCTAATGATACACTCCACGCGTCAGAACAAAAAAAGACAAAGTTCCAAACTCATACGTTTACATTAATACGACTCTGCCAGCTGTCAAGTAGGTCGAATTTCTAAGTTCAGAATTTTTGTTACATTTTGGATACAGAATCGTTGATACATATATCACATTACCCTGCCTTTTCCCATTTATATGGGGTCAGAGCAGTGCATCTTCTTCTTCCACAAATCCCTGTCAGCTGTTTACATTTTATTGCATGAGCATTTACATGCTCACTTCTCTTTTATTCATATCATCTCTCACAGTCCATATACTTGGAAGGAAGGGATTGTTAGTAATGGGGAGGTTAGTCACCAGCGCTATCAATATAAGGTATATATCAGGTCGACCTCCACGCTGTTCCTTTTGGAAACCATCGTGACTAATTTATTGTTGAATTCGTCACGATGGGCTAACTGACCTGCCTTTTTCTCCTCACCAATCATCCCTCACTGATGCTCCGCCAGTGTATACCGATAGCGCAGGCGGAGTTACTATTCCATTAACATCCATCAAAAAAAAAGTCCATACACTTTTTCTTCGCTCGTTTATTTTTTTTACATCTATCCCTTTTCATACTTGACAACTTTCTTTAAAACATGGTTTTCATTTCTGTGTCTGCTATGACCATACCAAGACATTATACTACTTCTATTTTAGCAGAAGGATATTTTGTACAAAAGGCTTGGGTACTTCTGTTCCATTCGTGTTCCTACTATGAAGTAGTTGTGTTTGCATGGCTGTGTTTCGGTTTGAAGGGTGGGATATGGTAGTGAATTTACAGGGTACAGAGGAATAACATCTGAGTCCTCAGGAATGGCAACGCATGGAGGGTATCATGGGCGAAACAGTATACTCTGTTATATTCATAGTACTGCTCATGTCTATAGGCGACGGTTAACACTTTACATCAGGTGGACCGTCAGCTTGTTTGCTTTCCTAAGTTGCATAAAAAAATATTACGCAACTTCTGCGTTACTGGTGCAATCTGAAAACTAAAATGTTAATATTTCGTTGATGCACAAATAGATTTAAAAAATATGATTACTATATAAAAAGTATTACTATAATAAAAAAAAAGACGAATTAAAAACCTTGTCTTCTTTCAGTCACATTTAAAATATTACGAGAAGCTTCTTAATTGAAATATTTTAATAATATTTAATCACTTATAATTAAACAATAGACTAGAATAAGCTTCCGGCATTATTTGATAATAATTACGTTACTTGCATAAATTTGACGTGAAATTATGTAAATGGATGCCTTAATGAGCCGCGCAAACACTTCGATCCTAAGGTCTGCATTAATTCGAAGGCCGGTACGTATGTACATAGCGCCCTAATCCTCTCAAATTGCTTTTACAATGTATTACTGTGATAAGCCCATTGGTGGACTATTACGAAGAAATCCAGTTAGCAATAGATATGTAGATGGCAGGGGAGTGAAGTTACGTTTACATTATGTAATCTACCGAGCAAGGGGAGGAAGGAATGTTAATAATTCAAATTTGATATATCATTATTCAAATAGTTTTGTTTACAAACATATTTAAATCGTATTTTTTTATAAATTTACTGCTGGGTAAGAACCCGTAAGAAACTTAATTGTTACTCTTTTATATTTCTGTTAACATTATGTATATTTATTTAAATATACTATGTCTATAATTAAAGATTGTGTCGAACGAAAAAAATGATTTAAATTTTGACAAAACGAGTTGTATTGATCTAAAAACTGAACTGCTAAACTGATTTTGATATAATTTCTATGGGAACAATCTGTAAGTACGTCCTTTTGGATAAAAAAAAAAAAAAAAAACTATTTTTTAAATCGGTTTAGAACTGACCGAGGACAGAGATATTACAAGACAAGTATAATATCTGTTATAACTGTTACTGTTACGCAATAAAAACAGCTACCAATAACTGTTATTAATTAACAGGTGTTATTTTTTATAACCATGGCCCTTTAGGAAGGAAATAACATGGGAATATGAGTTTAAGTATAATAAATACTAGGTGTGTCTCGTTTTAGCTTATGACAATATCATACAAAAGACAAAGACAAGAATAGTTGTTTCATTTTTTATTGGCTGTTCTGTTATTTCAAGCAATGTTAGTGAGTGGCTGTTATCGAATACTGAAAATGTCGATTGTTCATAGTGGTTGAATAACTCGAGTATGGTGAATTATAAATGATATTTTTTAACAGATATAAAAACAGCGCAAGAACAACTCTTCCATTTTATAGCAGCCCAGTATACATATTAATATTAATCCTCCTAATTATGTACAGAACCTCAATTGTCCGACCAATTGAACCCTTCCATCGCAGCCGGCGTCCAATGAAGCTAATTACAAGCTCAATTTACCGCGACGCACTCGACACAGCTCTTGTCAGCAGTGCACACCGCTCCTACGGGTTTCTTTGACGTATTTAATTGGATTGGAAGAGATCACGTTGTATTAAGTTCAGTGTGTGCCAATGGGATGTAGATTTTGGTGATTATTTTGTTGGTGGAGTGATTAATCAGGTATTGGAGAAGGAGACTGCTTATTTTCTTTTTATGGGTGAAATGGAATGGTAACCCTGCCTGCGCAAGGGGGGGAAAGGGATTGTTAGTGATGGAGACTGAGAATCCCATTGCTAGCAATATACCCAACCTCCTCGCGGTTCCCCCTGGAAACTATTATGGTTGATTCCTGATGAATTCATCATGATGGACTAACTGGCCTGTTTTGATTCTCATCTATCACCCTTCACTGGTGCTCCGCCAGCGTATCCCGTTAGCGCAAGCGGAGTTACAATTCCATTTTCACCCATCAAAAAAAACCCTGCCTGCGTTATCGGTATACGCTGACGGGGCACCAGTGAAGGGTGACAAGTGAGGATGATGGCAGGTCAGTTGGCCCATAGTGACCAATTGAATAAGAAATTACCACTATGGCTTCCAGGGCGAACCGCGTGGAGTTCGACCTGATATAGTGTATTGCTAGCAATGAGGTTGTTAAATCTCATTACTAACAATCCCTTTCCCCCCAAATTGTGCCTATATCATCGTTCGACTATTACAAATGTGGTAGTTTAAAAACATGTTTGAAAATATAGATATTCGGTACGCTGAAACGGCTAAATGGATTGAAATGAAACTTTGTACATATGGTAGATAGATCATACCCTGAATTAATATACTGAATATTTTTTGTTAATTTACGTGGACAGTTTTTTGTTAATTTACGGAAAACAACTAGTGAGTTTCTGAATGGGTGACTCGTAAAAGCAAATGTTGCACTTAGTAGATGCAGGTGCTTAGAATCATTTTGCATACAGTCTGGGGGGGGGGGGGTTCCTATACAGCATCAGTTTAGCAGTGGACAGCTAGTTTATGTATCGATCTTTTTTTTATGCAATTTTGAATGATAAATAATCAATGGTCTACTTGATGGAAAGTGCTCTCTGTCGTCAATAGACATAAATAGAACAGAGCATAGTGTGTTGCCCATGATACCTGTAGTGAAACACAACTTGCTAGCTCAATACTGTTTATTGTATATCGAAGGTACTAATATAAAAACCTCATCTTTCCTACCCACATAATTATACTACATCTTTCCCCTTATGACATATAACATTATATATATGTATTTATAAATAGTAAGTAAGTATAAAGGTAAAAATATAACAAATATCTGTTCGAATTCAGTATATAAGTGTAAACTAATATAATAAGTATAATTTACAACATTAACAAAAACCTATATATATATATATATATATATATATATATATATATATATATATATATATATATATATATATATATATATATATATATATATATATATGTACTCACTACATTAATGTTAATACAATAATACTATTTATCTACCTACTCATCATGAAACTAATTACAAATTAAAAGAATAACAGTATCAACACAAAATTAATTTAAAACACTACTTGTTTAATTTGATAGTTTTTAGTCGGTTTAATAATAAATATACATAATATTATGTATATTTACTTTAACGATTTATTTACTATATGGAGAACATAGCTACCATATTGGAATACATAATTTGTGATTACATTTGATTTGCATTAAAACCTGTTTTTTTTTTTCCTAATAGTTACAAATTGCGCATCGTTAGTGCTGGGTAATTCGTATGTACGTATATGATTAGATATGCCTGTCTGTATGGCGTTTTCTTTTGTACAAGTACTCGCCTCTGCGTCACAGCCTGTGGTGCTGGATGCAGGAGTCCCTGGCCTTTCTACTGTTTTATTTGTACCTGTGACTGTAGCTTGTGCTCCCTCATTACCTTTGCGCCGCCTGCAAACTATATGACGACGATTACGTCTAAATATACGTCCAGTCTCGTCTTCTAAAATGTACGACCTTGGCTCCTTTGCTTGTTGCACCACCTTCATTAAACGACGTTGACCGCCATCATTAATGACCACCTTATCATTTTGATCCAAGCTGGGGTAGACTTTGTGTTTTGCTTGTCTATCATAGATGGATTTTTGTCTTGTCTGTTTGTTTAATAACTTATCATAATTAAGCTTGTTGTCCACTTTGTCAGCTAATAACGGCTCGTAAATCGGTAGACGGGTATTTAAACGTCTTCCCATCAAAATTTGTGCAGGCGAATCCACACCATCCCTAGGTGTAGATCTTAAATTTAATAAACTTAAATGGAAATCATGTCCCGAATCTTCACATTTTTTTAGCATATTTTTTACGGTATGTATCGTGCGCTCGCTTTTCCCGTTAGATTGTGCATATAACGGAGATGAAGTAACATGCTCAATTTCCCAATTGAAAAGAAATTGTTTAAATTGTTTTGAAGTGTACGCCGGTCCGTTGTCTGTTATTAACATTTTTGGTATACCATATCTACAAAATTGCTCTTTCATTGCTCCAATAACACATGAGCTTCCAATTGAATTTATTCTATTAACTTCTACATAATTTGAAAAATAATCCACTAATATAAGGTAATATTTTTTTTTATATTCAAAGATATCCGACCCTAACTTATTCCACGGTAAATTTGGAATTGAATGCGGTATCATCGGTTCTCGGATCGGCCGCGGTGCATGCAGCGCACACGCAGCACAACTGCGTACGACACTCTCTACGTCACGCGACATGCCCGGCCAAAACATCACCTCCCGTGCGCGCCGTTTGCACCGGTCTATGCCTAAATGTCCTTCATGGACACGACGCAACATATCCTCCTGCAAAGTACTCGGAATGTATAACCGATTATCTTTAAGGATCAGGTTTTCTACATATTGTAAAGTATCCCTATAAGACCACAATAGACGTACTTCTGGATTCACGTTGTGTCTACTTCGAGGCCATCCATTACTAATATAATTTATTAATATTTGCGCTACTCTGTCATTTTTTAATTGCTCTTTTATTAAATCCAGTTTTTTATCACTGTATTGTAAATGCTCTAACATAAAACAGGTTTGTGCTTCTAATTCTTCATTGATCCGTTCATGCATCAGTATAGGTAATGGGGCGCGCGACAAAGTGTCCGCTATGTACATGAATTTGCCGGGCGTATAAACCACTTTGAAGTCATAACTTTGGATGCGTAGCATCATACGTTGCAGTCGCGCCGGCACAGCTGAGAGCGATTTTTTAAATATAGATTCTAGTGGTTTATGATCCGTCTGTATTGTTACATCGTTTCTACCGAATATGTACTGATGAAAACGTTCGCAAGCAAAGACAATCGCCAGCATTTCTTTTTCTATTTGCGCATAACGACGTTGTATATCGGTAAGTGTAAGGGAAGCGAACTCGACCGGCCGCCCTGCCTGTAACACCACGCCGCCTAGTGCCTCCGCGCTCGCGTCCACTGATACCACTATAGGTAGTCGGTTCGAATACAGTGCGAGGACGGGAGCTGATGTAATAAGACATTTTAATTTATTTACAGCATTAGTATGCTCGGGTCCCCATACCCATTCCACATCTTTTTTTAGAAGCGCTCGTAACACTACTACATTTTCGGAATAGTTTGGAATAAATTTAGAAAGATAGTTTACCATACCTAGAAACCTTTCTAGGCCCCTTCTGTCTTTAGGTATTGGCATATCGACTACGGCTTTGACCTTAGCACTGTCGGGCCGCATGCCTCGCTCATCAAAAACATGTCCCAAATATGTAACCTCTTTTACATTAAATTTACATTTTTCTTTATTAAAACGAATGCCTATCTCTTTGGCTCTCTGGAGTAGCTTTTCTAATCTAGCATCATGTTCCTGTTTACTTGATCCCCAAACTACAATGTCATCGATAAATGATTCAGTACCTTCTATATCCTCAAGGTACTGTCTCATTAAACCATGAAACATTTCCGGCGCACAATTAATTCCATAGGGAAGTCTTAAAAATTGATACCTACCATAAGGGGTGCTGAAGGTACAGAGGTCAGCACTAGCCTCGTCCAGTTCCAGCATCCAAAAACCACAGCGTGCGTCCAACACGCTGAAGTGCGTGGCGCCGCGCAGGCGCGCGGCCACCTCCGTCACTGTCGGTAGCGAGTAGTGTGCGCGCTGCACCGCCCTGTTCAGGTCACGCGGATCTAAGCATATACGGATATCACCATTTTTTTTAGCAGCTATAACGATGGCATTCACCCATTCAGTAGGGTAACTCACCTTCCTGACAACTCCTAACTTTTCCATTCTTTTTAATTCTGTGTACAATTTATCTCTCATACCTAGAGGGATCCTACGTGTTGGACAGATAACGGGGGCAACACTTTTATTCACAACAATTTTGTGTTTGCCCGGTAGTTTGCCGAGACCGTGAAATAAATCCGAGTAGTTGTCAATATTTAAGGTATTTACTCTTTGGATCGCTCCTATTTGTAAACATGCATTCAATCCAAGAATGTTTTGACACTTCATATCTGCTATAACAAATTTTAAATTATGTACTTTATTTCTAAAACTAATTTTTAAATTGCAACTTCCAATGACAGGAACCGAGTTTCCCGTGTAGGACAACACTTTTTTATTGTATGGCATAAGACTATTCGGATTTATTCCTAATCGGTCAAAATCTATCTTTGTTAACACATTTAACATTGCCCCTGTGTCTAATTTAAAATTGATACGTTTACCACTAAAGTCTATTATTTCTATCCATTCCTTGGGTAAATATTTTTTACTTTTACCCATATTTACCATATTTATGTATAACACATCCTCACTAGAATCCGACAACGAAGTACTCACGGTATGCACTCTTTTGCCAAGCACTCTATTTGAACACACTCGAGCAAAATGACCTTGACCGTTGCACACGAAACACGTAGACCTAAACGTTGAGCACCGTTGCGCCCCCTCACAGTAGGTATTTCCACAACGCCTACAAGGAGTGTCGCGTTGCTCACGCGGTAGGCGCTGCTCGCTGCGCCCGCCGCGGCGGCCGCGCTGGCGTCGCCGGCCACCGCTCGGGCCCGCGCCGCCGCCTCGGGGCGCGCCGTCACCGTACACTGCATCCACATGAGTACCCGACGACGTCGCCTCCTCTATCTGTCTACGCTCCTCTCTAGACATCTCGGCCGCTTCACAAATTTGCACCGCTTTCGCGAGGGTCAAGTCCTCCGCCCGTAGTAATCTATCACGCACGACGTTATCCAATATTCCACAAACTATTCTATCTCTCAGTAAACCGTCCACTAGGTGTTCGAATTCACACCCTTGACTCAGTAATTTTAATGCCGTCACATACTGATTAATTGTTTCCCCAGCGACTTGATTTCTTGTAAAAAATTTAAACCTTAGAGATGTAACATTCACTTTCGTTCCGAAGTGGGTATCAAATTTTTTTTTAAACACTCAATGTCATCGGGATTTTCCTCTTTTGAATACGAAAACGTAGAATAGACTTCATAGCCCTCTGCTCCAATGAGATTCACTAGCAAGCTCGCCTGTACCTCTTTAGATTCTTTATTGACGCCTGACGCTTTTAAAAACATGGCAAACTGTTGCCACCATTTCCGCCACGTTTCTGCTCGGACGGCAGGATTACCATCCACACGTAATTCTGAAGGAGGACGCGCGTGTTCCATTTTCCAGATATAACAATATGTCTACGGACACTGAACTTGACTTTCTTCACACCGGTTTTTAATTATAATACTGTAAACGCATTTATTTGATCGGACCGCTGCCACCATGTAGTGAAACACAACTTGCTAGCTCAATACTGTTTATTGTATATCGAAGGTACTAATATAAAAACCTCATCTTTCCTACCCACATAATTATACTTCCTGCGTTGCCATTTCTGGTTAACTATTAACTGTTATGCCTCTGTATCCTATAACTCCATTGTCATATCCACACAAAAGCACAACTGCTTCACAGCAGAAACACGAATGGGACAGACGTAACCAGGCAGAGTACTTTTGTACGAATACTTTCTCTGGTAATCTATAATCAAAATGGGAAACGAAAACTCTTTTAAGTTTGACAACTGTTACCAGAGGGAGACTTTGTACAAAAGTCGATTGCTTGGGTACCTCTGTCACATTCGTGTTTCAACCGTGAAGCAGTTGTGTTTGCATGGCTGTGTTTCGGTTTGAAGGATGGGATATGGCGTGAATTTGCTGGGTACAGAGAAATAACACCTGAGTCCTCAGGAATGGCAACGCATGGGGGGTATCATGGGCGAAACAGTTTGCTCTGTTATGTCCATGGTACTGTTCATGTCTATAGGCGACGTTAACCGCTTTCCATCAGGTGGACCGTCAGCTTGTTTGCCATTCTAAGTTGTATAAAAAAAATGCTTTCATCTTATCAGGTTGAAACCAGCGAATAGATAGACAATACAGATGGAGAAGTTGACTTTAAAGAAGATAGAAGAACTGAACGTGGATCATATAGTGAAATTATTAGACAGAGCAGATCTTACAGAGTTTGCGGAGTTCGTTAAAGAAAGAAATATAGACGGAAGGAAACTCTTGGTGAGTACATAATTATAGTATGTATACTGTGTAATCTTAACTCCTTATTTATAAAAAAAAATCTCTCACAAACCTATTTTAGCTATTGAACTGTTTTGTCTCTTTCTATTAGGCTAAATTCTCAATTTAAATAAGAAATAATCAGTGAGAAAACAATGGGCGGCCTTATCGCTAAGAGCGATCTCTTCCAGCCAACCTTTGGATGGAGAGGAGTAATTATAAACAGTATGGAATATAAAAAATAGTGTAATCGATTTGTAGAAGGATTTAGTTTCTATGAATAGGAGGGTTAAAATATAACAATTACGTATCACAGTATTTGTTCACGTTTATCTTTGAAACTGCTCAAGTGGTTATAAGAAATTTTGTACATTATGTATTGTTTGCTCCAATTTGATGGATAATTAACCGGTAGTAAGCGGTAGCATGTGATACAGGGCTTTTTTTTAATGGGTGATAATGGAATGGTAACCCCACCCGCGCTATCAATATACACCAGCGGAGCACCAGTGAAGGATGATAGGTGAGGATGAAGCAAGTCAGTTAGCCCATCGTGACGAATTCAATAAGAATTGTTCACGATGGTTTCCAGTGGGAACCACGTGGAGGTCGACCTAATAAGGTATATTGCTAACAATAGGGCTGTCAATCTCCATTGCTAACAATCCCTTTCCCCCCTGTGATACAGGGTTAAACAACGATTGCTGAATCAGCTAGTGTATTACATCATTGTGGTATACCGTTTAGTCCCGGCATAGAATAGACCAGCCCTTCCTTTACCGTGGGTGTGGTAAGAGTTAAGGGAGGGCGAGGGATGGACAGCAGCACCTCTTAAAACCTAACTTATCTAAAAGCCTAACTGCGGTTGCCAACCCGCCTGCCAAGCGTGGCAACTACTGGCAAACTTCTCCTAATGGGGAAGTCCTATGTCCAGCAGTGGACAGTTAACGGCTGAAATAATAATAATGTAATTATGTATATGTAATAATAATAAATTTGTTTCTTGAAGCGGTTTACATCCAATAAAGAAGATGAGACAGCCGTTAATGAATATTTTCACAATATTAGAAAGCAGAAAGATATGATTTAATTGTATATTTGTTTGTAAATGATAAATTAAAAAAACTATTGAATCGATTTTAAAAATTCTTTCACCTATAAAAAGCTACATTATCAGCGAGTAAAATAAGCTATATATTATTTAAAAATAAATGTAAAGATCACTACCAAAATTAGAAAAATAAAAAACAAAGTGTAAAAATTTGCCTAACCTAATAAAAAATACTAATTAATTTTCCCATTTACCTACTATTTTTTTTAGTTTATAAATAAATCAAATACTGCAAGTTCTCCATAAATAGGATGTCTAATATTCATGAATATAATTTTGTTTCTATGATATTAAGTTTGTGTCTCATAATTTCCATTATTTTTTCCCATTTCCGTTTCTAACCTTGTTAACCACTGTGCCTCTACATATAAAAGGAAATATTTCAATCTAATTCATATTTAATTTCCCAAGAATATAATTTCACCAGAGGGAGACTTTGTACAAAAGTCGTTTGCTTGGGCACCTCTATCACATATGTGTTTGTACGTTGAAGCAGTTTTTGCATGGTTGTGTTTCGGTTTGAAGGATGGGATATGGCGTGAATTTACAGGGTAAAAAGGAATAACATCTGAGTCCTCAGGAATGACAACGCATGGGCGGTATCATGGGCGAAATAGTATACTCTGTTATGTCCATGGTACTGCTCATGTCTATAGGCGACGTTTACCACTTTCCATCAGGTGGGCCGTCAGCTTGTTTGCTATTCTATGTCGTATACAAAAAAAACTAGTATATTGTTTGAGAAATAATTCTTGTAACAAGCAATTTGCAGTGGTACCCTACTACATTTTTGTTGTATTTTGTTAAGAGAGGGTCTGGCTGTAAACCAGCGCTGTGCAGCTGTTCACATTGCATTGGGACACTCACAGCATCAGCTGAGCCGGTTCCTTTTGCCTAGTATGGGACACTTTTTGTATATGTATTTTCTATATTTTATATTGTAATTGTGTGTTTACTGGCAATAAATGTTTTCTTTTCTTATTTTATTTTATTTTATTTATTAGGCGCATATAACAGAAGTTTACAAATACAAACTTAAATTATAACATGCAAGTACATTAATGTATCGTTCAGGTAAACTTGCCACAACATGTGCACACAGCGTGATCCAATAATAAATGCGACTGCAACAAAGCCATTTTCTATTCTTTTTTTTTTTACAACACAGGGGGCAAACGAGCATGCGGCTCACCTGATGGTAAGTGACTACCGTCGCCCATGGTCACCCACAACACCTACGGCATTGCAGGTGCGCTGCCGGCCTTTTAAAAAGGAATATGCTCGTTTTCTTGAAGGTTATGTTGTCGTATCGGTTCGGAAATACTTCTATATTTTTTATACTTAAATATTCTATTCTTAATGTATATACTCGTATAAAAATGTTTAATTCTCCGAAACGTTTCCTCGCACGAGGGATGGGTGTCAATTACTCAAACGTATTAAACATTCAGAAGACAAACGCAACCCTTGACCCTTCATTAAAACTTGCCATGTCTAAACTATTCCACTAAACTAACTTTAATCTGCACTCATAAACTTGACGGCATTCCACGGCTTTGAATAAATTTTAATTTATCCTCAACCTTGTAGTGGAGGGGGGAAAGGGATTGTTAGTAATGGAGACTGAGAATCCCATTGCTAGCAATATACCCAACCAGGTCGACCTCCTCGCGGTTCCCCCTGGAAACTATTATGGTTAATTCCTGATGAATTTATCATGATGGGCTAACTGGCCTGTTTTCATTCTCATCTATCACCCTTCACTGGTCATCGTCACCTATCATCCCTCACTGGTGCCCCACCAGCGTATACTGTTAGCGCAGGCGGGGCACCAGTATATATATATATATATATATATATATATATATATATATATATATATATATATATATATATATATATATATATAAATCATTACAGCAGATACTAATAATTCTTTTATACACCCATCCACTACGAGGCTAAAGCGATAAGTTCTCGGTTTCACACAGAAGAAATGACATTCTAATCACTAAAAAAATATTTTTCTTGCCTAGGTGCATGCGTCATTAGTTCGTATGACAAGTTTAAACTTGTTCTCTCAAATACCAGTAGTTTATTTTCATGAATTTTTGTAGTAAACGTCGTGCATGTTTTTCGTTAAAATGGATAAACTTGGATATCGTGCGGTCATAAAATTAGTACGATTACGGGGTACGATTTGCTTGGTCATCCCCCCTATTCTCCTGATTTGGCATCGGACTTCTATTTTACCCCAAACTTGAAGAAATTTGTTTCTGGGAAGCGGTTCACGTCTGATAAAGAAGTTGGGACGGCCGTTAATGAATATTTTCACAACCTTCCAGACTCTTAATTCCGGAAAGGAATACTGATGTTAGAGGAACACTAGATCAAGTGTGTTGAAATCAAGGGAGATTATGTAGAAAAATAAAAAAAAAAGAATGCTGAAATTCGCAGTTTTTAATTGTCAGGCCGAAAACGTTTCATCTTACCCTCGTATGTAATATTTATTATAACTGATAGTAAATGCTAATTCTTGTCTGGTATCCTTGTCTGTGATGCAGATTCGCCTAGTGTTTTTTTTATACCACTGAGGTGGCAAACAAGCATACAGCCCACCTGATGGTAAGCGGTTAGTGTGGGGCCCTTTGCAACTTGTCATTATTACATTGTGTTTTTGTCAAATAATTAATTTTTATATTTTGGTTCCTTATTAATATTGGACCGGCGTATACATGGACGGGTCGTTACATTTATGAACATAGCAACTAATTTTGCTACAAGGTTTTTCAGTCGCCAGATTTCACTTTAACTCACAGGATAAACAATTTCCTTTTGCCGCGGGCGATTTTCTTTGTATTCTGTTGTGAATATATTTTCAGGAATATTTTCAAATATAAATTGAAACAGATTTGTTATGTTATCTTGGGGTTTCGAATATTTCATGGGAGATTGTTGATATAATAGGATGTTTAGATTGTAAACTGTGGCATAATTTAACAGGATAACTGTTTGGTTTCCAACCATCAAAAGTTTAATTATGTTTACCATATAGAGATAAGAGAAATTTAGACTGTCACATTTTTCATTTTGAATTCGGTGCTCACAACAAAAAATTATATACTTGAGTATGCTTTTTCTGTATTAATTTACATATTTTACATATAATGTATTTAAACAAAACATGTAACAATTATATAATAACAATAATGGTACTATGTGATAATATATCCGGAGTTATTTACTTATTTATGAATTGCTATAAGTATAAAAATTTGTTACAAAAATTGAAATAATTCTGTTTGCCATCTTAAAGTAATCCTATAAAAATGTCTGTGATCTGCCCGATATTTCTATAATATATCTAATACTAGCTGACCCTATAAACGTTGTTTTACCACTTATTGCGAAATATAAAAATCGCAATTAAAATACAGGGGTTGATCATAAAACGATGAAAATTTAAAATTGTATGTATTTTTCAATGCTAAATTATAATAAAATAAAAAAATTTGTCAAAAAAATAAAAAAAAAATATTTTGAGGTGGGTCACCCTTATCATGGAGGGGTATGAAAAATAGAAGTTGGCCGATTCTCAGACCTATATGCACACAAAATTTCATAAATATCGGTAAAGCCGTTTCGGAGGAGTTTGGTAACAAACACCGTGACATGAGAATTTTATATATATATATATATATATATATATATATATATATATATATATATATATTTATATATATATTAGAGTTCTTTCTATTCTAAATATAAGATGCTGTATTGTTGACAAAGTCTAAAAATCAACCATTTAGTGAGATAATATATCCATACTGAGACCTAGATAACATTTCACACACATATTCCGTATAAAAAGTGAAAAGTTTTTAAAATCTTAATTATAACGAAGATAACCAACACTGCACGTAATTTCGTAGTTTCCTTTAATGAATAAAAAAATCAATCAATTACAAGTTATTTACTTTCAAAAGCGGGGAAAACATTTCGGTCGCAACTTTGTAAACACCGTAAAGAACTTCCCATAAACCAAGCAACCGGCGAGCAAACTTTTTTAATTTAACCTATTAGTTTCCACAAGGCTGGTCAATTTGCGTTCGCTGTAACTTTAACTCTTTCACAGTCGGAAAACATCAGTCGTATTGAGGTGGCTGATTCGAAAAGTTTGCACATTTTAAATATGAAACCACCAAAAGTTATTTACTTTGTAATTTTCAGGATGTCACCGAGGGAATCGTCAAATTATGGAGGCCCAGTGTCAATGCTAAAAAATTCATATTGTTCATTGAAGAGTTTAAACTCAAGCCAGATAAGTATCTTGAAAGACCGGAGAAAGATGTAGACGTTATAAGACATATGGAATCTAAAAACATTTCTATAGAATGCCAGTATCAAACTGTGCCTGCTAGACGAATAAGGGAAGACAATATGGCATCGACAACATTATCCAGTGTTGAAGAATTATTGAAAAAATTGGTGCCAGCAAAGAGTTTCTTATACCGGAATCAGCCAAGGACAATCGAGAGATCTGTGCCTTCTTATATGCCCATGGATGGTGGTCCGAAAAAACCGAAACGATTCTTCAGGTTAAGTTCTTACGAGTATCCACATTTCGATTTATGGTCAAGAACTTCAAAACACGAGACTTTCGACGATAGAGGGTATTACTCTGTAAAAACGAACAATAGGTACTTCATACAAAAAACCTACAAGAGACAAGATTCGAAAACCAAATATAAATCGTTGTCGACTGCAGAAGAGTTTAACGAGAAACTACCGGAAGACCATTTTTACGAAGACCTTTGTTACAGTGACATGAATAATAGTGAAAATAAAACAGAAAATGCGAATTTTAATCAAGTTACATCCGTGAAACCTTGTATGGTGAAAATACAAGAACTGTTTCAGTCTTTCAAAATGCCTTTTTTTCGGAAAAATGAAATAGTGAGTGGTGACAAAAGTGGTGTGGAGGATAAAACTGAGACGGTAATTGAAACAAATGTGTATGAGAACAGTGACAGTGCTACTAATATGTATGACTCAATACATGTTGTTAGGCCAGTCATCGACGGAAGTAATACAGAAAAGAATGAGGTAAATATTTAATCATGCCATACAGTTTTCAATTGCCTATTGTTAAGTAAAAATAAGTTGTTTATGATATATCAGAGATTTGACCCGAAAGGAATCATCTGGTTATGGTTAAAATCACTTTTTTTTTAAAGATTTTGGTAAGATTGTGGTAATATAAAAAATCTTTTGAATACTTCAGTATTCAATCTACTCGTATAGAATGTGCTGAATTTTTTCTTACGCATTTCGCTGATTCTCTTCAATTAAATTTTCCTTCCGTAACAACCGTCAAAGGGCCAGTTCTTTCTTTATTTCTTTAAGTTAGTCGACCGCGCTTAAATTCATTACAGCAGCTGTACACTGTCGGCATAGAAGGGCCTTTTCCAATAAATTCCATTTGAAGTCTATTAAAGAATTCGTTCGGTTTTAGGTGACATTTGAAATTTTATAAAATTTTCACCGTATACCATTTTGGTTGTATATTTATTTTTAAATGAGACATCATTATTTTAAATTAGCCTGTTAAACGTATGTTGGAAAATTAATAATTGAATGTTCGAATTTTTACTAAACAATAATATTTTAAGCAGGAATTATAACTGGCCAGTGTCTTACACAAATTTTTCTTAAAATTTGTTCAAAAATAGTCTACATGAGTTTGTCCCATCTACCTTCCTATTTCGTGGGTGTCGTAAGAGGCAACTAAGGGAGGGCGAGGGATGGGCGTCTCTCTTAAAACATCTCTAAAGCCTAACTGCGGTTGCCTATCCGCCTGCCTCCGCCGCCTGATTCCACTACCATTAGTATGTGTGTGACTGCTAACACTTGCAGATTGGCCACACCTATTATTACTAAAAGTTCCACAATGTATGTTTATCACTTTCTTTAACGTGGGCGGTTAGCTTGTACGCCGTGTAATCTACCTATCTATACTTATAATAAATCTGTAGAGAGGTCAATTCTGTCCATGAAATATATTTCCAAAATAACTATCAGGCGGTGATTAGTGATCGATACTGATGCCAAAAATGCAATCAGTAAAATTTGTGTCTGTCTGTCTGTATGTTCGTTATAGAAACAAAAACTACTCGACGGATTTTAACAAAACTTGGTACATTTATTCTTCATACTCCTGGGCAGGTATACTTTTCATCACGCTATGATCAATAGGAGCAGAGCAGTGAAGGGAAATCGGAAGAAGTAACTCCATTTTTAAATTTCTGTCGCGTGTGCAGCCTTAATGGCCACTTTTTAAAATGCAAAAATGTCCACCCGTGCGACGCCGGGACGGGCCGCTAGTGAAGAATACAAATATTTGTTCCAGTGCAAGTTGCCCGTAGAAGACTATCTAGAGCCAGTGCAGTTGAATAAGGACTACTGTGACGTCACAGTGAGGGAGAGGGACGACTCGTTGCTCGGGTACATCATGAGCATCTTTGATAACAGATTTGGCTTCAGACGAGGTGAGCACTTATATATATAATATTTATTTATTTAACTCTTTATTGGATATAATACAAACAAATTTATTATGACAATTAGAAAATTCAATAAAATTAAAATAACAAATCTAAGTATTTAAATACATACATACATACATACATATCTGTCACGCCTGTCTACCATTAGGGTAGGCAGAAACAATGGAACGCCAAATGCTTCGTTTTGTATATAAATAAAAGGTGCAAAAGGCAGTCTTATCGCTAGGGCAATCCCTTACAAACAACCTTTGGTTAAAAGGAGAACAGATAGAAGGGTAGCCGATAGTAGGTAGCTCTGGTAACAGTTGTCGAACTTAAAAGAGTTTTCGTTTTCCATTTTGATTATAGATTACTAGAGAAAGAATTCGTACAAAAGTACTCTGCCTGGTTACGTCTGTCCCATTCGTGTTTCTGCTGTGAAGCAGTTGAGCTTGCATGGTTGTGTTTCGATTTGAAGAGTGGGATATGACAGTGAAGTTATAGAATACAGAATTATTATTATTGTATACTATATGTATTTTTTTTATGGGTGAAAATGGTACGGTAGCCCCGCCTGCGCTAACGGGATACGCTGGCGGAGCACCAGTGAAGGGTGATAGGTGAGAATGAAAACAGGCCAGTTAGCCCATCATGATGAACTCATCAGGAATTAACCATGATAGTTTCCAGGGAGAACCACGAGGAGGTCGACCTGGTTGGGTATATTGCTAGCAATGGGATTCTCAGTCTCCATTACTAATAATCCCTTCCCCCCATAATATACGTATTATATGAGCATAATATAACCATAGTGAAAGTTCGCACGTTTATAATGAAGCGATTGTAAAATACCACAATAATTCTATGCGGTTTAGCCATAACATGAACACTGATTGTGCTCCCGTGTGTCGAACAATATTCACACAAAACCGCCAGTTTCATCACTACATCAATAAGTAGGCACGACACAAGTGTTGTTTGTAGTTTGTTTGTTGGCTTCATGGCTTAGCCAAACATCATTAAATATGGTAAACACGTACTGTATGGAATGGAGAAGGACTTAGATTACTTTTTATTCTGGTCAGTAAATATAGTCCAATTAAGCGGACGAAGTTGCGAGTAAAAGTTAGTATTACATATGTGAAACAGCACCATATCCTATCAGGTTGACCTACACCCTCCACGCGGTTCCCTTAGTTCTTTTCTACTTTTTTTTGTAGTTTAACCAACAAAAGAAATATTTTTATACTACAACGGTGGCAAACAAGCATACGGCCCGTCTGATGATAGTGACAGACATGGAAGATAACCTTTTATAAGATAAGACTACCTTTCGTACCTTTACGTCTATATTTTGATATCTAATTTATGCTATACTGTATTTCCTTTGAATTTTCTAATTGACATTGTATATTTTATGTTTTTTGGTGCAATAAAGAGTTAAATAAACAATTTAAGAAATATATTACATTAAAATATAGAGTAAGAAACAGTGTGATTAGAGAGAAGTGTGGACTGAAAGACGATGTAGTGACAAAAATCGAAAAAGGAATGTTGCGTTGGTTCGGCCATTTGGAGAGGATGGATGAAAGATGAATTACGAAAGAGATTTATCGAGCAAGAATAAATGGAGATGTCGGTAGGGGCCGCCCTAGACGGACGTATGTTGACCAAATAGGCGACGTGCTGAAGAAGGGCCAAATTAAAAGTAACCGTAACCGGCGAGCGTGTATGAAAAGATTGATGAATGTGGAAGAAGCGAAAGAGGTTTGTTTGAATCGAAGCATTTGGCGTTTCATTGTTTCTGCTTACCCTAATGGGAGACAGGCGTGACAGATATGTATGTATGTATGTATATATGTGAAAGTGAGTTTTTTTATGGATGATAATGGTATGGTAACCCCGCCTGCGCTATCGGTATACACTGGCGGGGCACCAGTGAGAGGTGAATGGTGAAGATAAAAAGGCAAGCCAGTTAGTCCATCGTGACGAATTAACTGATAAATTAGTCACGACTTTTTTTTTTGATGAGTGAAAATGGTATGGTAACCCCGCCTGCGCTAACGGAATACGCTGGCGGAGCACCAGTGAAGGGTGATCGATGAGAATGAAAACAGGCCAGTTAGCCCATCATGATGAATTCATCAGGACTTAACCATAATAGTTTCCAGGGAGAACCGCGAGGAGGTCAACCTGGTTGGGTATATTGCTAGCAATGGGATTCTCAGTCTCCATTATTAACAATCCCTTTCCCCCCTCAGGGCGGACTTAATGCCTAATGGCATTCTCTATCAGTCAACCGTTACGCTAAACACAGAGAGCTCAAGCTAAGTTCTCATAATAATGTTGAGGTCAAAAAGAAATAATAATATAGTAGCAATGGTTTGAAAAAAAAAATGCAACAGCAATAATAAATTATAAATTTTTAGAATAAATTTATGGGGTTTTATGAGGCGGGAATTAAGGCAATCGTGTTGATAAAATATATTTGCCTGGGATTATCTCGCCGTAGTTAAATCCCTTCCCTTCAAAAACCACAAATCATGCAACGCGAATCTCCAAAGTTTAGAATTTATGTCTGTCTAACTGCTACGTTATCATAAGACAACGACTGAACAAATTTTAATGAAATTTTGTGTTAGGTACATACATTTTTCGTATTACTTCAAAAACTTGTGGGTTATATCAGAATTGGTAGAGCGAATCATGAAATTGGTTGACTACAGACAGGAATTACTGAAAATGCATAGGATTATTTTTGCTTATTGAATCATTTCTGATCTTTTTTTTTTTTTATACAACTTCGAATGGCAAACAAGCTGACGGCCCACCTGATGGAAAGTGGTAACCGTCGCCTATAAACATAAGCAGTACCATGGACATAACAGAATATACTGTTTCGCCCATGATACCCCCCATGCGTTGCCATTCCTGAGGACTCAGGTGTTATTCCTCTGTACCCAGTAAATTCACGCCATATCCCACCCTTCAAACCGAAACACAGCCATGCAAACACAACTGCTTCACGGTTGAAACACGAATGAGACAGAGGTACCCAAGTAATCGACTTTTGTACAAAGTCTCCCTCTGGTAAAATGTTAATAAAATAAAAAAAAAAAACCTAGATGGCGTTAGTATCAAATAAGCAAAATAATATACCAAAGATAGACTTAGCTTAATAGTCATGAGTGAATGAATGAGTATACTTTATTTGCATTATACAATATAGGGAATAAGCAAGACAATTTACAAACACAACGATACAGTTGTATAAGTACAGTAAGGCGGTGTTATTGCTGAGAGCAATCTTTTTAAGACAACCTTAGGGTAATGGGCAAATTATTGTGTAAGCAAGTATAATTATGGAAGTAAAACATTAAGGAAAATTATTACAAGTAGCTATTATCAAATTTAAAAAAAATATTTTTTTTAACTATATATAATATATGAAAATATACATATATGTTAAATATGTAACTAATACTAAATGTTGTCCCCTTGGCCATCTCTGTTTCATTCATATTTCTGCTGAAATCAGCTTGCATGGCTGTGTTTTGGTTTGAAAGCAGTGAAACTATAGGGTATAGAAACATAACATCATGGCTCTCAGAAATAGCAAAGCGTGAGGCATATTTCCAAGGTGCTATCCATCTCTATAGACGCCAGCTGGTTCTATCAGGTGGGCCATATTCATGTTATTCTAAGTGTCGTAATAAAAGCATATATATATATTATATGTACTCGTACTTGCGGCTGAATTCACCGACACAGGTAGTATAACACGAAACATAGCAGGGCCTTTAAAGTGCCTTACATTCAGAGAGTGGTGGCAATATGAAATAATCTCATTTTATATAATTTCCGACACGGCTTAAAATGGAAACGCACTCACACCGGCTGTAACGTGGATACATACATTTATAACTTTTTGCAATTGTAATAATAACAATAATTTTTTCTCAATCATGCTTGGAAATGTGAGCATTATTTTGACAATCTTCTTAGAGATAAATCAAAATTGCCGTACTGGCCAGATACATGCGGGCAGAGGCCGGCAAAAGTTGTATGAAAAGCCATATCTGTCGTGTTTTGCGGCCAGATAAATTACTATGTAAACTCATATCTGTCCTGTAATTTAAAAATGGAATCACCTTTTACTTCGAAACATGGCTACCAAGGAGGTAACTAATAAAAGGTTTTATTTAAATTTCGAACTGGAATGTAAATGTAATATATCATTAGGCTATAAATAAATACATTTACAAAACAAGTATTTATTTATGTATTATTATAACAACCCTATTTCTAGGGTGTAATAATTTTGGTGGATGGCAATTATTTACAATGCTTAAAAATAATTATAAAATACTTAACAATAACAATAAACTTTGCTTTTAAAGCATTTAAATTAATTAATTTAATTTAGTTTTAATGTTCATTTTATTTAAGTATGCCTATCAGCTATTTAACACTTAAAGTACAAACTTCGCTTATACTGACACTAGATGGCGTTGTTTAATATTTCCAGTAATTACGCATACTATACATAATATACATTACGCTTAAAAGGATGAGCAGATTAGAATGAAAATTGCTTCACAGATAAATCACATCTTAAATTAACTTATAGGGTACATTTTATGCTATACCAATTTCACATTTATATTATTATATTATATTATGCAAGGTTGGATTGTTTCCAGAAGTTTTCTTTGTGTTAAGCAAAGTTAGAAGCCACGATATATTACTTGTACCTAAGTTTATAAAGTGGATTAGTGACACGAAAAAGGAGCGGCTAAGGAAATGCTTCCAGTTTGGAACTATTGTGGAAATAAAACGTATTTGGAAGTGTATTTATACCTATGTTATGTAGACAATTTATATACTAGAGAGAGAGAGACAGAGAGTTGAAAAAATCGATTTTTTTTATGCCGTTTAGAATGGCAAACAAGCTGACGGCCCACCTGATGGAAAGTAGTAACCGTCGCCTATACACATGAGCAGTACCATGGACATAACAGAGTATACTGTTTCGCTCACGATACCCCCATACGTTGCCGCTGAGGACTCAGGTGTTATTCCTCTGTACCCTGTAAATACACTGCCATATCCCAATTTTGAAGCCGAAACACAGCCATGCAAACACAACTGCTTCACGGTAGAAACACAAACGGGACCGAGGTGTCCGAGTCAGACCCAGGAGGATAGGTGGGACGAATGGGACAGAGGTACCTAAGTTAGATATTCTGGGTCACAACTGTGAAAACAGTATCCAATTTGGTGCAGTAGTTTTTGTGTGATCTCGCAATGAACATAGCGACACATGGATAGATAAAATTTCTAAAAATTCTTGTTTTAGCTTCCATTATTCTTATGAAGTCCCCTTATGGGATTTTTTTTTTAAATTTCTTCCATGTACAGACATTTTCTAGTTAGAATTTTACTATAAGTAATATTAGCACTTCAGCTGCCCGCTAACAATATGTTTTCTAACTGCATTGGGTTGACTGGAAGTGATCTCTGTCAGAGATAAGTCCACCCTTGCTCACAATATTTATAAATGCATTAACAATGTAATTTACAAGTGCAATAAAGAATATAATAGCTATTAATATTGAGTCGATATTGATTCGACTTGACTCGATTTTTTAATCGACGTCTTAAAAAGTTTAGATTTAGGTTTTTGTCTTACTGTGTTTCAGCTAATTATTAATTGATTTTCATAATTATTGTGAGTCGAAAGTTCTTTCTAATACTTTTATACTAATTTTAACTGAAATGGTCACGTACAGTGCGGTTTCAGATAAATTTTCTCCCACTAACGTTCAGACGATGGAATGAGCTCATATTTGAGGTTTTCCATAGAGACTACAGTATGGGGTTCTTCAAAAAGGGTATATTAAGGTTCCTTCAGGGTCTGCAACGCGCACGTGACAACCGTAGTGTTACAGGCGTCCATAGCCTACAGTGACCGTTTACAATCAGACGGGCTGTATGCTTGTTAGCCACCTTTGTTAGTTTATGCCAAAACAAAGTGGTTTTGGCATAAACTATTAAAAAGAGAAGAATATTTCTGAATATTTCCCAGAACATTTAGCAACGATACGGTGTGACGGGCATCCAAGATCCCACTGCTTGTTCGTTTCAATGGAATGGAATTAGCAAATCCAATAAGTCATCAGCGAACGCGAGCGGATCTGATGCGATGAGTCAGCAGACGTGATCATTTCGTTATATCGCATATTTTGTCGTATGCGCCCAATGGATTGTTACATACATTTACAACATCGCCTTTTTTATGGATGAAAAGTACGTTTTGTTCAGCTTAGAAGTGATTTCAATTGTGAACACGCACATACGTACGTGTGTGTGTGTCGTGGTACCTCTACAAGTACTTGTAGAGGAACGACGAGATGTTTCGTGGAGATATTGCCGGTATAATGTACCTTTGAATAAATTTGAATTCGAATTCAACGCGGATTCGCGTGTCTAATTATCTACAAGTAGATTTCATAGATAAGCTTATTATGTTTCAAATGAATTGTAGTTAACATTATATTTTGTGTACAATAAAGAATGAAACATTGTGGTCACTTTCTATCATCGTACGGCTCGTCATCGACAGGGAGTTCACCCTCAAACCTTACAGCCTAAATGGTCGCGGTTAACGCGGTTTCAGAGATGTTTTCTCCCACGAACACTCAGGTTATGGAATGAGCTCCTTAGCTTAGGTTTTCTCTAAAGACTACAGCATGGGGTTCTTCAAAAGGGGGGTAAAGAGGTTTCTTCAGGGTCGGCAATGTGCGCGTAATTCCTCTGGTGTTGCAGGCGTTCATAGGCTACGGTAACCGCTTACCATCAGGTGGGCCGTATGCTTGTTTGCCACCTTAGTGGTATAAAAAAATGAAACACTGAATGAATGAAACATTGCGTAGCAAAATCCAAAAACAGCTGTTTTTCGTATATTGCGTAGAAAGTTGTTCTCAGTTTTTTGATTGACGTCACAAAAATTGATATACACTCGATACGAGAATAAACCAATTGTAAAAAAAAGGTTCGGAATTGTACAAAAAAAAAACAAGAAATTCTCAGAAACCTAAAAAAAAAAAATTAAAAATCTCCTTTACGCAATATCTAAATAATTCTGTATCTATTTAGATGATTCTTTTTGTGACTGGTACCGAACAAGAATTCAGTACAAATATTTGTATGAAACAAACACGAGAGTTTGTTTCATACAAATATTATGAATAGAGAACAATTTTACTTATAAGTAAATACATAGAAATGGATCAATTGTAAATTGTCATTGAACAGTTATTAAAATATGAAATTCAAGTTTAATAATTGAACCGAAACAGCTATGCAAGGAGACTTTGTACAAAACTCGATTGCTTGGGTACCTCTGTCCCATTCGTGTTTCAACCGTGAAGCAGTTGTGTTTGCATGACTGTGTTTCGGTTTAAACGGTGGGTTATGTCGTGAATTTACTGGGTACAGAGGAATAACACATATAGTCCTCAGGAATGGCAACGCATGGGGAGGTATCATGGGCGAAACAGTATACTTTGTTATGTCCATGGTACTGCTTGTTTGCCATTATAAGTTGTTTAAAAAAAAGGTGCTCAAACAAACGACTTCTGTACAAAGTCTCTCTCTAACAATTGTTTGTATCTATAATAAGTTTACTATTGTAATCTTTTGGAGTAAATAATAAAGAGTATCTATCTATCTATCTATTTATATTTGATAAAATTTGTATTATTTAATTTCTAGTGTACATTTGTGCTAAGTATCTATTTATTGTGCGTGGCCACAGAGTTAAGTTTGTAGTCATGTTCTCATGTCGTTGTTTTTTACTTTTTTCTTGACTGACACGCATCATGTGCGCTCCACGTGTGTAGTGATGGGATGTTTGTGTCGATGATATAGCTACAGATTCTTACATTCATCCTCCAAATTGAATTTAGCTAAGTTGACTCGGGTTCGATTATTCTAAATTTACTTGTGATGTTTATTTTCTAGTATTTCATAATACATAAACGTAGTTTACGTAGTGGCGTCCTAAACTTACTTTAGTTTATTTAAAAAAGGAATGGATTGGTATATTCGCTAATTTAAAACTTAATTTTTAAATAAAAAGGAGTACTGTGTTTTTTTGATATTGTTTTCCGAATGAAATTGAAATAATCGTCGGAAATGACAATAAAGTTTATTAAATTCCCAATATCTAGTATTGTGTACAATTTTACGCGATTGCATCACCAATTCTGAATGCATTTTCACATTTTTTTTTTATACAACTTAGAATGGCAAACAAGCTGACGGTCCACCTGATGGAAAGTGGTAACCGTCGCCTATAACCATGAGCAGTACCATGGACATAACAGAGTATACTGTTTCGCCCATGATACCCCCTATGCGTTGCCATTCCTGAGGACTCAGATGTTATTCCTCTGTTACCTGTAAATTCACGCCATATCCCACCCTTCAAATCGAAACACAGCCATGCAAACACAACTGCTTCACGGTAGAAACACGAATGGGACAGAGGTACCCAAACAATTCACTTTTGTACAAAATCTCCCTCTGGTAATTACAGTCGATATCTTGTTTTTAATACTAGTAATAATAATAAACTTGTATAAAAAATTGTACAATTGAAATACAATTGAAGTCTGTTATTTTGCTCTATAAATTTTAAGTTCATTTTCATATGTTTTATTACGTGTAGATAAATTAATATGAGGCACCGTTCCTTATGGCAGTCTACAGATAATTCAGCAGTGGCCAGATAATGGCTGAGATGATGATAATGTTAAAAAATATAATTTATCAAATATTATTTCTATTAAAGTTTGTAAGCAAAAGATACGTCTCTTATTTAGTTTAGAATGCCTACAATAAAATTCAACGTTTAGTAAGAATACGAGTAGAGACTACCAGAGGGAGACTTTGTACAAAAGTCGATTGCTTGGGTACCACTGTCCCATTCGTGTTTCTACCGTGAAGCAGTTGTGTTTGCATGGCTGTGTTTCGGTTTGAAGGGTGGGATATGGCGTGAATTTACTGGGTACAGAGGAATAACACCCGAGTCCTCAGAAATGGCAACGCATGGGGAGTATAATGGGCGAAACAGTATATTATGTTATGTCCATGGTACCACTTTCCATCAAGTAGGCTGTCAGCTTGTTTGCCATTTTAAGATGTATAAACAAAATAAAAAAAAGAAACATTAATTGGTTATCGATAATATGTACCTACAACACTAATGCACGTATGTATACATGTCATTATTATGGTGAAATAAAATAAAAAAAAAATATCGGTGTGGGACAATCAATTTGTTTGTTCTTTGTTAGTCGATCCGCTGTATTATCACCGGATAGAGCTTAAAAAGTGAAAATGTAGTGCAGTGCTCGCGTTTCCTTTTCAGCCAGTGTGTAACAATAGCTGTTGAAAAAGTTTGCGAATTCGTGACTAGTGATGTGTCTATATATATATTTTTTAAACGTATAACAATTTTTTTTTTTAATATAAACTGTATAAGTATAATATGTTATAAATATATAATGACAACCGTGTCATTTTTAAACAATATGGTTGAAATCCATCGATTATTTATAATCCATTAAAATCTGTATAAAAGAATTAAAGTGAAGCAGTGTATTTTAAATACATAATCTGGACTATACGGTATATATATATATATATATATATATATATATATATATATATATATATATATATATATATATATATATATATATATATATATATAGTGTGGTATCATTATTATGTTGTCCTTTGTACTACTCATGTCCATAGGTGACGGTTACCACTTTCCATCAGGTGGGCGTTTAACTTGTTTGCCATTCTAAGTTGCATAAAAAAAGGGACTTAACATGATAAAAAAAATTTTCGATGAAAATAGTACCTACATACTTGCATCTCTATTGTCCACGTTAAGTTCCCAGTGTGCATTTAAAATACGTGTAAACGAAGCGAAAGTTTAAACTTGATTGAAGCACTGTAGTTTCATAGTCTGTGATGAAATTCAATTTGCATTAATTTGAAGTTGTCACAGAGTGTGAGTTGTGCGTGAGTCAGCGACGAGTCACGGGCGCTGACATTGTTAATTAGTGCAATTAAATTATTTCTCAGCCACCATAACGCTGCTCCCCTCGTTTGGTATCGTTTATTGTTATTTTATCTCATATTATTCTTTATTGTTCCGTCTCTAGTTGTTTTGTACAGATTTTCTTTGTACCATTTAGTGGTACTGAGTTAATTTTCTTTAAATTGAATAGATGGCGTTGAAAAAACAAAAATAGCATAGTTTATGGAATCAGCTTCCTGCCGAGATTTTCCCAAGAGACTACAGCATGGGGTTCTTCAAAAGGGGGGTAAAGAGGTTTCTTCAGGGTCGGCAACGCGCGCGTAATACCTCTGGTATTGCAGGTGTTCATTGGCTACGGTAACCACTTACCATCAGGTGGGCCGTATGCTTGTTTGCCACCTCAGTGGTATAAAAAAAAATTTAACCCTTATTTGCATGTTTTTTTTTTATTGGTAAAATAAATCAAGATGATATAATTCATGTTCAAAATTAAAATAAAAATGGTAAAAAAAAATTTAACAGCTATGTTTTTTTTTCTACAATGGACATTAAAAAGATATCCACACATGATCATGATACCCCCTATGCGTTGCCATTCCTGAGGACTCAGGTGTTATTCCTCTGTACCCAGTAAATTCACGCCATATCCCACCTTTCAAACCGAAACACAGCCATGTAAACACAACTGCTTCACGGTAGAAACACGAATGGGACAGAGGTACCCAAGCAATCGACTTTTGTACAAAGTCTCCCTCTGGTAAATAATGTAGTGCCAAAGTATTACATTGTAATATAATGACAATTAACGATTATATTGTACAACAATATTGCGGGTGTAATTGTAACATTACATTAAAATGTAATTACAGTTAAAAATTACACTGTGTAGTTGTGTAACATGTGTAGTGTAGTGCGTATACACTTCTTCGTGTATAGTGTAGTGACGTATTGTAACACTATACCGTGATGTAGTGATTGTTGTACACCTCACAATGTGTTGGTGGTTGAAAGTGAGCGCACCGCTTGCTTACAACTTAGCGGCGAGGGTCGGTGATGCTGTCATCGACAATTTTTGTCGATTGTTACATTGCTTCACCGACGTTGTAACAGGTAAGTGCGGATATTGATTTAGTCTAAATTATAAATTGCATGTGAGACTATATTATATCATGTATCACGTTTCTCCTAGGTCTTGCTAAAATAAAGTTAAAAATAGTATATATATAATAATAAAATTAATAAAATTAAATAAATAATAGTTATATATATATATATATATATATATATATATATATATATATATATATATATATATATATATATATATATATATATATATATATATATATATATATATATATATATTGTTTATTTTAAGTGTTCTCTAATAAATTAATAAATTATTGCCACTGAAAATCAGCGTCATGTTCAAAAGAACATGGCACATAGCTGAGTGACACCATTTTTTTTTTTAATGGATGATAATGGAATGATAGCCCCACCCGCGCTATTGGTATACACTTGCGGGGCACCAGTGAAGGATGATAGATGAGGATGAAGCAGGTCAGTTAGCCCATCGTGACGAATTCAACGAGAATTGTTCACGATGGTTTCCAGGGGGAACCACGTGGAGGTCGACCTAATAAGGCATATTGCTAGCAATGGGGCTGTCAAACCCCATTGCTAACAATCCCTTTCCCCCCAGTGACACCATTTTAGTGCTTATTCCTAATATTATTTTTTGTTTATTGTTAAATGTTTTTATTATTATGTGTTTTTTATGTGAAATTAAGCACTGAATAAATATTTATATATATTTTTTTTCTTTCAATCCGAAATTAATTACATTATGTACAACATGTGAGGTAATACACTTAGAAAACACACTATACGCTATGTACGGTGTACACAATAGTGTTGTATTACATTTGAGAAATGTTAAGTTCCCTGCTAATTCTTATGTAATACTGTAAACACTTTTAGGGTATAAGCCTAGTTGGGCCGTGTGCTTGTTTAGTTTGCAGTGTCCAGTGAGAACCCTTGTTAATACGCACATATTATCTTCAAGATGCCGATAGAACAGAAAGCTATGTGTTTTTTTTGTAATGGATGATAATGGAATGGTAACCCCACCTGCGCTATCGGTATACACCGGTGGGGCACAAGTGAAGGATGATAGATGAGGATGAAGTAGGTCAGTTAGCCCATCGTGACGAATTCAACAAGAATTGTTCATGATGGTCTCCAGGGGGAACCACGTGGAGGTCGACCTAATATATATATTGCTAGCAATGGGGCTGTCAAACTCCATTGCTAACAATCCCTTTCCCCCCGAAAGCTATTGTTATAGACAGTTTCTGTGTATTTTGTTATTTTTTTTTTACAGTAACATGTTACATTTAATATAATAATAAAAAAATGCATGTAAGTTCATAGCTAGATAAGAGTATGTATAAAGCTGTAGAGCTGCAGACAAATTGCGAAGCAGTTTCGTGGCACAATGAATATGCCTTGTTTGTATATCTGTTTACTTCAATTAAATACTACTTAAATTAAACAATTCACTGCTGATCAAAATCTATTTTTATTATATATTTTTTTATTTATTCTTTATTGTACATAAAAAATTACAACATATAATATATATAAAATAAAGATGTACAACAGGCGTGCTTAACTCTGTAAGAGTTCTCTTCCAGCAAACCCTGAGTGGAAAGGAGCATTAACTACCAGCGGGCAGTGTGCGTACAATAATAGAAGGAAACATTATAGATGTTTCTATTAAAAAAATAATAAATATGTTGACATATATACTTAATTTTACGATTTGATAATTTAATAAAAACGATTATAACTTTGTTTGGAGTTATCGTCATGTTTGTTGTGTCATCGAGGCGTAGATCTATTTCTATTTTAGTGCTAATTTTGGACACTACAATGCGTCGCTCTCATACGATCGGCTCAAACGTTTGAAACAATATCCTTAATTATATCAATGACTCTATCAAACACTTCAATAAGACGTGAAGTGGTAGACCAGTTAGATTGCACTCGAAGTTGAGAAGTTTACCTGTGAGTTGGGAGTGCTCTTGTAACAAACACCCGAGAAAACAACTTTTTAAACTTACTCTTGATCTTCACTTATTGGAAGTAGGTGTTTATTAGAGGGGTTTGGTTTTAAGCCGGTAGTATTAAAGTTGGCGAAGTGAGCCTCGCAGACCGTGTTTGTAACTAAAGCCTGTATGGATAGCAATTAATTTTTTTTTATACAACTTAGAATGGCAAACAAGCTGACGGCCCACCTGATGGAAAGTGGTAACCGTCGCCTATAGACATGAGTATACTGTTTCGCCAATGCGTTATCATTCTTGAGTATTAAGGTATTATGCCTCTCTACTCTATCATTTCCCTGCCATATCCCACCCATTAAACCGAAACACAACCATGCAAACACAACTACTTCACGATAGTAACACGAATAGGATAAAGGTACCCAAGCCAAGGTACCACTTTTGCACGAAGTACTATTATTTATTATACTATTTATTTTTCCTTATATCAAGATGTTGATAAATAAGCATACGGCTCGTCTAATGGTAGGTAAATGATTATTCTATCTAGTAGAATGCAACACCAATGGTTTCTCCAATAAGTATTCATCCCGTTTGATAGTAGACGGTTACCCCAGCCTATAGACCAGTCTTTCCCAAAGTGGGCAATAACGCCCCCTTGTTGGCACTGCAGGCTTAAGGGGGGTAGTGGTAAGAAACCAGAAAAAAAATGGCGGCGTTGTGTAGAGGCTTGGGGGGTGATTTGTTGATCTTGAAGTAAAAGTGGTTTTTAAGTAGGTGAAAAAATGGGGGCGCTAAAAAATAATATATTCTCAAAGTGGGCAGTAGACAAAATAAGTTTGGGAACCCCTGCTGTAGACGCTAGCATTCGTTGCGACCCTTAACAAACCTTATTATGCCATTTTTAAAGAAGCCCATGCTGTAGTCTCTGGGGGAAAACGTTCATTTTACAAATTGAGTGTTCGCAGAAGGGAGCTCACTCTGAAATCGAAATGTGCACGACCATTTGGATCGGAGGGTGTGAGGATGGCTGGAATAATTGTGTAGTACATGGCATATTTGGACCGAATAGTATACAGTCTGGAGTCCAAATCGTTATTCTTTAAAATCAAATTGTAAAACTATGAATCCACTTGTTTTAGAATATTGTATAATGTGTGTATAATTGTGTATAATATAATAAATGTGTATAATTGTTGTGGTGAATTATTATTAATACTGTATGTTTAATTAATTAATGAAATATATTATTTACGCATCATTTATGTAAGTATGTATCTATATAATACAATTTTACCTTTGGCTGTTAAATTGGTTACACAGGTTACACTCTGGGTTTGTTGCACGCGTCCGTGTAGCCTAACTTCAGGCTGTAGCTGAAAATCAGTGTTTTGCTTTTAAGCAAAACCATCACTGAGCTGTAGCCTATTTGGGTCACTGCGACCACACATGGCGAAAACATATTTCCATATTTCATCTTTTGATTTATATTTAATAAAATGTAAATAATCAGATTGTATGAACTCATTTGTTAATTTACGTGTGTCATAAATGGCTCAAATAAAATGTTTATTTATCTATCTATCTATCTATATAAAAACATAATTTCATTTATTTATTTATTTATAGGATTACCAATATACGATTTTTTATAGCCATAATTTATAACACTGAGATGAAATAGTAATTCTCGCGAAGCCACCAGCACAAGGTAGTACTTCAATAAAATAATTTTATTAATTGTTGGCCAGAAACAAACGATGCAGCTCAATACGACGACGAGGAGAAGGCTGCGTGCACACCGAGCGAGGAGGGTCGCAAGGAACGACCGCGGACCAACATGGCCGGCCGGCCCCTCCCCGTGCCGGTCGAGAACGAGCCCTACTACATGAACATAGACCGGGCCGAGGCGGAGAATCTGCTGATGGGACAGCCTGATGGGATGTTCATACTGAGGCCGTCTAGCCAAGTGAGCACTTTATATGCAATTCTGAATGGTCAATAAGCTAAACGGTAAATTTTATGGAAAATGGTAACTGTCGTCTATAGATTGGGCCTCCTCCTGGGCAATTTTTGTTTTTTTTTTTTATACAACTTAGAATGGCAAATAAGCTGACGGCCCATCTGATGGAAAGTGGTAAACGTCGCCTATAGACATGAGCAGTACCATGGACATAATAGAGTATACTGTTTCGCCCATGATACCCCCCATGCGTTGCCATTCCTGAGGACTCAGGTGTTATTCCTTTGTACTCAGTAAATTCACGCCATATCCCACCCTTCAAACCGAAACACAGCCACGCAAACACAACTGCTTCACGGTTGAAACACGAATGGGACAGAGCAATGGACTTTTGTACAAAATCTCCCTCTGTTGATGAGCCTAGACAACAAAGAAAACAAGGTATGCCACTTTTAGTTAGATGATCGTGGGCAGAAGTGCCTCCTCTGATGGGCCAACTGGCCTGACTCCATCTTCACCTATTAACACTTACTGTGTGTGTAATTTATACTTATAATAAATCTGTAAAGAGGTCAATTCTGTACATGAAATATATTTCCAAAATAACTATCAGGGGGTGATTAGTGATCGATACTGATGCCAAAAATGCAATCAGTAAAATTTTTGTCTATCTGTCTGTATGTTTGTTATAGAAACAAAAGCTTCTCGACGGATTTTAACGAAACTTGGTAAAATTATTCTTCATACTCCTGGGCAGGTTATAGTGTACTTTTCATCACGCTACGATCAATAGGAGCAGAGCAGTGAAGGGAAATGTTGGGAAAACGGGAGAAGTTACTCGATTTTTAAGCTTCCGTCGCGTGTGCAGCCTTAATGGCCACTTTTTAAAATGTAATAATGTCCACCCGTGCGAAGCCGGGACGGGCCGCTAGTTGGGAATATAGTCGTGATATACATCATATTTTCTTAAATCTTATTACCAAGTTGGCTATTGTCTATATATTACATATATCTTTAAAAAATGGACATAAAGTTAATTGTTTTTATAAATAAATTTTGTATGTATTTTTTTGCAATGGATGATAATGGAACGGTAACCCCGCCTGCGCTATCAGTATACACTGGCGGGGCACCAGTGAGAGGTGATAGGCGAGGATGAGAAGGCAGGTCAGTTAGCCCATCGTGGTCTATACCTGACCACCTGAGTCCTCAGAAATGGCAACGCATGGGGGTATCATGGGCGAAACAGTATACTCTGTTATGTCCATGATACTGCTCATATCTATAGGCGACGGTTACCACTTTCCATCAGGTGGGTCGTTAGATCAACGATGGTTTCCATGGGGAACCGCGTGGAGGTCGACCTGATGGGGTATATTGATAGCAATAGGGACTAATCTCCCCTTTACTAACAATCCCTCCCCTCTTTGTATGTATTTGAATCAAGTAACAAGTAGTTATCAGTTGAAAGCTAGATACTTGACGGAACTTAGTTCCGAGCACCTAGTTATTGGCCACTGCATTACATCTAGGTACCGCCAGTAATCTGATTTTCTTGGCCGCAGCATCGATGAGACGGCAGCCAAGTGTCTTGTGTACGGTCAGACAAAAAAGCAACATACTATCTATAATTACATATAATTTACTGTATCGTACTTTGTACTTTTTGTTTTTAAATAAATTACAGCCCACGTCTTTCGCTGATAATGTATCTTTTTAATACCACGACGATGGCAACCAGAGGGAGACTTTGTACAAAAGTCGATTGCTTGGCTACCTCTGTCCCATTCGTGTTTCAACCGTGAAGCAGCTGTGTTTGCATGGTTGTATTTCGGTTTGAAGGGTGGGATATGGCGTGAATTTACTGGGTACAGAGGAATAACATCTGAGTCCTCAGGAAGTGCAACGCATGGGGGATATCATGGGCGAAACAGTATACTCTGTTATGTCCATGGTACTGCTCATGTCTATAGGCAACGGTACGCATTTTCCATCAGGTGGACCGTCAGCTTGTTTGCCATTCTAAGTTGTATAAAAAAAAAAACAACAAAAATACAGCCAGTGTGATGGTAAACGGTCACTGTAACCTATGGATGCTTGCAACACTAGGGGTGACACGCACGTGATACTTAGTATTGCAGCTATAGAAAGCTACTGGCTTTCTATAAGCGAACGCAATTTTAAAGTAGGTTAAGTACTTTTTTCTTTAATTATTACAAACAGAAAATAAAATCTTGTCTCTTTATAATATATGCATTAATTTAGATTAACTATTGCTCATAACTTCGTATGGATTTTAAGTAGCTATCTACTTCTAAATGACGTATCGAGATTAAATATATTCGAGATTTTAAATAAAACATTTCAGAATAAAACTGCAAAAACCACATTCAATTTTGTGCAGTCGTTTTCGCATAGTACTGGAACAAATATAAAGATATCAGACAAAACATTAAAATAATTATTGCCTCAGGTTTTTTTCTCTTTTTCGATTCTGCCATATATTTCCTCTTAAATATCTACCACATACAGACATCCTCTAATTACAATTTTATTATATCAATAAGATTTAAACTTTATTGACCAATAAAACGTGGTACAAAAAGCTGGCTTAATGCTAATGACGTTCCACCAACTAATCTTTATAAAGTGCAGACATTTAAAGAAGGTTAGTAATTAACTTTATTGCCCCATCAGTAAACTCTGGTCATTAGATTAAAAAAAATAATTGGCACATTCAGAGACTAAAGTGCGACATTGATAATATAGTGCATTCGAAGAAATTATTCAATTTTCACCTGCTAGAAACAGAAGTCAAAAATACCGAGACGTTCCTAAAAATTGGGTAATACATAAGATAAAATTTCGTCAGTTCAATAAACATTTTTAAATTCTTATTTGGATCATTTGCAAATAATTATCATTAGCTTTGTGATTTAGAAAGCATATAAAGATATAAGAATGATTGTATTTATTTGCTTTGTATTTTGGTGCGCTTATAAAGATGTTGTAGGATAAGCCAATTCAGAGGACTTCGTATTTAAAAAAAGAGGTTTTGATCAAGGCACATACCGATGAGCTCCGGAACAGACTTGTGTCTGAAATCGAAACTTCACTCGGTCAAGTTTCGATCTGCGGCGAACACAATATTGTACACTTCAATATCATTTCAACTGTCCATCCACTTCTAAACTTAAGCCTTCCCCTTATGGGGAACCTTGCTAGTAGTTGCTACGCTTGGCAAACGTGCATAGGTAAAATACCATAGTTTCCCTAAATAGTCACCTCTTATGAAACATAAGACATGTGGCACGAAAGTTTAAAATTTAGTATTAATTTACCCTGAATTATAGATACCAAAGGTTTTGGGTATCTATTTAATTTCTGTCTATCTCTCCGGCGATAGAAAACACTGTTAAAATTATTTCAAATGACAGCGGCAGGCTCGCCTTCTGCCACGTTGAATTCAAATATATTTGACGAAATATGGGCAGGTTGAGTGTTACATTATTCAGAATGTCAATAGTACCTAATAAAGAATTATAGCCGTGGATATATATTTTAATATTTCTAAGACAAGAAATAGTTTACTAGAGGGAGACTTTGTACAAAAGTCGATTGCTTGGGTACCTCTGTCACATTCGTGTTTCAACTGTGATGCAGTTGTGTTTGCATGGCTGTGTTTTGGTTTGAAGAGTGGGATATGGCGTGAATTTACTGGGTACAGAGGAATAACACCTGAGTCCTCAGGAATGGCAACGCATGGGGGGTATCATGGGCGAAACATTATACTCTGTTATGTCCATGGTACTGCTCATGTCTATAGGCGACGGTTACCAGTTTCCATCAGGTGGGCCGTCAGCTTGTTTGCCATTCTAAGTTGTATAAAAAAAAGTTTAAATGTTTTCCTGCTAACGGTACTTCTAACAAAATTTAATAAAGGTGCTTAGATGCCTCAGTGGCCGACTTGTACCTACGAGGGGAATCATATTTGTTTCATAATATTATTGCGTTTCGGTTATAATAACGTACTGCAGGCATTTTTAGGGTTCCGTAGCGAAACGGAGAATCCTTATAGAATAGAATAGAATAGAAAGATTTATTGTCATACAATTACAATATAAAATATAAACAACATATACAAAAAGTGTCCCATACTCAGCAAAAGGAACCGGCGCAGCTGATGCTGTAAGTGTCCCAGCGCAATGTGAACAGCTGCACAGCGCTGGTTTCAGCCAGTCCCACTCTTAACAAAACATTATATACCTACTTACTTAAAATAATAAAATATTTGTAGGTTATAAATATATATATTGCTATATATATATATATATATATATATATATATATATATATATTATATAGCAATAGTCTAGTCTCTGAAATTCTTTAATTATCAATACAAACATACAAATTTGTCACGCCTGTCTGCCATTAGGGTGGGCAGAAACAATGAATTTATCTCAAATGCATTCGTCCGAATTTTGCATTGTTATTATTTTCTCCCATATACTTAGTATTTTTTTTTATGGGTGAAAATGGTATGGTAACCTCGCCTGTGCTAATAGGATACGCTGGCGGAGCACCAGTGAAGGATGATAGATGAGAATGAAAACAGGCCAGTTAGCCCATCATGATGAATTCATCAGGAATTAACCATGATAGTTTCCAGAGAGAACCGAGAGGAGGTCGACCTGGTTGGATATATTGCTAGCAATGGGATTCTCAGTCTCCATTACTAACAATCCCTTTCCCCCCCATATACTTAGTATTAATTTTACATACTGGTAACCCTATTTACGCGCAGGGGGAAAGGGATTGTTAGTAATGGAGACTAAAAATCCCATTGCTAGCAATATACCCAACCAGGTCTATCTCCTCGCGATTCCTCCTGGAAACTATCATGGTTAATTCCTGATGAATTCATCATGATGGGCTAACTGGCCTGTTTGCATTCTCATCTATCACCTTTCACTGGTGCTCTGCCAGCGTATCCCGTTAGCGCAGGCGGAGTTACTATACCATTTTCATCCACCAAAAAAAAAAACCCTATTTACGCACACGTGGATAAAAAAGATGACTTGTTTTTGGCGGAGCCAAAATACAAATATACTAGTATAACATACTGTAGATAGTATATGATAGCACAGTATAAGTAATAGTTATAGTATACTAGAGACCCGCTCCGGCTTCGCGTGAGAATTGAGTATATATGCTCACATTTCTTTGCGTCGAATATGAATTACATAGACTTTCTTATGCAACTTAGAATGGCAAACAAGCTGACGGCCCACCTGGTGGAAAGTGGTAACCGTCGCCTATACACATAAGCAGTACCATGGACATAATAGAATATACTGTTTTGCCCATGATACCGCCCATGCGTTGTCATTCCTGAGGACTCAGGTGTTATTCCTCTGTACCCAGTAAATTTACTGCCATATGCCACCCTTCAAACTGAAACACAGCCATGCAAATACGACTGCTTCACGGTAGAAACAAATAGGTGTAGTAATATAGTGTAGGTACAGACATATGCCATCCTGGACTGTTTTGTAGAACTGTAAACGTGAAACAATCTCACTATACATTGTTTTGTCATATCTCATATGGATTAGGCAGTGTTTTCGATGAAAGGGACAATATTTTAACATTTTTAATATTTCCAAACGGCATGTATTATGTGATTTTAACATCAAATTTCTGTTTCGTTTGGCTCCGAAATTTCGGAAAATATTTCATGTTAGGCACTCTGTATTAAAATCTGTGGCGTAGTTAAAAGTTCTATGTGTATAGATGGCAGGAAGTGATCTTGTTTTATACTATGCAGAGATAGTATATATACTACGAGTATATAAGACGATGTACATACAAAAATTTTACCTTTTTTCTTTTTGCAAATGCGCAAAATCAAGTATTAGGATTTGTTCATATGATTTGTCGTAACCACTACGGAACTCTACACTAAGCATGGCGCGACATGCTCTCAAACAGTTTTGTGAACAAATAATATTACGAACGTACCCTGATTGTTGAATTTGAATTGAAGCGGACGATAAACAACTTTATTTAAATAGGCCAACGGTTTGAATTTGTGTCCCATGTTTACTAATGTGTTTTGTTGCAAGCTTCTGACTTTGTTTATCAACGGAAAGTAATGTAAAACAAGCATTTTGTTTTTGCAGGTGAATAATGTTATTAAGGCACGGAGGGTGTATAAACAAGTGCGTTTATGAATATAGTCTTTATTAATACTATAAGGGTGAAAGTAAGTTTGTTTTTTACCCCTCAGGACTTTAACACTTTGACCAAACAATACGAAATTTCTCCATTCCATATTTTTTTTTATACAACTTAGATTGGCAAACAAGCTGCCGGCCCACCTGATGGAAAGTGGTAACAGTCGCCTATACACATGAGCAGTACCATGGACATAACAGAGTATACTGTTTCGCCCATGATACCCCCCATGCGTTGCCATTCCTAAGAACTCAGATGTTATTCCTTTGTACCCAGTAAATTCACGCCATATCCCACCCTTCAAACAGAAACACAGGCATGCAAACACAACTGCTTCACGGTAGAAACACGAATGGGACAGAGGTACCCAAGCAATCGACTTTTGTACAAAGTCTCCCTCTGGTGATAGTATGATATAGTACAAGTATATCATATGGAATGTAGAATGCAGAAGAACATAGGTTATTTTTATTTCAGTCAAGCGTCCACGTCACGTCATATCCAGGTCACGAGGATAAAGTTGCGGGTAAAAGGTATCTATAGTTTGAGAGGGTTGTCACAAATTTAATAAATAACTTTACGATATGACATGCTAATGCGAAATATGACTGAGCGAGACTCACGCTCTCATTGTGGTTTCCATTACTGGCAAAACTGATATATCAGGGGGTTTAAAACTCCATTGGAGGTACCTGAATCATAATAGGATTTGTTTTGCCGGTGTAAATGTACAGTTAATTTTACGCTTTCTGCGCGAGAGGACCGTTAAATTCGGCAGATCAAATATAATATATTATATTATGATTTGTGTAAGGTGGCCTTTTTAACACTACAGATCTGGGGGAAAGGGATTGTAAGCAATTGAGTTTGACAGCCCTATTGCTAGCAATATGCCCTATTAAGTCGACCACCACGTGGTTCCCCCTGGAAACCATCGTGAACAATTCTTGTTGAATTGGTCACGATGGGCCAACTGACCTGCTTCATCCTCACCTATCATCCTTCACTGGTGCCCCGCCAGCGTATCTCGATAGCGCAGGCGGGGTTACCATTCCATTATCACCTATTAAAAAAATACTACAGATCTGATTTTAGTACGGATAGTGTTGATTGTAGCTTGTAAGCCCTGACTAATAGAACGCGAGTAGGACGCGAACCGCCAGCGCGCCAACCCTTTGGCAATGATTAAATTCACGGAAGTATCAATTCAACCTGCTTAAGCTGATAATGATCATTTTGTTCACAGCCAACTCACGCGTATACACTCAGCGTGGCATGTTCCAATGCGGTCCACAATGTGGGGGTACGACGGCGTCCGGATGGTCGCCTAGCACTAGGTTTCCCCAGACGTGGAGAGCGTAGCTTCGCGAGTGTGACGTCACTGCTTCGCCACCACCGCCGGCGGAGATTACTGCTAGTGGCAGCAGGGGGCGTTATCGGAGCCACCACGCTTACTGAGACACCGCATTATTACCAGACTCCCAGTAATTTGCCTGTCCTGTAATATGTAGGTTTAACAAAATATTACTATTATTACATGTTCGGTAATATGTTGTGTTGTAATGTGTTGTAAATTGGACTTCCATTTTCGTGCTAAGTCTCTCTAATTTGAGCGTTTATATGTGTGAGTCACGCCTAATAAAGTCAACCAAGTTTCGCCCAGAAGCACAGAAGCTTCCTGGTATCATCACAGGCTTCACGGAGCAACCTCACTGTTCCGAGAATTTCTAAACGTTGAGGTACCACAACTGTACATTCTAGAATTACGTGAGCAGCCGTTTCTTCGGCATCAAACAGTCTCGTATTAAAGGGCTTTCTAAGGCCCCCTTTATGTATAAGTATTTAAGGGGCAATGGTACGTTATGATCCCTATTATTATGTTATGCCTTATCTAGACATAATAAATGTTATAGCAGTCGTTGATTCAACGCTAGCACGATCTTTTTTGATTAACTACGATCCACCACGCCTGTGTCCATTTTTTTAACGATAATTAAAATTTACACATGTTTAGTAATTTGTCTGATTATTACCAGACTTCTAATAATGTATCCTTTTTGTAGTATGTAGGGTTAATAAAACACAGTATTATTACTAGATGCCTGGTAATTCATCTATTTTGTATTAGGTAATAAGCCTGTATATAAAGAATATAGATTTCCGCAATTATTACTAGATGCTTGAAAATTTTATTACATTTCTAGTAATTCAATTGTTTTGCAATTTTCTTTTGTTAAGTAAATGGTAACCACATGATTGGTAATCACGTTATACGCCAGCAACTTAAATAGTTTATCATTAATGAATATTAATTATAAGTTTATTAAAATATACAAATATATTATTATTGTAAATTGAAATTACTGGAAAGTATTATAATAACATGTAAATTGTAAATTTAATTAATTTTCAAGTGTTAATTTAGAGCGCGGTTTACGCTGTTTGCATTTAAATTATTTCAATATTAACATATTTAGTATTGTCTCGATTTAAATTTATGTTGGAAACTCTAAATGTTGAATTTAATATCATCAGTACGAAATAATAAATGGATATACAATGAGCGCCTGTCAGAAGTCGTACAGCAATGAGATTTCTGCTGTATGAATTTAAATTCAAGTAAATTTTATTGTTTTCGTCTAATTTAAAAAAAAAAATCTATCTAGTTTCTCTCTTCATATTCTATTTTCCTTCTAAAAATATTAATCGGACTAAGTATTAGAAAAAAAAATATAGAACAAATCTTACTATCCGTTCTCAGGCGACGCGCTTAACAAAAACAACATTTATTTTAGGTATAAAGAAAATAGACACTGATTACGTTGTTAAATAAATTCTTAACATTAGGGGACAAGCGACCTCAATGCTAGCAATATACTCTATCAGATCGATCTTCACGCAGTCAATCAGTTAATTCCTGGTGATTGGCCAACAGACTTGATCTCATGCTAATGGGGGGAAGGGATTGTTAGTAATGCGGACTACCTAACAATATACCCTATCAGGTCGACTTACCCGTGGCTCCCCTGGAAACCTGCTGAATTTCAAGCGTATTCATCATGATGGCTTAACTAACTTGGCCTTTTATTACCGCCAGCGTATACCGATAATGCAGACGGGGTTACCATTCCATTATAAACCATTAAAAAAAGACCTTATGCTATCGCTTTCTAGTGTTTACCAATAGCCCAGGCGCGAGATACTATATATATACTATAGGCGATAGTAACCATTTTCCATCAGGTGGGTCATCAGCTTATTTGCCATATTAAGTTGTATAAAAAAACGTATTATCCATAAAAATTAAAATATGAGTATTCTTAAAAAAGTAAACGTTTATTATTGCATTTAAAAATAATGTCACATGAAATGTAATTAATCATGTATTTAGTGTAAATAAAGCAACATTACATTTTGTGTACGTGTTTAATTTATTTTAACTGTTGTCAAGGTCATCAGGGCCCAATAGTTGCCGTTAACTGTTGACCGCTGATGACCTTGATAAAAATAATTTACTTCTGTAAATTAATAAAAAATCTGCTGTGTTTTCTGTGGTTTGAAGGACAGTAAAATTACAGGATACGGGGTCCCTAATGTCCTTAGAAATGGTAACGCATGAAGGAAGACCACTGCGCCACTTCACTGTATATTTTATAATGCCCATGGTAAGGGAGAGAAGGGATTGTTAGTAATGGGGATTAATAGCCCCATTGCTAGCAATATAGGGTATATCAAGTCGACCTCCTCGTGGTTCCCCGTGGAAACCATCGTGATTGATTTATTGTTAGATTCGTCACGGTGGGCTAACTGACCTGCTTCATCCTTACCAATCATCCCTCACTGGTGCACCGCCAGTGTATACCAATAGCGCAAGCGGGGTTACCATTCCATTATCATCCATAAAAAAAATGCCCATGGTGACTTTCATGGCTATGGGTCACGATACTTTTTACCATCAGTTGCGCCGTTAAATTGCTCAACTGATGATGAATGGACATTTAGAAAAGGTATACCTGAAACCTCTATTCAGATATACCATAGGTCACGATACTTTTTACCATCAGTTGCGCTGTTAAATTGCTTAACTGATGATGAATGGACATTTAAAAAAGGTATACCTGAAACCTCTATTCAGATATACCATAGTCTTCCTCTGTCGAGCCAACAGATATCAACCTTATTTGTACCAAAACACCTAAAGTTAGTATCTAATTTCTATTTTAAAAGTAAATGTATAAAAGCATATCATCACCCCTTCCTATCCCGTGGGTGTCGTAAGAGGCGACTGCGGTTGTCAATCCACCTGCCAAGCGTGGCAACTACTGGCAAAACCCTCCAAAGGGGAGGCTTATGTTCAGCAGTGGACACTTAAAGGCTAAGATGATGATGATGAAAGTATAGGTCGGTATTAAAATTGAATGAATGTATTGCATTATTAAATTTGCAAAAATATTATATCTATCTCTTATTGTTTATTCAAATATAAATATCGTTATATAAAGCCCAAAGGATAAACAAGTTGAGGTCGCAATGGAATGGTCATTTATCTCAAAAACCGACAAGGAAGAAGGGTTCTTGAGTGACGACCACGTACGGGCAAATGCAGTGTAATACGACCCCCCATTAGATGGAGTGACGAGTTCAAGTGTATTGTAGGGAGTCAGTGGATGCAGGTGGCTCAGGACCGTTCTTTATAGCAGTCTATAGAGGAAGCCTATGTCCAGCAGTGGACGGATAATGGCTGAAATGATGATGATGATGATGATGATGATCCTTAATAAAATACAGTCCGTCCGTTTGGGAAGACAATCATTTGATTAATACAATAGAAATCGAATAGAATGGTAGGTGTTACTATTATCTGACAGCTAATTAGGTATCGGTTAGCGACACACGGGCGTTTCTTCCGCTGTACAAACGCTGTATTCTACCAAGTATATCGCAAGTTTCCCGCCAAAATTCAAGCCGGGAAGAAAAAGACGGGCGTATACAGCGTCAAACCAAAGTTGATAACAGCCCAGAACTTACTTACCACGCTGCACAAGAGACCACAAGCGACACGATACGAGCGCTGAACAAGAGTCACTACCTCTACAACGAAGAAATAGTGAGAAACACTACGTCATATGCACTTGCTTAATTCCATAATTGCATGCTTTCATGTAAGTTTGGTTAAAACAATTACAGTAAAAGTATTAAAATTTATTTTTAGATCTATTTTTTTTTATTGTGCCATCTACCTATTTATTCTTTAATTCTTTCTACCTAAAGGTTGTCTGGAAGTGATTGCTTAGCAATAAAACCGTCTTTTGTACTACATTATACTTATTGGAAACTGTTCAACAAATCCTGTTATGTTTGGGGAAAGGGATTGTTAGTAATGGACACTGAGAATCCCATTGCTAGCAATATACCCAACCAGGTCGACCTCCTCGCGGTTCTCTCTGAAAACTATCATGGTTAATTCCTGATGAATTCATCATGATGGGCTAACTGGCCTATTTTCATTCGCACCTATCATCTTTCACTGGTGCCTCGTCGGTGTATACCGATAGCGTGGGCGGGATCACCATTCCATTTTCATCTATTAAAAAAAAAACTGCTGTACATGTTTATAGACGATTGTTTGCTTCTATTAGTTTATTTCTATTAGGTGAGTCGTCAATTTGTTTAACATTCTAAGTTGCATAGAAAGAATCGAGAAAATCCGCACAGTGCACCTTGTCTGCGACCGTTTACGTACCTTTGACGGTTGAACCGCCCGTGTAGCGATGCACTTAGAAATTCCAGAAACGCGATTTGGTGGAACGAAGCTTCTAATTAGTAATTTAAGATGGCGCCGCCATTGGAATTTTGTTAAGGGCATGCGCTACTGGGAAGAACATTTAATATTTTTTATTAAATATTTATAATTTTTTATTAGGATCAAATATTTAAACTGTCAATAATTTGATTTAGTTATTGACAGATGGAAGCGGAATCCGCATCCGACCTTATCCATTACTTGGATTTGTGGCGTATTACTGGCCATCATAATACGCCTTTTATATTACTGGCCATCATATTCCGTCCTGTATATTTTTATATTGATTTTCTATTGTTCTTATGTTTACAATTCTGTCATGTTATTCTCTCTGTTTTCCTACCGATGAAGACGTGATAAAAGAGAACTACAATATTAAGTATTTTTCTTATCAACGCGTTTCTCTTAAGATTAATCAACTGACTTTAAAAAGAAGGAAATTCTTAATTTAACTGTTTTTTATGTTGATTACCTCATAACTCCATCATTTATAAATCGATTTCAATTATTTTTTATTTAAAAGAATATACTTATCTACAGATTGGCTCCATAGAATAGAAATTTTATCAAAATCGGCCTAGTAGTTTCGTTTTTAAATCAAAATATTGACCACAAATCAAGTCGGTTTGTTGTTTGTGGAATACAATCTTAAATGACTTGTTTCTGTTATTTTCCTCCAGCGGTGAGTTGGAAAGAAATTTAAAAGAACACACGGAGTTTTTAACGTCGACCACATTTGAACTTACGATATCCGTGGTAAAAAATTGAGATATTGAGAATTAAATGGGATTGGGGATTTACATAGGTATATTAAGAGAAACAGGTTCATACTCGTAATAAAAATGTTTGATATTGTAGTTCTCTTTATCTCTTCTTCATTAGTCGGAAAACATAAACATAGTGTTTATGTTTCCATATTGGAATTGTAAAAACATGAGAAAATAGGAAATCAGTATAAAAATATAAAAGGAGGACTATGATAGCCAGTATCACACCACATACATAATATTATGTTGCCCATGTTGTTGTTCAGGTTTAAAGGCGACGGTTACCACTTTCCATCAGGTGGGCCGTCAGTATCATTGCTGTTCTATAAATATATATATATATATATATATATTATTATATAAAAACCTAATGTTAACTGATCAAAGTGCATGCCCTTAAACATCATTTAAATCGCCCTAATGATAAAGTCTTAAAACGCTAATATTGAGCTATAGCTCATCCTTTGTGCTTGCAGAATCAGCGAATTAAATATAGCCGACTTTAAAAAGCAATTACTGGGGGTGTCGGCGTTGAATTATTTACATAGGAATAAAGTTATATCGAACCGTTTAACTCTTGTTGAATGTTACTTTATAGTAATATTCAATTTGTAAGTTTAGATTGGGTTATCGACTTTTTAATTTTAAACGAGTTTTTTTTTTTGATGGGTGAAAATGGTACGGTAACCCCGCCTGCGCTAACGGGATACGCTGGCGGAGCACCAGTGAAGGGTGATAGATGAGAATGAAAACAGGCCAGTTAGTCCATCATGATGAATTCATCAGGAATTAACCATGATAGTTTCCAGAGAGAACTGCGAGGATGTCGTCCTGGTTGGGTATATTGCTAGCAATGGGATTCTCAGTCTCCATTACTAACAATCCCTTTCCCCCCAATTTTAAACGAGTCGTCCTATTTCTAGACTTCCTATCTACACGACTCTGTCGAGCTGCATGTTTCAGTACTGTGTTTCTAACGCGATAAGATGTTACCAAAGAGATGTTTTCAACTTGTATTTACTGTTTTTTTGTATTGTGTTTGTTGAAATGAAATGAAATTTATTTGCTAGAAACATTGTAGAAAAGGTGTTGCATTTGTGAAGTTTATAAGATGTCCATTATGTTTCGCCACATCAAATGGCATGCAAATATTAATTATTGAATTTATCCATTTTCTATTTTATACAGGTACATCATATATTTAATTTTCAATTACATATACAATAAATCACTATTAGTACGAAGTGTCACTTTGGTCATGCATTACAAACAGTCAATAAAGCTACTACAAATAATAAAATAATAAAAATGTCAAATAAAATTAAAATTACAATTTAAATTTCAACTAAGTCAATGTCACAGCATTTATATTTTACAAAAACTCATTAATATTGTAAAAATTATTTTCTATTAACCATGTTTTCAATTTTAATTTAAAATAATGTTTGTTTGTATTGTGCGATATCTTCACCAATTTATTTAATATAATAATTTCTTTTATTTTTTATTTATTATATTATTTTAATTACAGTTTATAAAGGTATCTGTGAATATCATAGAAAAAAATAAATCAATGTTTCTAATTAGCGTCGTTTTTGAGTGATTACAAAAAAAAATTTCTTTGCAAATGATAGGAAGAGATTATTGTCATAATGTCAGCCTTTAACTATTCACTGGTGAACATAAGCCTCCCCCTTGGGGGGTTTTGCTTATAGTTGCTACGCTTTGTAGGTGGATTGGCAACCGCAGTTGGCTTTGAAGATATTTTAAGAGGGACGCTGCTGCCTATCCCACGTCCTCCTTAGTCGACTATTACGACACCCACGGGAAAGGAAAGGATGGTCTATTCTATGCCGGGACCACATAGGAACTCCGACAGGAAGAGATAGGTCTATTTATTTGTATGTTTTTGTAAATTCACTTTTAATATAGATATCAAAGTTATAACGAAAATGTACGCAGATGAACTTATTTCTTGAAGAGATTTCTTCCAGTCAACTTTGAGAATCTAAAAGCAAAAAGGTTTTTTAGGGTTCCGTATCAAAAAGGTACAAAGGAACCCTTATGATGTGATTATCCGTTCATTTGTATGTCTGTCATAGCGCTATAACTTAACTACTTCTAAAGCTGTCGATTTAAAATTTGATATTATTTTACATACTCGTATTGTTGGCGCACACATATTGCAGTGGATATAAGTAAAAAAAAAATTTTAGGGGATCCGAAAAGGTTAATCAAATTTTAAAAATGAAGCTAATAGTTCAAGTGGAATATCATGTGAAAGGCGTTCGTTTTTACGTTTTTAAACTGATTTTTAAATATTTCTACACTTTTTTGTTATACCACTGAGGTGGTAAACAAGCATACGGCCCACCTGATGGTAAGTGGTTACAGTAGCCTATGAACACCTGCAATGCCAATAAATACTGCGCAGTTTTTGACTTATCATCGAAAATATGAGCAGAACACTCATCTCCTCTCCCTTTTCTCCAAAGTTTGTGAAGTAAAAAATTTAAAATAATTACAGTTTATAAAGGTATTTGTGAATTATACAGAAAAAATAAATCGATGTTTCTAATTAGTGACGTTTATGAGTGATTATAAAAAAAAAAAAACTCCAGAAACAAAGTCATATGGTCTCGTTTTAAATGAACAGATTGTAGTATTACAATGAACGCTCAGGTTATAGAATAAGCTAATAATAATAATGAGGTTCTTCAAAAAAGAGAAAGAGGTTTCTTCAGGATCGGCAACGCGCGCGTAATATCTCTGGTATGTGCAGGCGTTCATAGGCTACGGTAACCGCTTACCATCAGGTGGGCCGTATGCTTTTTTACCATCTCAGTAGTGTAAAAAAATTGTTTATAATAATTTAGGTTTTTTTTTTATACAACTTTGAATGCCAATCAAGCTGACGGTCCATCTGATGGAAAGTGGTAACCGTCGCCTATAGACATGAGCAGTACCATGGACATAACAGAGTATACTGTTTCGCCAATGATACCCCCCATATGTTGCCATTCCTGAGGACTCAGGTGTTATTCCTCTGTACCCTGTAAATTTACGCCATATCCCACCCTTCAAACCGAAACACAGCCATGCAAACACAATTGCTTCACAATTGAAACACGAATGGGACAGAGGTACCCAAGCAATCAACTTTCGTATGAGAAAAGCGGTAAAGATAATTTTATTTCACATCTACGTACGGAACCTTCGATGTGCGAGTTGAATTCGTACTTGACCGGTTTTTTATGGATGAAGACGAAATGGTAATCATACTTGTGCTGGTTTTATACGTTGGTGAGATACCAGTAAAGGGTGACAGGTGAGGCTGAAGTCAGGCCAATATTCAGGTCAGGTCATGTCAAGTCTGAACCTGACATGTTGCATGCAGTCAGTCTGTTTTACTGCATTTTAAACAATCCCTCGTTTCTTGGAACGACGTTTTACTCCTATTTAAATCTCATATTAATTTTGTCAAGTTTAACGCATTTTTTTATAATTCAATAAGCATAGGTTATACGGATACCGATCTGATATCCTATATATTGGGTTCCTCTGTACATTGATGGCGGAAAAATGGTCATTGCTCATTTCAATATCGCCCATATCGGTCAGATATGTTAAAAGTCTGTTATTCGATATTATTTTTTGAATTGCAGATTTCTAACATATTTATTATTGGACCAGTATATAGATATTGTAACTATAGTACATTACTGCAGCGGCCAGCAATTGAACGCATTGATGGACGAACGTGCAAATGTAGGCCGAGGCATACGTGAGTCCATCAATGCCTAGTTGTGGCCAAAGTTTGTATAACACTTTTCTCAAACAATGCGCGGAAATCAAAAACATAATTTTATTTTTTAAGTTCAATGACGAATAACGAACAATAATAATTTTTCACGCGCCATAATGATCCTTTGTTTTTTTTTTCAATAAACAGCTTTATATTTGCAAGCCAGTTCGAAATTTAAATAAAACTTTTTATTAGTTACCTCCTTGGTAGCCATGTTTCGAAGTAAAAGGTCATTCCATTTTTAAATTACAGGACAGATATGAGTTTACATATTAATTTATCTGGCCGCAAAACACGACAGATATGGATTTTCATACAACATTTGCCGGCCGCTTCCTGCATGTATCTGGTCAGTACGGCAATTTTAATTTATCTCGAAGAAGATTGTCAAAATAATGCTCACATTTTCAAGCATGTTTGAGAAAAATACATTTATTATAACTTTGTATGTTAGCACACTAGATTTATAACACTGATTTGGCTTTTGCTGTTATAATGTTGTAATTATTTTTAATGAATGAATAATGAAATTTTGATAGAATCTAGAAGTTTGTCTATAAGTGGGCCATTCCTTTATTTCTATTTCTGAAATCCACACCTACGTACGCTCACTACTGAGCAAAAAGATAGTATAGAATAATATGCTCTCTAAAAACCTGTTGCCAGCCTCCTCGTGTGTAATTTATCCGAGGACAGGATAAAATACGCATTAGAGAATAATATTAAAATGTTTATCCAACATTAGGAGGTAAAACAAATTAATTAGCACCAACACGCGAGCGAACACAAAAGAGTATTCGCCAGAGAAAAACAAATCTGGGGCCCTTTATCCCTTTATATTATCTGTCGCAGTCGTGACATATTTCGGCGGGAACAACATAAATATCAGAGAGGCCCGCCATTATAGTTCTCTGTCAAAGATTATGGAAATAGACGAGGCGCTGCGAAAAAAACTGATGAGTTTTTTTTTTGATGGGTGAAAATGGTACGGTAACCCCGCCTGCGCTAACGGGATACGCTGGCGGAGCACCAGTGAAGGGTGATAGGTGAGAATGAAAACAGGCCAGTTAGCCCATCATGATGAATTCATCAGGAATTAACCATGATAGTTTCTAGGTAGAACCGCGAGGACGTCTATCTGTTTGGGTATATTGCTAGCAATGGGATTCTCAGTCTCCATTACTAACAATCCCTTTCCCCCCAATACTGATGAGTTTGAATATATAGTACATTTTGCTATGCAGAAAAGATTTTACAATAGTGATCATATAAGTACTGCTGTCTGGTCCCGGCATAGAATAGGCCACCCCTTCCTTTCTCGTGGGTGTCGTAAGAGGCGAATAAGGGAGGGCGAGTCATTTTTATCACCATATCAGCTTTTAACTGTCCACTGCTGAACATAAGCCTTTTCTTTGGGGGGGTTTTGCCAGTAGTTACCACGCTTGGCAGGCAGGTTGGCAACCGCAGTTAGGCTTTAGATATGTTTTAAGAGGGACGCTGCTGCCCGTCTCTCGCCCTCCCTTAGTCGATTCTTACGATACGACGGAGGGTGAGTATATGTGTAATATTGTAGTAAGTCGATTACTAGAATATTACCAGAGGAAGACTTTGTACAAAAGTCGATTACTTGGGTACTTCTGTCCCATTCATGTTTCAACCGTGAAGCAGTTGTGTTTGCATGGCTGTGTTTCGGTTTGAAGGGTGGGATATGGCGTGAATTTACTGGGTACGGAGGAATAACACCTGAGTCCTCAGGAATGGCAACGCATGGGGGGTGTCTTGGGCGAAACAGTATACTCTGTTATGTCCACGGTACTGCTCATGTCTATAGGCGACGGTTACCACGTTCCATCAGGTAGACCGTTAGCTTGTTTGCCATTCTAAGTTGTAAAAAAAATATCCTTCGTCAATTTTTCATATAAAATTATTAGAGCTGTCAACCTTTCCACAAACAATTATGAGTGTCTGTAGACGTAATAAAACGTATTTACGTACACGTTTTAATTTAGACTCTTTCCACCAATCGACGTAGCATATCGGTTGTACACCAACAGTTTCGATCTAAGTATTGCCAAGTATTAGAATGTAATCTACCAGCTCATTTCGATTCTATTAAGATTCCCCGCAGTGCTCGTGTTCCGACCGCGTTTATTCTACTTTTATTCTCCCTCTGCACTTGTCTTATCTTTGTAATCGAGCTGGGTAACTCCAATAACCATTGATCCTAGCTATTCCGGCGGAGGTAGCACCCCTAGTTGTAGGCGCCGCGTCGGTGACGCAGCCCTATTCTGAATAGATAGAGTAAATAGTGAAATAAACAGAATCCCTTATAAGTGGCATGAGTGAGACACCGTGAAGGTTGAACTCTGTCTAGAGGTTATATCTTTTTTTTTTAAATAACAATAATTTGTTTTTTTTTATGGGTGATAATGAAATAGTAACCCCATCCGCGCTTTAACGAAAGTGATAACCGTCGCCTATAGACATGAGCAGTACCATGGACATAACAGAGTATACTGTTTCGTCCATAATACCCTCCATGCGTTGCCATTCCTGAGGACTCAGGTGTTATTCCTCTGTACCCTGTAAATTCACGCCATAACCCACCCTTCAAACCGAAACACAGCCATGCAAACACAACTGCTTCACGGTTGAAACACGAATGGGACAGAGGTGCCCAAGCAATCGACTTTTGTACGTCTCCCTCTGGTGCATAGGCTCATTAGCCAATTATTCCAAACACTCACAAGTCATAAGATATTATTCCGCATTTCTCTCTAGTTTAAGCAATTTTAATTCAAGAATAAGTCTACAGCGAAATGGAAAAACTATGAAATGTACACTGAAAAGTGAATGTATTATTTATGGTTATGGAAGAAACTAGGGTGTGACATCGTTACGGGGTCCCATTTGTCTCCCACTCTCTCGATCTGCAGACATTCCGAGAATTCGAATAGAAAATCATGGGACCAACCGCATTGCAGTAACATCGATAATATATTCAGGAGAAATAGTCGAGGAATATCCTTACTAATAATGTTTGAAAGTCAGTATGTTTGTTGCCCCTTGACGGTTTAAAGGCTCATATAATAATCATGGAATTTAGTACATACGTAGTATTTGAAATGAAGAGGCATATAGGATAATTAACAATATTCTACACACCGACGAAATCGTAGAAAAAGCTAGTATAGAATAAGAAAGAAAATCACAAGTACGATCGTAAATTTTTATGATTCTATCGCTGAGTTTGGATTGTCGGGTTCGGGACATATAAAAACAATTTGTCGATACAGCCAATCTTCAATTTCACTGGTTCAATAGAATATCCTAAAAAAAGAACGTTTATAATTTCGATTTCAATGTACAGGATATTATGTGATAGTATTCAGTCCTATAATTAAAGTTAAAATTTAGTTTGTCGATTATATTTCGTCACACTTTACTATTGCTGATCGCTTATTTCTTATCGCTCATCGTTTGTCGTCCATCACTAATCGTTCATTGCTCGTCGCTCATTGCTGGTTACTCAAAGCTCGTCAGAAGTCGATCACCGCTCATAGGCCGTCACTCATCACTAATCTTTCGATGCTTATCGTTCGTTGCTCATCGCACATCACTCGTATTTCATCATTTATCATTTATTTCTACAGAGACAAGTACTAACTAATGATTTACTGTCCACCCAGCACATTCACCCATCGCGGCGGAAATCAAGTGTGTTCCGGTTCCGGGCGATAAGCCGGTTGTCCCAACTGTAATGTCATTATCTGAACAGAAATATGCTTCAGTAAATATATTTTGTGGATCGCAGGCCATATGCACTAACGATGCAACATTCTGAAAGGGGGTGAAATTTCAAACACTTTGGTAGAGTTATAGTTATGAATGGTAAATAATTTAATTCAATTTGGTATTGTATTTTGATCAGATTTATTTTTGAAATGCATTAAATTTGACATGTTTAAAGTATTTATTATTTGAGAATTTGTTATGAGTGTTTTTAAGCTGTATTTTTACAGCCGATAGATTTATAGATTTTTAACAGAACATCAGCGTTATGTTCAAAAGACCATGGCATATAGCTGAGTAACACCATTTTAGTTTTTTTTCCCTTATTATTGTATTTTGTTCATTGTTAAATATTTTGGTAATTAAGTGTGAAATATTCATTTTTTCTTCCTTTGATGGCATTTTGCCATAGAATCACACTATTAATCTAATTTTCAATCTTGGACATCTATTGAGGATTCAGAGAACAAGCATCTAGGGTACAACACTCAGATCCGAGCTAATTTAGAAAACAAACTTTTCTATATTGGCTCGGGTCCGACCGAGAATCGAATCTGGGACCTCGTATGCACAAACTTGCCCACCACTGCGTCACGGAGGTAGTCATCGATTAAACTGAGAAATACAGATTTCTGTAAATCTGTATTGAATACATAGACGAAATTGGCCAGTTTGTACTCACGTAACCTAAACTTAAGTTTTTAAAAAAAATATAATATGGGTCTTGCATAATTGATTGCAGTGTGTCGACATAGAATTAATTCCCGTGGGTGTCGTAAGAGGTGACCAAGGAAACCTAAAGGTCGTGGGATGGGCAGCAGCGTTCTTCTTAAAATATTACCAAAAGTGCGGTTGTCAATCCACTTGTCAAGCGTGGCAAATACTGGCGAAACTTACCTTATGAGGAAGTCTATGCCTATGTTCAGCAGCGGACAGTTAACGGCTGAAAATAATAAAAATAATAATTTAATACCCTAACAATTCACATCATTGATTGATGATCAGTTTCAAAGATCCACCTATGAACTATTAAGATGCTCTCGATATCTACATATTCCTTTAGATCAGAGGGCCTACCATGAAGTGTTTTCTGAAATTTCGGAGCCAAAAGAAACACAAATTTGATGTTAAAATTACATAATACATGCCGTTTGGAAATATTAAAAATGTTAAAATATTGTTCCTTTGGACTTTTATGATAGGATGTATGATGAACGAAACGTTAAATTCCATTTATTGATCCGATTTTGGTATAAACAAAAAACACGACATTGAGTCCGAAATTTCGGAATTTCATTTCATGGTAGACCCGCAGATTAAAGAGCAGTGGTCGAAATTGATCAAAAAATGTACTCCAATTCTGAAGTTTACCAAAATTAGATGGAAATTACGTCGTTAAATCATAAGTAACCTCCTCATGATATCAGATAACAAATTATCACATCAGATGATTGATGGGCCGGCTCGTGCCGGGTCAATATCACCGCACGCCCTCCGGGCCGGTTAATTTAGACTACCCTCTTCGCGTCGCATTAAAATACAATTTAAACCTTCGTTTGGATAATTTAAATGTAACTTGGCAATGATTGCCACTGGAGTCGTCGGTTTGAATACTTTATATTCAGGTGAATTATTTTTATGGAATTTATTTAAATAAATTTATTGTATAAAATAAAATAAGGTCCAAAGGCGGACTTAATGCTAGCAGCATTCTTTACCAGTCAATCTTTGGGGTGTACAGTGAATGATGAACGCGGTACTTCATTATTGGGATAGGGAAAGAGAATAACAATTAATATAATAACCAGAGGGAGACTTTGTACTTAAGTCGTTTGCTTGGGTACCTCTGTCTCACTAGTGTTTCAACCGTAAAGCAGTTGTGTTTGCATGGCTGTGTTTCGGTTTGAAGGGTGAACCGAAACACAGCCATATGGCGTGAATTAACTGGGTACAGAAGAATAACACCTGTGTCCTCAGGAATGGCAACGCAATGGGGGGTATCATGGGCGAAACAGTATACTCTGTTATGTCCATGGTATTTTGCTCATGTCTATAGGCGACGGTTATCACTTTCCATCAGGTGGACTGTCAGCTTGTTTGCCATTCTAAGTTGTATAAAAAAAAAAAACTTGATTTTTTTTAATGGGTGATAATAGAATGGTAACCCCGCGTGCGCTATCGGTATACGCTGGCGGGGCACTAGTGAGAGATGATAGGTGAAGATGAAAAGGCAAGTCAGTTAGCCTATCGTGACGAGTTCAACGATAAATTAGTCACGATATTGATAGAAATGGGGACTAATCTCTCCTTTACTAACAATCTCTCCCCCTAGCGGTACTTGGTTATTGGAATAGGTTAAAGAAAATAACAAGTAATAATGTATACCTATATACAATAAATAATACATACATAAATATTAAGGAATATACATGTATTTATATAATTAAATAGATATATAAAATATAAGTAATGTATAAATAAATAAAATATAAAACATGAAGATTAGCTACTACTGTCGTAATAAGTGAGTGGTGAGTATGGACTCATCTTTTGAACATGAATCTATTTTGAATTTTTAAAATTTTTAATTACTTTTTCTTGTTATTTATAGCACATAGATGTAAAAATAGAATAATATAACTATTTTATTGATTTATTTAATACTTTATTGTACACATTAGTTATAAAAATATGACAGAGGTAAACAAAAGTACAAAGGCGAGCTTAACTCTGATAGAGTTTTCTTCCAGCAACACCCCAAGTGGAAAGGAGCATCAACTATATTTATATTTATTATGTACTCTAATAGGTACCTACAAAACAGATGTGTAATATAGATACATCATTTCTCAAAATGTTTCTAAGTATTTGGAAGTTCTTGGATACCTTCAGGCATTTTAGAATTCAAATAAATTAGATGTTATATTGTATTAATGGCAGTGTTCGTTATGTTCTTATTAAATTAATATTATTTATTACAATTGGATTACATTTTAAAACCTTTTTCTAAATTATTTTAGATTAAAGATAATTTAAGAATTTGTTTTTTATAAAACTTTAGATAGATAGATAGATACTCTTTATTGTTTCCTCCAAAAGATTACAATAGTAAACTTATTATAAATATAAACAATTACGAGAAATAATCACAGTAAGAAAACAATGGGCGACCTTATGGCTAAGAGCGATCTCTTCCAGGCAACCTTTGGATGGAGAGGAGTAATTATAAACAATTTGGTAGGAGGCACGATGAAAAATTTTGTTAGTTTTAGATATGGGAGATGTAATACATATAATAATATAAAAACACATACACACATACTTTAATCGTAGCAAACCAATTATTTTAATTTATAAACTAAAAGTAGGTAATTTTTGATGAAATTTTTATGAAACCGAATCTGAAAGTATATTTAGTCAAATAAAAAAAAACATATAGGTTTATAAACGACATTTATGTATGCGAGACGACGAGTTTCCTATCTTTTTTCTCTCTCCCTCGTCTCCTAATTTTTTTTAAGGCAGTTGAAAATGTAGAGTAACATTGCATTTCCATGACATTGTGTTTTATGTATATAATACATAGTTGTAAAATGTTAATTTTTCTGATATTATGCTCTTTCCTTGAAGTATTATTTTTATAACACATATTTTATCGACATTCCTCTGAATAAAAATGTTTGTGTAGGTAATCTGTATATATAAAATTAATGCCACTTTTCGTTGTAATTTTACAACTCAAGAACGGGCTCACCTATCCAAACCAAATGTTCAGGCTTTGTTCGGACTATTTAGTAGATGGTTTATGTGAAGTTCGCACAAAATCGGTCGAGCGGTTCTTCATTTATCACATTTTTAGTAACAAATGAATTCAATAAATGGCGGATCATTTTGTTAAGGGGGATTGTTGTGTCAAATTCAAACTTTTTTTAAGATGGGGATTGTGCTGTCAAATTGAAACTTTTTTCAGTGTTGACAGTACAAGCATATTGTTATGTCATTCATGCGGTCATTTCATTTTGGACGTGCTTCGATTAAAGCAAATTGTTAGCGATATTGATGTTAAAAATATAAGTTTTTATTATTTCACTTTATAGGTAACGAAGCACGTACCGGGCCGCTAGTATATTATATATATATGGTAACCCCGCCAGCGCTATCTATATACGCTGGAGGGGCCCCAATGAGGGATGACAGGTGAGAATGGATCAGGTCAGTTAGCCTATCGTGACAAATTTAACTATAAACCAATCACGATGGTTTCCAGGGGGAACCGTGCATCCCTATCTTAGTCGATCTAATAGGGTTGCTAATTTTCATCACTAACAATCCACGTATATGGGGGGAAAGGGATTGTTAGCAATGGAGTTTGACAGCCCCATTGCTAGCAATATGCCTTATTAGGTCGACCTCCACGTGGTTCCCCTGGAAACCATCGTGAACAATTCTTGTTGAATTCGTCTCGATGAGCTAACTGACCTACTTCATCCTCACCTATCATCCTTCACTGGTGTCCCGCCGGTGTATACCGATAGCGCGGGTGGGGTTACCATTCCATTATCATCCATTAAAAAAAACACGTATATAACATGTAACATACATATATTGGAGGGATTGTTACGTACAGTCGAACTTATTTATAACTTCCCAGTTTATCAAACTTCTATAAATAGAATCTGTGTATCCGATTAGGGAATTTTATACGAATAACAGACAGCTACAGTGACAGGATGAATGTATTGGAAATTGTGCCGGAAGTTCGTCCACTGGACAGTTCCACGTAACTCGGCATTCAATTGGTCCAATTCAACTCTACTGGATTACCTGAACGTGAAAAATGTCACGGCTGAATCCGAATAATTGGAGTTCTATGCAAATACGCACATTTGTATGGATTTATGAATGTTCACGCCCGGTGAGAATGTAGATAACTAGTTTTTACACGCGACTTCGTCCGCGAATCGATGTATGTTGATTGACTAAGCTAAATAGTTGGTTATGTGCTATTTAATTTTTTTTTTTAATATTTTTATTAAGGAATTTCGCGACTGGCTCTTGGCCACAATAGAATATCAGTGTTTTGCCCTTTTGAGGGCAAAACAATAAACTGAGTTGTGACCATTTTGTGTTACTATGGCACATGTATGAAATAAGGAAATTGTTGTTTTATATATTCTGCTTTTTTGTTTTTCATTCTTTTATCTCTTTTTACTGCGTATATCTGTAATATTTGTATGTTTGTATTGTTATTTGTGTGCTATAAGTAATGCAAATAAGTAATTTATTCTATCTATCTATGCCCATTTTTATTCCATATAATAATAAAAAAATGTTAATTTACTATTGCCTTACCCACTTCTATCTGAAAGGCTGTCTGTAAAAGATTGCTCTAGCGATAAGACCAGTTTTTGTACCTTTATGTATATATTTTAATCTGTACTTTATGCTACTATATTTCACTTGAATTTTTTAATTTTTATTATATATTTTTATGTTTTCTTTTTTATACAACTTAGAATGGCAAACAAGCTGACGGTCCACCTGATGGAAAGTGGTAACCGTCGCCTATAGACATGAGCAGTACCATCAGCAAAACAGAGTATACTGTTTCGCCCATGATACCCCCCATGCGTTGCCATTCCTGAGGACTCAGGTGTTATTCCTCTGTACCCTGTAAATTCACGCCATATCCCATTCTTCAAACCGAAACACAGCCATGCAAATACAGCTGCTTCAGGGTTGAAACACGAATGGGACAGAGGTACCAAAGCAATCGACTTTTGTACAAAGGGTTCCCTCTGGAAACCATCATGTTTAATTCTTGTCGAATTCTTCATGGTGGGTCGACTAACGTGCATTTATTCTCACCTATCATCTTTAACTGGTGCCTCGTCGGTGTATGATGGGGTTACCAAAACTTCCTTTACCATCAGACTGGCCATATGCTTGTTCGCCACCATAGCTGTATAAAAAAAAATATGCCACGATTCACGTAAAACTTTCTTGTGGTTGAAATTATGTCAATAATTTAAATTATTAAATATTTATTTTTTAATTTTATCAAAACGAGATCCGTTCGTTTGTGTTATGAAATCTTGGTATTTTAATTAAATAATTAAACTTAATGCTAAGTACTTAGAGCGATTGAAGACGGTGTTCGAAAGCTTAAGGGGTTTTTAATTTCGTGTCCCTTGCTTAAACACCTAGAATCCCATCTGATGCCCGACTGAATTAACTAACCGAATTCAAACTGTACTCTTGAGTACTTTGTTACGTACTTACAACACTAGTTGATACTTGTCAAACCGGAATACACAGTATATATACGTTATATAGCTTATATATATTATATTTTTATCGTAAAGCAGTTGCTTGCATGGCTGTGTTTCGGTTTGAAGGGTGGGATATGGCAGTGAATTTACAGGGTACAGAGGAATAACACCTGAGTTCCCAATGAATGGCAACGCATGGAGGGTATCATGGGCGAAACAATATACTCTGTTATGTCCATAGTACTACTTACGTTTATAGGCTACGGTTACCACTTTCCATCAGGTGGGCCGTCAGATTGTTTGCCATTCTAATTTGTTTAAAAAAAATACAAAATAAACTAAAGAATTATGAAGAAAAAATCAAAGCCTTTCCTTTCTCAATACCGATTTAAAATCATACCGATAGGCATCTACGGAATCGCGTTATTATTATAGTCACGTAGCGTACACCCGCGCCTTCACGTTACGGCCCTGCTTATCCTCCCAAGATAGCGGCGCGATGCTTGTTTTTCCCATTACTTTTGGTAATTTCCCTAAATATGGCTTACAGCCTGCTTCCAGCCTTTTTGCCTTTCCATATTGCTGTACGTTTCCTGTACGTTTAATGTACGTAAAATATTAACGTAACTTTATATATTAACGTACATATGTGTGATAATTTAAGACTGTAACAGAAAAAAAGAGACTCTACTTTTGACAAAATTAGGCAATAATAATGACAAGTCATTATTATTTTCTAATTTTACAAGTGATTACAAGTAATCACTATTATTATTTTAATAACGGTGATATGTTTTGTGAACACATTTGAAATTAGAATGCGGTTACGTCTTGTAAAAAAGTAAAATTCAAATTGTTGTGAAACAAATTCTACAGATTGACGGTTTCGCATTCTAGCAAATAAATTTCATTTCTATTCATTTTTAAATTGTAGACACATTATTTCAAAAATAATGTGTCTACCAAAAACTTGTCATTCATCGGTGTGTTTAATCAGTTTTAAAACAAGAATAGCGAGGTCGCTAGTCTATATTATTTTTGGCGGGATTAAAATGGCTATTTTTGTTTACGTAGCAAAATATATTTGTACTTTCTTCTATAAATGACAATTTAAATAAATTACAATTATATAAAATAGATTACAAGGGTGAGCGTAGTTATATCAAATAATCTTCTTATTTCTTGAAAAAATTTACACCCACGTTTAATCCGATTAATGTTTCGGTCCGGCTCGAAGGATCAAAAATTACGACACTATTGACGTGAAAAACACCATAGACACCAGGAGTGGAATTATATGAACGCTGCCGTAGATGTAACATTATTTGATAAGCGAACTTCGTCCCAGATCTTATCATTTATCAGCAAACGAGATCACGGCCAGTCGTTTATTTACATAGTAAAAATAATAAAAAATAATTTGTGTGATTCCTACCGTGCCGTTAATGTTTATCAATAGTTCTCGCTTTCCAGTTGATTAATTGAAATTTCTCACCAATTTTTACACTGCTAATAATACAAAGCAGGTGTGCTGCCGGCCTTTTAAGGAATATGCTCTTTTCTTGAAGGTTATGTTGTCACTCAAATTACATTGTCAAATTACATTGCTAATAATCACTTTCCCCCCAAAGAAGAGGGATTCTGTTGCCTATCTCTCCACCATAAGCCCCCTTAGTTGCCTCTTACGGCACTCATGAGAAAGGAAGTGGTGGCCTGTTCTATACCAGGACCACGTGGCTGATGATGAAGTACGAATAATGGTGTTTAATAAGTTAAAGCAATGAGAATAATTTTCAATGTTTTGTATTTTTTATTTATTTTTAAGTGTTTTTTTTAGTAAACTTGACCAATTTTATGTATAAAAATAAATATCTAAGTACATAATATATTAAAAGTATAATAATTTCTTTATTAAAATGTTGATAAATATGATTAGCCTTTTCAATGTCTTAATTAATTAAATCTAAATAACATATTACAACAACTAGATTAACAACGATTAGAATCAAAATTTCTGTAATTCTAACACTAAATAGGTATACCCATTGGTATATAGAAACAAAGAGTTGGAGAAAAAATGGCATATACAATAATTTTTCTTGAAATAAATTTAATTTTCGAATACTCATTTTTCATAGACAAAAATGTCGAAATTATTTTTCTATACGCTGCAACTTTTTTTAAAATATGAAACGCCTAGACACAAAGCTTGATATTTACGATAATTTACTTTTGTTCCGTTCCACGAAAACTACTTATTTCTTTTAATTTTTAATCGAAAACACTTTATAAGTGTCACTTTGGGAATGTGTATGTAAGGTTTGTTTATACCTATGGGTACGCCTCTGTTTTTTAAACTAGTCCAATTTGAAGTAATGTTTCACAGTCGCTGAATGCAGATAAAATACTGATCTCAAAATTTTGACTCGAATCTTTCACATTTGCATCCGTACAATCAAGTGGTGGAAACACTTTTTAATTCAATGATGTGTACATGACTTTTCTGGCCGTCGAGTTCTCTGTGGATCTCCTCTACGCTCTTGCCTTTCGTTTCTGGCACGAAGATGTAAACAAATATAGCTCCAAACATACAGATTATTGCAAAGTACCACAACGTCCAACCTGGTTTGACTTGGTCCACCAGATTTTGGTAAAGCTTCGTCGCTCCAAAGGCGAGGAACCAGTGAACACCGGCTGTTATAGCTGTGGCCCGCCTTGTCACATTCTTAGGAAATATCTCCCTCAACATCAGCCATGGTATCGGTCCTACACCAGTCGCGTAAACGCTCACAAACAAACACAGACAAAACAATGGCACCCATGGATTATTCTCCCATATATTTGATGCTCTCAAATGGTAGTAAGTTGCAAGTAATCCTAAACTGATTGACATCATAGTAAACGAGAGAACTAGTAAAATTCGTCTTTTGATTTGTTTTAAAAGCATAGTTGAGAAATAAGTGGAGGACACCAAGCAAAATCCTAAAATAATTGCAGCGCTCGGCAAATTCATAGTGATGGAGAAAGTTTTAAAGATTTTTCTAGCATAGAATAGAACGGGATAGATGCCGCTCATCTGTTGGAATATCATTAGACTAAAAGACACAATCAGGGCTTTAACTGTTGCTTTTGTACTAAACAATTCTTTGAAAGTGACTTTCGCAATGTTCCTCAAATTTTCCTTGAGAGCCTTGAATTCCGATTCTACATCATTGTCGATGCCTCTGTAATATCTCAGAGCAGCTTTGGCTTCGTTATATTTTCCTTGGGACATCAGATAAACCGGTGATTCCGGGAGGAAAATGAACGCAACGAAAAATCCTACGGGGACGCTTGCACAGAGGAAGGACAGCCACGATGGATTTAATATCATACCTGAAACAAATAAATCATCATTAAATTACAAATATCATACCAAGCTTGCCCGGATCTTACCAGAGGAAGACTTTGTACAAAAGTCGCTTGCTTGGGTGCCTCTGCTCTATTCGTGTTTCTACCGTGAAGGAGTTGTGTTTGTATGGCTGTGTTTCGGTTTGAAGGGTGGGTTTGAATATGGCGTGAATTTATAGGGTACAGAGGAATAACACCTGAGTCCTCATTAATAGCAATGCATGGGATTACAATGGGCGAAAAAGTATACTCTGTTATGTTCACGATACTGCTCATGTCTATAGGCGACGGTTACCACTTTCCATCAGGTGGACCGTCAGCTTGTTTGCCATTCTAAGTTGCATAAAAAAAATCCACACTATGCCGGAACCAGTTTTCTCATCAGCTAAGCTATCACTTCACGGTACATTAATTATTTTGATAACTAAATAGATTAATTAATTAACAGAAAAAAAAACTTCTTTTATTCCATAAATATAAATGCATCTACAAGTCTTCCTTGCTCAATGTTGTAAATTTAAATTTAAAATCAGAGAGACTTGCAATAAATTTTATACTCCTTAATTAAAAATTTTCACGTAAAGAATAAAACGCAGGCTGCTAGAGCAGACTGTTGGCGTAGTAATTATCGTGTTTCTGCTTAAGAAATAGAAGGAGTATTCTTGCCTGTTCATTAAATAACTGCTGGTAATGATTTGTTTATTAAAAACCAACGTTCTCTATTAGATACGGATTCTTGTCGTTGAGAGTAGAATATGGCCTATTGGTATTTCGTCAGATGGTTTAACTGAGATAAATGTTAGACAAATCCATTGGTAGATAGACTTGTATATGATAAATTACAAGACAAAGAATGTTGTATTTTGTAAAGTCAGTGTGAGGTGTTGCTATTTTGAAAATTAAGATCTAAGACTTCGTATCCACAATTTACTAATTTTAAATCATTAAACGTAATTTCTTGTAGGGAGTCAGTGAATAACCGTTCCTTATGTCAGTATATAGGGAAGGTTTATATTCAGCAGTGGACTACTGATGATTCGAATAATGGTAACAATGGTATAAATAATGATGATAATAGAAGAACATCTCAGACGGTTGGGATTCTGAGGCAGCTCACTCCCGGGAAAGATGCAGAAAGCGGTGCTCTTAGATTCTGCCCGCATTGTACGCCGGTTTCTCTCCCTGGGGCCCTGAACCCCGGCCGACTGTGCTTCTGCCGGGGGTTATTTTGCCATCTCCTCTCCTTAAGAGGGGAGATGTGAATTTGTGTAAATATTAATAATGATAATAATAATGCTGAGGAAAAGTATGACCGTGAAGATAATGATGGTAGGAAGATAATTTAAGTATCGATCATAACTTACCAACGATATATCCAAAGAGGATTCCACAGGTCAAATGGACGTGGTAAAAATTAGCCAGAGTAGGTAAAAGTTGCTTCTCAGCAATGTCTTCCACATAAGGCGGGATGCCGACACTGAAAGCACCAACAGCGACGCCCCCAACAAACCGACCGACGTAAAGACCGTACGCATTGGGCCTGCAAATAACATAACGACTTATTATTGTGTACTGTATTACCAAAGGGAGACTGTACAAAAGTCGTTTGCTTGAGTGTCTCTATTCCATTCGTGTTTCAATCGTAAAGCAGTTGTGTTTGCACAGGTTGTTTTGGTTTGAAGAATGAGATATGGCAGTGAATTTACAGGATACAGAGGCATAATAACTTAGTCCTCAGGAATGGCAACGCATAGGGTGTATCATGGGCGAAACAGTATACTCTGTTATGTTCATGGTACTGCTCATGTCTAAAGGCGACGGTTACCACTTTCCATCAGGTGGGCCGTCAGCTTGTTTGCCATTCTAAGTTGTATAAAAAAATAAATAAATAAAATTGTTGAGACTAATTGAAATTGAATATTGAAGATATTTTTACTACGAATATCACCTAATATGTATTTAAAGCTTACTTTTATTAATTTTGTTGGAATGACAAATTGTATTTGACGTGAGTTTTAAAGATAAAAATTAAATTTATTGCGAGTCCGACTATCTTTGAATTGCACTGACACGTAGCAATAAATTATATGAGTATTAATATAATAAAATACTGTATATAAGTCAGGATTATAGTCAGTAAATTTTACATAAAAATTGACACAATTAATACCGTCGCGTACACTATGAAGCGATAGACGCCACCACTTACTCACTTTTGCTTTTACGTCTCAAAGGATTATTTTTTAAAATTTGATTTGGATCGAGGCAATGGTTCATTCATATACAATTGTATTTTTATAATATGTCTCAAATAAAGTTTAAAAATCAAGCTTGTTTATATCAAAATGACCTTAATACCATTTGCTGAAGATTTCAGCACTTAACAAATATTTTGTCCTTGTAAAACATCATGTGTATATTAAACATAATGTCTGGTTGATCAAGAATCATCTGTCTGAATCAAGGTGCTAAAAGGTAAAAAAACCTGCTTAGGGTTTCCCAAGAGATTACAGCACGGGGTTTTTAAAAGAGTGGTAAAAAGGTTTCTGCAGGCAACAGGCGTGTAATACCCCCGGTATTGCAGGCGTTCATAGGTTATGGTAACCGTTTATCATCAGGTGGGCCGTATACTTGTTTGTTACCTCAGTGGTATAAAAAAATAAACAAAAGAGATCGATTTTACATTTATAATGTAAACAATTGATAATGAAGCAGATTTCTCACTAAAGAACGGAACAAGTCTCAATTTTGAGTTTCTTTCGTTCTTACAAATGTAATTTATTCTTCTAGTTGCCTGTGGACCTAAAGAAATTAATTATAAGTACTTACGTCGATGCAATAAGAGTCCAAGACACCACCAATGGTAACGCGAGGTACAGCAATGTCTTCTTCCTGCCAAAACTCTCCGATATCAGTCCAGTTGGCACCGCGCCAAACAGCGCCCCCAGACATAGAAGCGACGCCGTCCATGACGCTTCTGACTCTGTTAACTGAACAAATGTAATTATTTGTTTATTGCTACCCATGCTTAGAGGGCTTACCATGAAATGTTTTCCGAAATTGCGTACCCGAACGAAATACAAATTTGATGTTAAAATTACATAATATTGTATATACCGTTGAAAATATTAAAAAATGTTAAAATATCATTCCTTTAGTATTTTATGGTAAGATTTTTGATTAATGAAATGTTAAGCTCCATTTACTGGGCCGATTTCGGTACGGACAAAAACACGAAGTTGAGTCTGAAAGCTCGGAATTTCATTGCACAGTAGACCCCAGATTCCAGCGTCTGAATTTTTAAGTGTCTTAAAAAGGGAGACAGTCTTTTGATTATAAAAATGAATGGGCATCACAGTGTATTCTGTGATACCTTTGGTGCTTTGATATATACCAATATACTACAGAGACTTTGTACAAAACTCGATTGCTTGGGTACCTCTGTCTCATTCGTGTTTCAACCGTGAAGCAGTTGTGTTTGCATGGCTGTGATTCGGTTTGAAGGGTGGGATATGGCGTGAATTTATAGGGTACAGAGGAATAACATCTGAGTCCTCAGGAATGGCAACGTATGGGGGGTATCATGGGCGAAACAGTATACTCTGTTATGTCCATGGTACTGCTCATGTCTATAGACGACGGTTACCACTTTCAATCAGGTGGGCCGTCAGCTTGTTTACCATTCTAAGTTGTATAAAAAAAATTAGCACTTTACATCAAAGCGGTGATCAGCTTATTTGTCATTTCAAGTCGGAAAGTATCAAATTCTTATAACTAATCTGTATAGAGAAAGAACGAGGGATGGGCAGTAGCGTCCCTCTTAAAACATCTGTGAAAGTCTAAAAGCGGTTGCGAACCCGCCTGTCAAGGATTAAAACTTTTTTTTACAACACAGGGGGCCAACGAGCATGCGGCTCACCTGATGGTAAGTGACTACTGCCGCCCATGATCACCTACAACACCAACGACATCGCAGGTGTGCTGCCGGCCTTTTAAAAAGAAATATGATCTTTTCTTGAAGGTTATGTTGTCGTATCTGTTCGGAAATGCTGCTGCTGGAAGTTAATTCTACTTCTGGCAAAAATCCTCTTTATGGGGAAGGTTTATAAGTTCAACAGTGGACAGTTAACGGCTGAAATATAATAATAATATAGAAAATAGACTTACTGTGAATCTGTGTGTGACATTCGCTTCTGCGCTGATGTTATCGTCCTGCAATTAAAATAGACATAAATAAATGAATATATTTATATCACTATATAGTATAAAACAAAGTCGCTCTCGCTGTCTGTCCGTCCCTATGTATGCTTAAATCATTAAAATTATGCAACGGCTTTCGAAGCGGTTTTTTTTTAATAGATAGAGTGATTCAAGAGGAAGGTTTATATGTATAATACGTGCATAATATAGTAGAGAAACACTGATAATTTTAGAGATTTCTAACGTGATGCGATGTACACCCGTGCGAAGCCGGGGCGGGTTGCTAGTATAGTATATGTATCTATGTAATATTTCATTATATCATTTAATATTTTATTTAACTGTATATTTGTTTTTGTATGCTAAATATATTAATAGTTGTAGCACTTCAGCTGCCCGCTAACAACATACTTTCTCATTGTATTGGGTTGACTGGAAGAGTATGTAATTTACAAGTGCAATAAAGAATATATATATATATATATATATATATATATATATATATATATATATATATATATATATATATATATATACGACTGTAATCCTTCATGGAGTAGATAGATAGATAGATGCTCTTTATTGTTCCCTCCATAAGATTACAATAGTAAACCTATTATAAATATAAACAATTACAAGAAATAATCACAAAACGGAGAATAAAAATGAGAAAACAATGGGCGACCTTATCGCTAAGAGCGATAGTAATAGTCATAGGTATTAATTTGGAGGTGTTAAAATGAAGTGGTAACTCCGCTTGCGTTACTGATAGCGATCTGTGTTACTTACATTCACAACTCATCTCATTATTAAATTTAAAATTTTAATGAAATTTATACTAAATTTTATTTCGAAAGAAGGCGTTTTATGTTTCGCGCAAAAAAACTACGACAAATTAAAAACTTCATTCTTTTGAAATCGATTAAGGAAGAGAGAGAGAGAGACTTTAATCAGACGTGTATACTACTAGGTGATAGGTAAACTTGAATTAACCGTTGCCACCCCAGTGTTGTTTGCGTCAACAAAGTTAAATACTGTTTAAGTTTGCACATCGTGTGCTAACTTGGCAAGTTTGATCACAGTTGGACGTCCGTTTGCACAGTGGTTTATCGTTCTATGTTGATTTTGAATGCAACTACTGTAAGGTACAATTAAATAGTTTAAATAAATACACACATTTATATCGGACACGTTTGCGTCTCATTGGGGTAAGCAGAAATAATTAAACGCCAAATTCTCTGATTCAAACAGACCTCTTTTGCTTCCTCCACATTCATCAATTTATTCATACATGCTCGTTGGTTACGGGTACTTTTAATTTACATACATACAAACATATCTGTCACGCCTGTCTCCTATAAGGGTAGGCAGAAACAATGGAACGCCAAATGCTTCGATTCAAACAAACCTCTTTCGCTTCTTCCACATTCATACACACTCGCCTGTTACAGGTACTTTTAATTTGACCCTTCTTCAGCACGTCGCCTATTTGGTCAACATACGTCCGTCTAGGGCGACCCCTACCGACATCTCCATTCATTCTTGCTCGATAAATCTCTTTCGTAATTCTTCTTTCATCCATCCTCTCCAAATGATACTTTGAATTTATATTGTATTATGGCTCCCTTACTCCCTTAATCATCTCTTGCGACAGCCACGGGAAAGGAAGGGGTGACCCATTCTATACCAGGGCATACACGGCGATTTTTACACTTCACTATTTATTTTACTTCAAGTTTAGGACGATTAATGGATTAATAGAATATGATACAGTATGCAGACCTAGATTTTTGACGTGATCAGGTGTTGGGCGTAATGACAAGTGTCGTCAGCAGTTTTACAAGCGGTTCCAGTATTGCCAGAGTTATAAATTTTGAACTCTGGAACTGCTTGAATTCCTAGGTGACGGAGCCACGTGCGGGTACGGGGCTATGTTCAAAGAGATAAGGCTTGATTGTAAGGACTTGAAGAGTATTAAGAGGCACACTTTATTATTCCTTGCCGTGTGGTCCCGGCAAAAAATAGGCCACCCCTTCCTTTCCCGTGGGTGTCGTAAGAGGCGAATAAGGGAGGGCGAGGGATGGGCAGCAGCGTCCATCTTAAAACTTGAGATATCAAAATCACGTATTGGGATCAAGTGAAAATTGAATTTAATAATTAATTATAAATGCACGAAACCTTCTGTGTGTAAGCGCAACTTTTCTTCGTATGAACAAATTTGATCATTTAAATCCATTGTTCAAAAATCTATGTAAATGTATACGTTTGTGAATGACAAATATGTTTTATTTGGAACGAAACAAAGAGCCAAAGCCATCAGAAAACAATTGAAAAGACATTTGTTCCGTACCGTAACAGTGTTTGGGTTGACTCAGCGGAACAGACCAAGCAACATAGATAATCCGGTATATGTCATCCGGCGCACGTCAGCGTCATTTTAGCTGACGGTTGGTATTCGATCTCTTAGTTTATTGACTTGATTGAGTCAATGAATGAATGAAAAATGAAATTTATTTACTAAATAGCAGATTCTTAATATACATTACAATTGTCCAGCAATATTTACCATTACATAGGTGTGTAAATGATTTTTTTTACAATTACTAAAATAATAATTTGGAGATAAATAATGGTTTAAGGTTAAGTTTGTTTACTTTTTTTTGTCATATTTTCTAACGAAATTTTCTTCAAATACGAATGTATTTGATTATACTTTAATAGCACACATAGAAAACATTTTAATAAAGATAAAGAATAAATTTATTACCTCTTTCTAGTTGAATTGTCATTTCCCTTGATTCGCAATCTTAACTTTTTACTTTTTAAATTTAACTGTGGGATCTTAAAGTCAATAAACTAAATTTCTAAAGTAGGTAGTATATTTATTTATTTTAATATTTATTATATAATATATGTATTATAATAAGTAAGTAGGTACATATTTATGTATGCACATACGAAGTCTGTACGACGAAGTCTGTAAAAAAAAGTATGTACGAAATAGCGGGCGAGAGCTAGTAATTATTATAGTTTTTTTTTCTTTCAATACATTTTATGCATATAATATTTTTGACAAATTTTGAATCAATTTTGCCATTTTTTTTTATCGAAAGGATTTACTCTCATTTATTTGTTTGTATCGTAAACATTACGTTATATTCGTATGCTTTATTTGAAATTAGACAAGGAGTTTTATCATTTCATATAATTAATATTTAAGGAACATGTACAATAAATTTAATAATAAAGTCTAATAAAACATAAGGAATAAAATAAAAAAATAATTATTGAATTGTTTCATTCCAATCGTCATTTATGTCGCATCGTATGTTCGTATTTGTATTTTCTTTTTTATTTCATTTTATGAACAACTAGTTGTTGCCCGCGGTTCTGCACGCGTAGTGTCGTATTTCGCCTTTGAGTTGAAATTTTCAAAAGTCCTCTTTCGGTGGATAATTTTTTCCTTCATATTCATATTAACTGTCCACTGTTTAACATAGGCCCCACCAGAAGGGAGATTTGTCAGTAGTTGCCACGCTTGGCAGTCGGGTTAGTAACTGCAGTTAGGCTTTGACGATGTTTTAAGAGGGACGCTGCTGGTCATACCTTGACCATTATCTCCCCTTAGTAGCTTCTTATGACACCCATGGGAAAGGAAGGGCTTACTTTATAAAATAAACTTATGTACTAAATTTCAGCTTTCTAGACTTAGTAGTTTTGGTTGAGCATTGTTACTGGCTGAGCCAGGATAATTTTTTTTTTATGCAACTTAGAATGGCAAACAAGCTGACGACCGATAGACATGAGCAGTACCATGGACATAACAGTAAGTAACAGTATACTGTTTCGCCCATGATAGCCCCCATGCGTTACCATTCTTGAGGACTCAGGTGTTATTCCTCTGTACCCAGTAAATTCCCGCCATATCCCACCCATCAAACCGAAACACAGCCATGCAAACACAACTGCTTCACGGTTGAAACACGAATGGGAAAGAGGTACCCAAGCAATCGACTATAAATATTCATAAAAATGTTTATATATACCGGTATGTGCCACATAGATATTTTCCTTTCTTTTTCTGCTCTTTTTTTCTTTTCATTTTTTTCTGGTGTATATATAAATATATAAAACCTATTTTTTCGAATTAATAAGCATTTAATTAAATTTTTCTTTGTATAAATATTTTCGTTATATTATTGTTAATATTAAAAAAAAAAAAAGAATGATCGATCAATGCAACGGACAATATTTAATTTTTATTAATAAGTATTCATCACCATCACAGCAGTGGCTATCTGTTCACCGCTGAACATAGGCCTCCCCGTAGACTGGAGGAATCCTCCTGGGTTTCTCCAGTCTACGGGGAGGCTTATCTTGGCCACCTACACACATCTGCATGCACGTAACTATTAGTTACACAGAACCCTGCAACTATAAATAACAAGAGCAATATGAACGGCGTTGCATATCGTACAATAATTTCAAGTTGTACTCTTATAAATTACTGTAGGTACACCATTAAAATGTACCACCACCACCTGCATTGCGCCTCTACCAACTACAACAATATCCAACTTTAAAGTTTAGTTATAAAGTTGAAAGTGGCATAACAAGGTTTATTAATAGTACTGCAATAACTCAGCCCCAGTGTATGTCACTACGCTAAAGTTTGTCGAACTTCGAAAAACTTGAAGCAGCTCGGTTGCCGAGTTAACTTGAACTATGTCTTTGTTCGACAATTAAAGTTATTTGTTCTGGCTTACTTAAATGAAGCTAAATAAGGATTTATACTGTTTACTCGCTTGTAAATATTGTTTTAGACAAGCCCATTATTTATTTAAACTTTAAACGTACAGTAAAATTCTATGTACATTTGGCGGACTTTACACCGGACGGTGTTCTCTACCAGTCAACCATTGGGCGAACCGAGAAATACGTAGGCGGTGCAATTTTAAATAGAGAAAATAGTAATGCAATACTTGATAAATTCATATAATATAAACATACACATAATATATTAAATAAATAAATATATGGGGTTCTTCGAAAGGGGGGTAAAGAGGTTTCTTCAGGGTCGGCAACGCGCGCGTAATAATGGCTTACCATCAGGTGGGTCGTATGCTTGTTTGCCACCTCAGTGGTATAAAAAAAACATACATATATATATTAATAAATACAAAAAATATTACTATATAAAACAGTTAAATAAAACAACTGCAATAGAAGAGCAAATAGTAAATCTATGACTCAAACAGAGTAACCAGCAGGAGATGCTTAAAGGCAAAGTGATTGTTCTAAGAAATAGGTAAGCAATTTGTGTTTAAAAGCTGGCTTGCTTATGGTAGATCTTATGTCTAGCGGGAGTGTGTTCCAGTGTTTAATAGCTTGAACAGTGAAGGAGTAAGATACTTGTATATTTAGTGCGACAATTTTTAAATGTTATATTTACGATTATTGTAAATGTGAAAGTGAGTTTGTTTGTTACCTTATAGCGTCTTAATAGTTTAACCAATCGCTGTGAAATTTGATATGCACGTAATATAATATATGGAATGGAGAGGAAAACAGGCTACTCTTTATCCTGGTCAGTGAACATATCCCGGTCACGCGGGCAAAGTTGCGAGTAAAAGTTAGTAGTATATTATATATTTTTGGATAAAATATTAAAATAGAATATATTGGAGGGGAAATCCTTTTTATTCTTAACTAACGTCCCGTCCCGGCTTCGCTTTACGACACCAATGATAATGGAAGGGGTGGTCCATTCTATGCCGGGACCGCACGGAATTAATATTAACTGTTTGTATCGTATTATAAAATCTTTATTGTATACTAGCAGCCCATCCCGGCTTCGCACGGGTGGGCATTATTACATTTTAAAAAGTGGCCATTAAGGCTGCACACGCGACGGAAACTTAAAAATGGGGTAACTTCTCCCGTTTTCTCAACATTTCCCTTCACTGCTCTGCTCCTATTGATCGTAGCGTGATGAAAAGTATACTATAACCTGCCCAGGAGTATGAAGAATAATTGTACCAAATTTCGTTAAAATCCGTCGAGTGGTTTTTTTCTATAACGAACATACAGACAGATAGACAAAAATTTTACTGATTGCATTTTTGGCATCAGTATCGATCACTAATCACCCCCTGATAGTTATTTTGGAAATATATTTCATGTACAGAATTGATCTCTCTACAGATTTATTATAAGTATAGATAGATAATAATAATAATATACTTTATTACTCAGACTACAATTTGGTCCATTTTGTTAGCAACAGTTTCCTTACAAACTGTGTTAGTAAAACAAAAAAAAAAAAACAAAAAAAAGTGCACCATTCAACTAAAGCAATTCATTTCAATTAAAAATATTAGTTGTTATTTAACAGTTTTATATAAAACTCATATTTTTATACAATTACGTCAAATTTTGAAACGTTTTTTTTTGGGATTTATTTTTCTCGCGATCGCAACACCCGTTTTTATTTCCGAAGCAGAATCTTTTTTTGACAGACAATTCCGCGTTCTAAATTTGAATCTTTTAAAAGTCTACAAAATATTTCGTTGTTATTTTTTGTGCATTTTATTTTATTATATAATTAATGTGAAAGTTTGAAAGGTGTTTAGATGTTTGTATGTTTGTTATTTAATAACGCTTGTATGGCTGAATGGATTTAAATGGAATATGGTACGCGGGTAGGTTATATCTAAGGTTATATCCTTAACACATGGGATACTTTATATACTGATTCACACGAGTAAAGCTGCGGGAACACGGGCGTAACAGAGTATACTGTTTCGCCCATGATACCCCCCATGCGTTGCTATTCCTGAGAACTCAGGTGTTATTCCTCTGTACCCAGTAAATTCACGACATATCCCACCCTTCAAACCAAAACACAGTCATGCAAACACAACTGCTTCACGGTTGAAACACGAATGGGACAGAGGTACTCAAGCAATCGATTTTTGTACAAAGTCTCCCTCTGGTAAAAGCTTTATTCGTGTGATTAAAGTTAATACAATGGTGTTTAATAATAAGTTATCTTTTGGCTATGTAAATAATAGTCTTACATGGTTGAATGCAAAAGTTTAAGTTACTCAGCAAGCTTGGAGAGGGCTATGCTCGGAGTTTATTTGCGTGATAGTATCGGAAATGGGAATATCCGTAAAAGAACCAAAGTAGGGCAAATTGGCTAGCCACATATCTCGACGAACCGACCAACCATGGGGAAGAAAGGTTCTTAAGTGGCGACCTCGTACGGGCAAATGCTGTGTAAGACAACCACCTCTAAAGAGAGTGACTACTTTAAATGCATTGCAGGGAGTCGAAGGATCCAAATAGCTCAGGACCATTCTTTATGGCAGTCTATGGGAGAGATGATGAAGACGATGACCTAAGTAAACAGCTAATGTTAATGATGGTGATCTATCTCCCAAACCACCGCCCTAGTTACGGGACTGCCGTGATCCTTGGGGATCAATTCACAGTTCGCATTATTCATAATAATGCTAGTGAATTAAAATAATACTCCGTCGAGAACGCAAGCTTCAATTCGAAGTCAAGTCCCGTATTCTGGAATGCTTAAAATTTATCCATTGCTAACTTTAACCACGGAATATTTAGTTAGTTTAATCCTTACCAATATTGCTTTGCATTATTTTGAATTTCAATAAATATTATTATTATTGCAAACTAGCTTTTACCTGCGACTTCTTTCGCATGATTGGGACAAAATATCACCTTCACCTTTATATAATACGTGCACATTCATTGTCATCGTCATTGACATCATATCAGCTTCTAACTGTCCACTTCTGAATATAAGCCTCCCTTAGGGGGGGGGGAGGGGGGATGCCTGTAGTTGTCACGCTTGGTATTTTTTTTATACAATTTAGAATGGCAAACAAGCTGACGGCCCACCTGATGGAAAGTGGTAACCGTCGTCTATAGACATGAGCAGTACCATGGACAGAACAGAGTATACTGTTTCGCCTTGCATTACCATTCCTGAGGACTCAGGTGGTATTCCTCTGTACCCAGTAAATTCACGCCATATCCCACCCTTCAAACCGAAACACAGCCATGCAAACACAACTGCTTCACGGTTGAAACACGAATGGGACAGAGGTATCCAAGCAATCGACTTTTCTACAAAGTCTCCCTCTGGCATGGCGGGTTGGCAACGGCAGTTTGTTTTTGGGTGATATTTTAAGAGAAACGCTGCTGTCCATCCCTCGCCCTCCCTTAGTAGGCTCTTATGACACATATGACGCATTCGAGTATTCTGACACTTCCCTATGGTTGACTAGGAGAGAATGCTGTTAGCATTAAGTCCGCCATGTACACATATATGTACTAAGTAATAAATAAATAAATACGGGAAGAAAGGCTATGTGGGTGGGAGGAGCACACGGCTTAGGTATTACTGTGTAAATAAATAAATATGTAAATAAAAAAAAGCTAGTGTTTTTAAAAAGCAAATCACAATTAAATATAACAAAAATATGTTATAGAAGACGTTCAAAGAATTATATTAGTTATATAAAAATGTTAACTAAAATAACAATATCTGTATATATAAGACTTAATTCCCGAAAGGCTAGTCAGTTACACATAAGGCATTTAGTAACCCACATTCATGATAAATAAATTAATTAGCTAATTAATTGATTGATACTCTTTGGGGAGAATCAACAGAATAATAAAGCAAAGCAAAACAAAAACGCCCCTTTTCGGACACACGTTTCATATTAGTGTATCTCCCTAGACATACCACGAACAACTTCTAAGATTGTTCCTATCGAAGTTTCCCGAAACGTGTCAATGTCAGAATTGACTGTCAATTTTCAAAAACAATTAAATATATATATTTATTTAAATTTTTTTGAAAAATTTTCAAAAACAAATTTAAATGATTCAAAGTGACAGCGAACTAGAAATTTAAGTTTGCAATATGATAGATATTTATTTATTTATTTATTTATGCTTTATTGACCACATTACAAAAAAATGTCTGGTACAAAAGGCGGACTTAATACTATATAGCATTCTCTCCCAGTCAACCTTTGGCAAAACAGAAATTTTAACATGCGGTGAAAAAAATTACAACACATACAATAGAGATTATATAAATATACATACATGAATATATTAAACAAATATTACATAAATATACAAATATGTAATAAAAATATATATATACAAATATAAATATACATATATAAATATACCTACTTATAGATTATATACGATAACACAAATAAACAACGATAGAGATCAAAAGTGATGATGATGAAGGTGAACTGCTTTCACAGTTTTTTCCAAAGATATTCGTAGACTTTTCTCTTAAAAATAAATTTGTTAGAAATTTGTCTTATGTCCATGGGTAGCGCATTCATCATGATTCAGCATGGGTAGATATCAGCTATCATCAGATATATATAATCGAAAATTTGGATTTCAATAAAAAAAAAGGGTTTGAAAATTTCAAGGACAAAATATAAGTATGTTTATAATTACTCCTCTCCATCTAAAGGTTGCCTGGAAGAGATCGCTTTTAGCGATAAGGCCGCCCATTGTTTTCTCATTGTGATTATTTCTTGTAATTGTTTATAATTATAATAAGTTTACTATTGTAATCTTTTAGAGGAAACAATAAAGAGTATCTATCTATATGTAGTTCATTATTAATAGCATATTTATATAAATAAATACTCGCAAATGCCACATAATTACACCAATAATCTGAAGCCAGAATAACCTGTATTATAAGAAATCAGCCTACTAAGATCCAGAGACTCAACTCAGACCATACAGAAGTCAGCTAATTCGGAAAATTTCGTTTTATAATTTCGTAAATTGATTATGCATCAATTTATATGTTATTTCGACGTTTCACATTATCATTATTTTCGTTTATCGTGGTTTTTAAGAAGTTCCCAAAGAGGGCTTGACGTCAGGCAGGTGGCCGGTCGTAAAACTAAAAACCAAATCTTTTTGTAACATGGATAAAATCATATTACGCCGACCCCAAATGATTGGGACAAGGGTAGGAAGATGATGATCGCGGTTTTTAAGAAAAACTTACTTTTTGTGTTTAGGGGGGATGAACAAGCATATGGCCCAACTAGTGTTATGCCCAAAAAGTGTTTGCAGATTTTGTCACAGTGAGGAAGGAACGCCGCAGCACTGAATGTGTGGCTGTAGCCCACTCATAAATAAACGATATATCTCCTTTAGAAAACACACTCTACATCCTGAGAAGATAAAAAACATCGCTACAAAAAACATCCTAAATCAATGATAGGAATTAGCAGCGATCTTTAAAAAAAGGCGAGCACAAAAGATCTTGGAAAGGTCGCAGTGCCACAGGTTTTTCTGCTTGAAAAAGTCCGTCTCTCAATAATCATAATAAGGGGAGGGGAAATTCGATGGGACACAGGGTACCTGGGATGAAGCCGACATCACTCACCTCCAACGGTTCTGTCGTCAACAGGGGCAGCGCTGCCGATGACCACGCGATGCAAGCGCCAGCCGCAAACGCTCCCAAGTTCACTGAATCAAATAATAGTTAAAATATAATAATTAGTTAATAGTTAAAATCAATCATTATTGAATGAATGAATGAATGAGTTTACTTTATTTGCATTATACAATATAGGAAATAAACAAGACAATTAATAAATATAACCTTACAATTGTATAAGTATAATAATTAATTAATTATTAATTATATAAAATTAATTATAATAAATAATTATTATAAAAATAATAATAGTTATTACTACAAATTTAGAAATTAGGTAGATGCCATACCAGAGGGAGACTTTGTACAAAAGTCGATTGATTGGGTACCTCTGTTTCATTCGTGTTTCTATCGTGAAGCAGTTGTATTTGCATGACTGTGTTTCGGTTTGAAGGGTAGGATATGGCGTGAATGGAGTACATAGGAATAACATCTGAGTCCTCAGGAATGGCAACGCATGGGGGGTATCATGGGCGAAACAGTATACTCTGTTATGTCCATGGTACTGCTTATGTCTATAGGCGACGGTTACCATTTTCCATCAGGTGGGCCGTCAGCTTGTTTGCCATTTTAAGTTGTATAAAAAAAAGATGTAAAAAATAAATTAAAAATATATGGTTGATACTGAATAACAGCCATATTGGATCAATATCCACATTGGATTATTGAATCCAATATGGTCCAATATAGTATGGACCATATTAGATTCTAATATGCTTGGCAGGGGGGAAAGGGATTGTTAGTAATGGAGACTGAGAATCCCATTGCTAGCAATATACCCAACCAGGTCGACCTCCTCGCGGTTCTCCCTGGAAACTATCATGGTTAATTCCTGATGAATTCATCATGATGGGCTAACTGGCCTGTTTTCATTCTCATCTATCACCCTTCACTGGTGCTCCGCCAGCGTATCCCGTTAGCGCAGGCGGGGTTACGATACTATATACCATAATATACCATACATGCTTGGCAAAATGTGGGCATGTCGAGTTCATCACAATGGTAACAGTCGTAATATCTTTGACTAACACACTTCAGTTGGACAACGTTTGACTGCGACCTAGAGATCCCAAGTTCGAATCCCAGCCTAAATTTTTTCATACCACAAAGGTGGTAAACAAGGATACAGTCTATCTGATAGTAAACGGCTACTGTAGCCTATGGACGCCTATAATACTATTCTAAGGGTATCACGTGCGCGTTGCCGACCCTTAAGAAATTTTAATATGCCCTTTTTGCAGAACCCCATGCTGTAGTCTTTAGGGAAAGCCTCAACAGGATGTTCATTTCATAACCTACTCCAAAGACTACGGTAACTCCGTTTACCATAGGACTTGCTTTACATATATACTTGTTTGCTACCAATGTAGTATAAAAAAAGTATAAATTTTTCTGTTGGTTGTACTAAATGATTCTTTCTGTTTTTATAATACTGAGGTCATCAAATGATGATGGATGATGATGATGATATACAATTAAACACAGTCTCACCTATACCGGTCGCAATGTACTGGGTGGTGATACCAGACATGTCCCGCTTTATGTCTGGCACTGTTTCGATCCGATGCAGTTGTTTTGGTCGGCCATTCTTTTCCGGTATTTCTGGAGGGCTAGGAGTGTCTAAGGAGCCCTCTTCTACGTCCACACTCGAAGAGCTGGCTGGTTGGTCTGGCACTAAAAAAAATTTACAGATATTATATTATTTAAATTTATGTAAATTAATATTATTTATTTATTATATTTATATATAAATTTTGTCAGTTAAGTTTACTAATTATAAAAAGTAGTCGTGTTATCAAAATAGTTTAAAATTGGTGAATTTATGTTTTTTTTTTTGTTGGATGAAAATGGATTGGTAACCCCGCCCGCGCTAACGCTATACGTTGGCGGAGCACCAGTTAGCCCATCATGATGAATTCATCATGAAGAATCAATCATGATAGTTTCCAGGGGGAACCGCGTGGAGGTCGACCTGGTTAGGTATATTGCTAGTAAAAGGATTTTTAGTATCCATTACTACCAATCCCTTTCCCCCCGAATTTATGGTTTAGGTATCACTACATAGTATAAAATAAAGTCGCTGTCGCTGTCTGTCCGTCCATATGTATGCTTAAATCTTTAAAACTACGCAACGGATTTTGAAGCGGCTTTTTTTAATAGATATAGTATATAGTGATTCAAGAGGAAGGTTTATATATATAATATAGTAGAGAAACACTGATAATTTTGGAGATATCTAATGTGATGAGATGTAGTGTGCACCCGTGCGAAGCCGGGCCGGGTCGCTAGTTTAAGCATAAATAAGTGCGTAGAAAACTACATAAAAAAAAAAACAGAAAAAATAAACCAGATAAAATACATCAAAGAAAAATGAGACATGCCGCCGCCCATGATCACCCGCAACACCGACGGCATTGCAGGTGTGCTGCCGGCCTTTTAAAAGGGAATATGCTTTTTTCTTGAAGGTTACGTTGTCAGCCGTTGCGATGAACAAAGAGAATAATATAATTTGTTTATTTAAATATATTATTTAATATAATTGATATAATATTTATATTTAGTTTATATTTATTTAATATTATTATAAATATTATAATTAATTATTTTATTTATAGAATTTAATTGTTCTTATAAACAAGTGTAGTTTATTTATATTATATTCATTATATCAATGAATACTGATAAATATGGATAAAGCGGTCAAGATCATGTCAGATACGCAGTAGGTAATACATGCATTATTTATTTATTTATTTGAAAATTACTCACTACACTTTACAGTCTCCCAAAACGTGTAGTGAGCCATAGGTTTATTTTACAAACTTACAAACACTTATAGTTGGTTTCAGTAGCTATATTTATTTACTGCAGTTTAAGTAAACTGTAGTAATAAATAGCTTACTAAATGTATAGACTTGGGGGGAAAGGGATTGTTAGTAATGGAGACTGAGAATCCCATTGCTAGCAATATACCCAACCAGGTCGACCTCCACGCGGTTCCTCCTGGAAACTATCAAGGTTAATTCCTGATGAATTCATCGTGATGGGCTAACTGGCCTGTTTTCATTCTCATCTATCACCCTACACTGGTGCTCCGCCAGCGTATCCCGTTAGCGCAGGCGGGGTAACCATACCATTTTCACCCATAAAAAAAAATGTATAGACTATACTACCCCTGACTACTCTGATTAGTAGTTCTAGTCGTGAGTATATCTTTTTTAATTCACTCGACATTTAAAAAGAGCTGCTTTGAATGAAACTGTTTTTCAAATTATTTGGAAAAGCAAGTATATTAAAGTAAGTATATATTTACATTATTACATGTATCACATCTCCATTTTTTAAAATAATAGAATTAACATCATGCCTCCGATCAAACTGTTTATAATTACTCCTCTCCATCTAAAGGTTGCCTGGAAGGGATCGCTTTTAGCGATAAGGTTGCCCATTGTTTTCTCATTGTGATTATTTCTTGTAATTGTTTATATTTATAATAAGTTTACTATTGCAATCTTTTGGAGGAAACAATAAAGAGTATCTGTCTATCTTTCTATATTTTTCAAATAAAATAAAATTGGACATAATTTAAAATGTGGAAACGTGTGTATTAAACAATTGGTTATTTGATTAGCATTATTTTGTTTAATTCCGCTACCATTAGTATGTGTAGTAAAAGTATTACAGGCCTGAAGATGACTCGTTTAGAGGTGAAACAAGTATTGCAAAACGTGCGTGAACAAAATAGCAGCCGGAGATTGATGGCTAATACGTAAGGCCGTGGAATTTCTGGTAGTAGAGGTGGTCAACCTTGGAGTGTTGGCAGTCACACACATACTAACGGTAGCGGAATTAAACAAAATAATACTAATCAAATGACCTAACAAATATGATTTTTTGCAAGATAACACTTCGTTCAGTAAAATATTAAGTACCTAATTTTGTTTCGCAATAAGTTGGATTTTGCTTGACAAAGAAAAACTACTACATATTTCAATCGCCACAAGACTAATATTTTTTTATTTTATTTATTTATTTATGGCAACAAACAGTCATTTACAAAATAATTAACAACAATATAATATGGAAGGAACATGGGAGTAAATACCATTAATTATTTACCATAATCATAAAAAAATGATTTACCATAATCAGTGACGTAATATAGTCATAAAAATCTGATGAATCAAAAACGAACCCTACTTTTAGAAGTCATAAGAACAGAAGAGAGTTAATGAAGAGTTATGTTTCTGTTGTTTACTTAATTAAAAAAAAAATGTTTGTATATTGTGTAAATATTTCGTAATTTTACGATTATCTATAGAGAACAATAACTCTGACCGCGTCCATATCTACATGTCACGGCAACAAATTCAACGTCAGCACGATAGAGGTAAACGCACACTACTCCGAGACGACGATGCGAATCGTTAAAAGATTTCCAATTGTTATCGAATAATAATAAATGTATGTTATATATGTTTTTTAAATAATTCATACAATATACCTATTTAGATATGTCACGGCAACAAATTTAACGTCAGCACGATACAGGTGAACGTACACTATTCTGAGACGACGATGCGAATAAAAGCGTTAAAAGATTTCGAATTGTTATCGAATAATAAATAAATGATATGTTTTTTAAATATATTTTTTTTTCAATGGAATTCGAATGGGACAGAGTTACCCAAACAAACGATTTTTGTACAAAGTCTCCCTCAATTTATTCAATATACCTATTTAGATCTATCAACTTTTTTGCCTCGTAAGGTTTATTTAGATATTGTTAGTAGTTAGTTGGTTTTTACGTTACACCTACTATTCTTTATTGTACACAAACATAATGTTGAGACCCTACTATCTAGGGAAGTTTTATACAAGATTAATTTATACCTTCAAGTAAATAGCAAAATTATTTTTAGCATAGTCTTTGTAGACAGTAATTCAAACTGAATGAAGTACGCAAGTGCTATGCGATCATGATTTGTAATTTAATTTGATATAATCGTTTTGTTTAAAGCTAATAGATGTTCGAGAATAATTATTTTTTATTGATCACACTGCAAAAAAAAATTTAGTACAAAAGGCGGATTTAATATTATTCATCTCTCAGTTAACTTTTGAAAAAAACAGAAATGTAATTATGTGGTGAAAAATAATGAAAATAGCTAGAGGTAATAGTTACAGACGTAACTATATTGACTGTCAAATAATATAATATATATAAAGACTGTCAAATAATTTAATATATATATATATATATATATATATATATATATATAACATACATACACGATAATGTATCGTGATACAAATAATAATAATGTATAATAAATATATGTTATCAGATATTTTCATTGTGTCTATTCGTGTGGTCTATTCGGCGTGGATAAGTGTGCATGCACCTTAACCCGCCACTGGTTTTACGTATCTAGATATAATGAAATATTGTGTAACAATTTATTTGATTTATAAGTTTACTATTGGAGTCTGTTTTTATGGGCCAACGGAATTTTATGCTATTTATATTTGGTTCGCGGTCTCGGTATTGGGGTATTTAAAGTAATTCTCCAAGGGAATTTTCTTTTATGCAACTTAGAATAGCAAACAATCTGACGTCGGACGTAACTATCCCCTATAGATATATACAGTACCATGAACATAACAGAGTATACGGTTGCGCCCGTGATACCCTCCATGCGTTGCCATTCCTGAGGATTCGGGTGTTATGCCTCTGTACCATGTAAATTCATTGCTATATCCCACCTTTCAAACCGAAACACAGCTATGCAAACACAACTTCACTCCACGGTAGAAACACGAATGGGACACAGGTACCCAGGCAAACGACTTTTGTAACTCTGGTAACAGCTGAGCTTTTGCCCATAGCTGACAGCTCCGCGCACATCCTAGGGTGGGCACAAGACAATTTTAGGGTGGGCACGATTCACTTGTCCCCTATTTAAATACGATTTTGAGGATCGCTTATAGGCTATTTTTTCTCTTGTAATATATCGCGGTCAAGTGGACAAAGTCGCGGGTAAAAGCTAGTATCTTTATAAATACGAGTCTCTAAACACGCTTGAGCAATGTAACATTTTTTTTTAAAAACTGTCGAAGTCCGAAGAAGGTATTTATGAAGAGAAAAATTGGAAAAGTTGTCCGGAAAAGCGCGAAGCCCCATTTTCCTCTTCCCATACAAAACTGGTCTTGGCTGTCAATTCAAACATGTCGAATAGCTTTTAACAGAACGACATCTGTCGGATCAAACAGTTAGTTCTTTTTTATACCACGGAGCTGGCAAACAAGCATATAGCTCGTCTGAGGGTTAGCAGTCACTGTCTGCCTATTGACGTCTCTAACACTGTAGTTGACTTTGAAGAAACTTTAATATAATATAATAACCTTTTTGAACGACCCCATACTGTAGTCTCTAATAAAAATTTCATATACATTGGTGAGAATTTAATTTACGTATTCTGTCCACTTCTGTTCGTATCTGTCTATCTTATATATTTATATATTCTTTATTGCACTTGTAAATTACATATAATATAGCATTTATAAATATTGTGAGCAAGGGTGGACTTATCTCTGACAGAGATCTCTTCCAGTCAACCCAATACAATGAGAAAGTATGTTGTTAGCGGGCAGCTGAAGTGCTACAACTATTAATATATTTAGCATACAAAAACAAATATACAGTTAAATAAAATATTAAAATATATAATGAAATATTACATAGATACATATACTATGAATAAATATAATAGCTACCTACTTATACAATGGATGTTAAAATAAATGAATATACTACCTACAATAGAAATTTAGTTGAATGATTTTAAGGTTTGACAGTTCAATTATAAAAAGAAAAAATTAAGATTATGACTCAAACGAAAGAAAATGTAATTTCAACCTGTTTTATGTATTATTCTTATATATTTATACATAACATCTCTTGCACACATGTGTCCTTGAGTTATGTATTTAGGGCCTACTGAAAATCAGTGTCGTAGCTTCACACTTGAAACTGGGACATATGCTGAGTTAGGTCCTTTGCACAAACACTGCTACATTCATTTTCTTTCTTTCTTTCTTTATTCTTTATTGTACACAAAAGGTTATTGAAATGTAAAAACAAACATAATAGTGCACAAGGGCGAGCTTATCTCCAATAGAGATTTCTTCCAGCAAACCCAATATGAGAAAACTGACAGTTCATTAGTAGTTACAGTCGTACATGTGTACCAATTGACTTAAATGTTATAGTTAAAAATAAATAAATAAAATATCTTTACAATTGAAAAGACCGATAGGTATAAATAAAAAAATATATATAAGTAAATACATATAAATAGATATATGTATACTATATATATAATACATAAATATAATAAGTACGTACATCAGCATTGTGAGAGGTAATAATTCTTCAGACGTGTTTTGTTTATTATATGTTTCTCTTTTTATTCTAAATTCAAAGTAAAATAGTAATGTCATTATATAATTGTATAATCTTCATTATCATGTAGTTTTGTTATATGTAACATGTATAATTTATATTATTTTTCTTAAAGAGCGATTGTATCTAATTAATTATTGAAATGATATTATTTAAATGAAAAGTTTGTTTAGTGTATGTGTAAATGAATAAATAAAATAAAATAAGTAGCTGTATATATATATATATATATATATATATATATATACACAACCATAATTAGGCTTTGGTGATGTTTTAAGAGGGACGCTGCTACCCATCCTTCGAACATAAAGTAGACTTAGTCGCCTTTTACGAAACGCATGGGAGAAACGAGTGGCTCATTCTATACCGGGACCCCACGGCGAAACGTCTTGAAAACCACACATACAAAATATTCGTTCCATGAATCATTGCAATCCCAACTAAACGTAATAAGCAGTATCATAGCAATAGATCTGAACTCCAAATATATCTTCATTCACTTGTTGTATGGGATAATTATGGATATGACTCCGCGAGTAGTTCATGAATTATTTCTTGGGTGGAGCTTATTCAATCACTCCGCTCTGTACGCAATAACAGCAAGAAGACAACAATCAGGTACGCACACAATAAGACATTGGTTGACTCGTCTGACAAATGGGGGAGATTTATTTATAATAACATGTGATCATAATATTTCTACCACAATGACACTTCGTTTATACATTTTACAAAAAATATATATATATATATATATATATATATATATATATATATATATATATATATATATATATATATATATATATATATATATACTAGAGGGAGACTTTGTACAAAAGTCGATTGCTTGGGTACCTCTGTCCCATTCGTGTTTCAACCGTGAAGCAGCTGTGTTTACATAGCTGTGCTTTAATTTGAAGGGTGGGATATGGCAATAAATTTACAGGGTATAGAGGAATAACACCTGAGTCCTCAGGAATGGCAACGCATGGGGGATATCATGGGCGAAACAGTATACTCTGTTATGTCCATGGTACTGTTTATGTCTGTAGGCGACGGTTACCACTTTCCATCAGGTCGCCCCTCAGCTTGTTTGCCATTTTAAGTTGTATAAAAAAAAATATTAGCGTATCGTTACATTGATTTGTTTTAATTATGAGACAAACCGACGGAATAAATATTGATATATATATATATATATATATAGTATAATTACGACTAGATATGTTTGTCATAATTCAATAAAAACTAATGAATTTTTTTACTGTAGAAAAAAAACAAACAGGTTTTTTGTTACCTCAATGCCTACTCGTTTTTACGTTCTCAAAGTTACTCGACTACTTCAGATACGTAGATGTATGTATATTATTTGATAATAACATATGTTTTTAACAAAAAATTTACTAAGAGAATTAATTAATTTGATATCTAATTTGCTGTTAATTTTTCACGTCATACCATCCACGGATTCATGGAAAGAAGGGGAATTCAATTCAATTATTTATTGCTATTTCATGTTGTAACGATATAGACTTTAAGCATTAGATGTACAGTATCAACATGAACCCTGGAAGGGCATAGCAATCACATTAATAATACATTATTTTTACAACACAAGGGGTAAACGAGCATGCAGCTCACCTGATGGTAAGTGACTACCGCCGCCCATGATCACCCACAACACCAAAAGCATTGCAAGTGTACTGCCGGCCTTTTAAAAAGGAATATACTCTTTTCTTGAAGGTTATGTTGTCGTATCGGTTCGGAAATACTGCTGCTGGAAGTTGATTCCAAAGAGTGGTTGTGCGTAGAAGAAAGTGCCTTGAAAAACGCACCGTGCGTTTTTCAAGACCGCCGCTCGTCCGGATGATTGGGATGATGTTACATAAAATGTTGCATAAGATGTTACATAAAATACACAGCTTCATTTTTATATTATACATGCAAGAAAGCTTTCGAATAGCGATCTCGTGTAGACAAACGTAGTATAGGATGGTCCCTCACTAGATGGTTAAAAACGTAAAAAGCAACTAAGGGACCTTATGGTGGAGGAGTGGGACACAGCGTCCCTCTTAAAATATCGAGTGCAATTTTTTTTCATTCTTTCACCTATAAAAAGCTTTGCCGTGTGGTCCCGGTATAGAATAGGCCACCCCTTCCTTTTCCGTGGATGTCGTAAGATGCGACTAAGGGAGGGCAAAAACTGGGCAACAGCGTCTCTCTTAAAATATTACTAACTGCGGTTGCCAATCCGCACACCAAGCGTGGCAACTACTGGCAAAACCCCCCTTAATGAAAAGGCTAGGTTCAACAGTAAACTTTTTTTTAATAGGTGATAATGAAATGCTACCAGTGAAGGATGATAGGTGAGGACAAAGCAGGTCAGTTGGCCCATCGTAACGAATGCAACAAGAATTGTTCACGATGGCTTCCAGAGGGAACCACGTGGAGATCGACTTAATAGGGCATATTGCTAGCAATGGGGCTGTCAAACTCCATTGCTAACTATCCCTTTCCACCCAACAGTGGACAGTTAACGGATGGTTCGATATGAAGATCTTTCTACATTATTGTATGTAAATTAGTAACATTAACCTAACAGTAAAGTTTAGGTTTCTGTTTGTATGGAATTAAGTCGTTATTGTTTTAGGATGCTCGGTAGCCAATTAGTAACGCATATAAATATTTACACGAAATTATAAATTCCTATTCAGTATTGACATAACAGTTATAACGGAGTTTACTGAAAAATTAATACTCTTGTTTTAAGTTAAATTAATAAGAGAAATAAATACAAACTGTTTAAATGAATAATATTATTTCACAAATAAAAACTTGCTATGCTGACTAAGGGAGGATGAGGACTGACCAGCAGCGTCCATCTTAAAACATCTCTAAAGTATGACTGCGGTTGCCAACTTTAACTTTTTAATACTTTTACTAAAATTATAATGGAAACAGAGGGAGACTGTACAAAAGTCGATTGCTTGGGTACCTCTGTCCCATTCGTGTTTCAACCGTGAAGCAGTTGTGTTTGCATGGCTGTGTTTCGGTTTGAAGGGTGGGATATGGCGTGAATTTACTGGGCACAGAGGAATAACACCTGAGTCCTCAGGAATGGCAAAGCATGGGCGGTATCATGGGCGAAACAGTATACTCTGTTATGTCCATGGTACTGCTCGTGTCTATAGGCGACGGTTACCACTTTCCATCAGGTGTTGGGTGTGTGTTTGTTTGCCATTCTAAGTTGTATAAAAAAAAAGAAAACATTTTTTGTGTAAACCAATACTTAGATACAAATGAAAGTTATTAATAAAGACATGAATCATTACATTTTAATAAATAGTTAATAATAATATAATAAAAAATATTCGTAAAAAAATCTATTGCTCTTTATTTTTGTATTTAATCTTAGAAAAAATTTCTCCCATGTACTAAGTAATGAATGTAGGGTAACTTTATACACGCACACATATACAAAAATGTTAAACTGTTTTTATCGAAATATTAGAGAAGTACATTTTGTTTCAAAAGAAAAAAGGGGGGAAAATAGTGGTTAGTAGTGGTTGTGACAACCAAGATATTTTACGTTATATTAAATGAAATAAAAAATAAAACGCGGTATTACGTGTTTGTAAGTGTTACTTGTCAAACAGCTGTCTGCGACACCGTCTGCCATCAATTCTACACACACAACACTAACGTACATTGAGACTATGCAACTTATATTAACATCATGCGAGAAGTATAAAAAATTAAATTTACACTTGATGTCTTTAATATTATCCATATACATCGGTGGGATTAAAAATTTTGTTTCCTAAAAAAAACGGATATTGACCTGTCCCCATTGAATAGTGCCTAATGATTTTGATTTATTTATAATATTAAAAATTGTTTTAAAAATATATATATTTGAATTATTATCACTTCTTGTTAACAAACAATATTGTCTCGGACGCTAAATCTTACATTGAGATTTTCCTATTATCGTAATAAGATTGTACGGGTCAAGGCGTTATTTATTTTGATACTATCTTAGAATCATTCTAGAAACTTCAATAATATACAAAAAATAATAATATTTGAAATATATTAATATTTTTTTAAAGAAAGTATAGGAACGCAATACGTGTGGATTTACACTGAGTTAGTATGATTTCAAATGATTTAGTAGTAAATTTCAAACGAGATAGATCAATGCTGACCGTTTACTGTAAATGTGTAATTTTGAGTAGTAGTAGTGCACAGATAGAAAAGTTCTTGAATGGTGATCGCATATAGGCAAACGTAGTGTAAGACTAGATGGAATGACAATCTCAAAAACATTGCAAGCATTGTCAGTGGATGCAGGTGGCACAGGACCGTTCCTTATGGCTTATATTATTCTTTATGTCCCATCTATGGAGGAGGTCTATGTCCAATAGTGGATGGATAATGGTTGAAATGATGATAATGACGTAGTGCATGTGTGTGAGAATTATCTTAAAAATTCTCGTTGTAGAGTACTTATACCGATGTGTGACAACGTTGGAATTATCGGTATTAAAATAAAAAAAAAATATTGAATAATTTTTAATATTTGTCATTTTTCATTTAAAAACTGCTCCGACAGCGAATTAAACTTTTAAGCAAAGAATAAATTGCACATAAATCAACTTTTTTGTTTATTTTTACTTTTGAACTTCTTTGCCATTGAAATTTAAAATGATACTACTAATCATATAGCAAGATTAAATTTTTAGTTCCCTATCACAGCGCCGTTAGATAATCGATCTGAAATAATGTACAATGCATCTTCAAATATTTAGATTATATCGGATAATTGCCTGTTCATAGGAATAAATCGAAAAATGAATGAATGAGTATACTTTATTTGTATTATACGATATAGGAAATAAGCAAGACAATTTACAAACACAACGATACAATTGTATAAGTACAGTAAGGCGGTCTTATTGCTGAGAGCAATCTTTTCCGGATAACTATAGGGTAATGGACTAATTGATGTACAAGTAGGTATCGTTATGCACAAACTTGGCAAGAAGATGGCATAACTTAACTAAAAAAGTCAATAGATTTTTAATGTCGTAAAGTTTACTATATAGAAAGCTTGTAGGGGTTGATCCAATGGTGGGATCTAAAAAAATTCCCAACGACAACATTTTTTGTATTTCTCTTAATAACTAGATTATATATGTTTAGATTAACTTTAAAATGTTCTCAAAAACCGCAAACGTGCTGTCGGTTGACATGTTATTTATTTATTTATTCATTAGCACATATATGTGTACATGGCGGACTTAATGCTAAAAAGCATTCTCTCCCAGTCAACCATAGGGAAGTGTCAGAATACTCAAATGCGGTACTAGTAATTATTGATATACATACATACTAAAATTACATATATAAATCAATAAATAAATAACAAATATACGTACACATATATTACATATACTATATTATACACGAAATTGAGAATAATATAAAGTACTTATTTTATTCAAAATTAAAACGAATAAAGATTTTGTTGCACAAAAAAAAACCGCCTTCAATTACAGCAAAACCAATAAATTTTGATTTTAAAATTAAACTACTGAAACGATTTGATAAAATTTATATGGTAATAAACTGTAAGTATATCTAATAATATATATAAAAAGAAAATCCTAATCGGTTTAGAACTGACGGAGGTGAAAAACATAAAAAAAATAACGAATTGAACCCCTTCTTTTTGAAACAGATAAAAAAAAAAAATGTCAACAATATTAAAATCCGCCATTTTCGGTGTCGCATGTAACAACTTCAATTTTGACATTCTATTTAAATACCTACAGCACATACTGAAATATCGCATATATGTACCTATATTTATATATACAATAAGGTACACCCACAGCTTGACAATTAGTAATAATACACTTATTAAATGTGTTTTGGCAGAAATATCCATAAAGATGATACACTAATGTTCAACACAAATCAAAATTAAAATTCTATTAACAAATAACTCCCAATATCAGATCATACGGTACACCTACTAATTTTCTACACTAAAAAATTATATATTTATTATAAGTACTAATATTATAAAGGTAAAAGTAATTTTGTTTTATTGTTTGTTATTTTATAACACTTTAGAGCTTAACCAATCATTATGAAATTTGGTATACATGTACTATATGAACTTAGATCTTAGTGTCTCTATATATATATGCTTCGAGAAAAGCGGATCAACTTTTTCATACAATTTTGCGTGATAAATAGTTATGAGTGATTTCTACATAACTTCTATATTTATTTTGTCTTATAATTTATGCATCTCTTTAATGCGTAAAAATACATGTTATTTAATAAACAATTAAATATAGTTACGTCAAAATACATTATGTGCGTAAGTATATAGAACATTGATAAAAAAATGAGTCAGCTAACTTGACAATTAGTTGACAAAAAGTTGACCCGTTTTTGAGACTCGATACTCTATTTATATAATATAAGTATATGAGATAGAGTACGATATAGGATACTTTACATTCCGGTTTGTAAAAATGTTCCAGATAAGTGGACGAAGTCATGATTAGAAGCTAGCGTAATTATTTAGATGTAATCATATTAAAGTACTAACTTTCTTACCCTAGTAAATTAAAATAATACACTCATTGCTGTTTAAAAGCAAAAAATATATCTATAAAGACCTTGAACACTAATCAACATCAAAATTAATAAATCACACGCATCAAAAACCCAATATTGAGATAACAAAATACACCTAATAGCCTTCTAGATTAAAATAATAATACACTTATAAATATTTTTTGGCAGAAATATGCATAAGACGGTGGTACATTCGACATTTATCAATATCAAAATTATCAAAACACACGCATCAAAAACCCAATATACAGATAATAAAATACACCTAATAGCTTTCAAGATCATAATAATAATACACTAATAAATATTTTTTGGCAGAAATATACATAAGACTGTGGTACATTCAACACTAATTAATATGAAAATCAACAAATCACAAGCATCAAAGACCCAATATACAGATAACAAAATACACCTAATAGCCTTCAAGATCAAAATAATAATACACTAATAAATATTTTTTGGCAGAAATATGCATAAGACGGTGGTACATTCAACACTAATTAATATCGACAAATCACTCGTATCGGAAACCAAAACGATATACAAGATAATAAGGTACACCTACTTGTGCAAATCCAATCGCAGCCACAGAATGTTTACACACAGACAATAAGAGAGTCAATATGTATTTCGCCCGCCACAGTTCGAGTAGTACAATCTCGATAGTAGGTCCCGCCGTCGGGAGACGCAGAATGTCTATCCGGGGTTATCAATTGTGGGTCGCTATTTTGCAACTGTTTTAAAAGCAGCAGGTTTATCTGTTCGATTGTATTTTTAAATATATTCTATTAGCAATTTTTTACTTTTTTTTTCTATTATTTTGTGTTGGTAAAAATATTTAATACTGTATCCTGCTCGAAGGACAAAAAAGCCTTTTAAGTAAAACGTTAATTTATTTATGAATGGCAAATTAGCTAACCATCCAACTGATACGAAGTAGTAACCATCGCCTATAGATATCACAGAATATACTGTGCTGTCCATATTACCTCTTATATACCGGTGGCATTTCTGAGCACTATAGTGTAATTTCTCTTATGTTCAAATTTTACTTCTATATTCAGATGTGGCAATGAAATGACCCTCAAACCGAAATACAGCTATGTAAATATAGCTACATCACGACAGAAGCCAAGTAGGGCATAGAAACCTATGTTTTTGCACAAATTTATGTTTTATAAGAGACTTAGAAGTAATATACGCGAGAAATTAGGTAAAATACCTACTCATGTGGAAATATGTGCGGGTAGAAGGATATATTTATGTCTCGGAAGTGGACACAAGACGTAGCGCTCTCAGTTTACTCGTGACCACGGTCAGAGTAAGCCGGTCGAAACGTAGAGATAAAAATTTTACATTAAAATAATTTTCAAATGAATAAAAACATTTCTCAATAAGCTAATTGTAAATTTTTCTGTTTGTTAAATTGGAAAATAGGAAAAACAATATTTTATAAATAACAATAATACACACATTATTACATACGTAATAATGTGTGTATTATTACATTGCCACACTAATACATATGTCACAAATAAGAAATGTGTATCTATGTACATTGTTAGCTATGTATAATTTTAGTGTATACTGTAGCATACAGAGCTTGAAGTAATGTTTAGCTTATGCTAATCAATTTGAAAGATAATATTTAGGTTAAGTTTCTAACATATTGGTCTCAAGACCAATATGTATTTATGTGTGTCAGTTTTTATTTATTTATGTATTAATGTTATATTATTATTTATGTACTTTCATTATTTACATATGTAGGTATACAGAGCTGTTTTTATTGTATTATATATTAAATTTTTAACTGGGTATTATTTAGTTTAATTGTACGGTTATTGCCCTTGTGCATTCTACAGTTTTCATTCAGCTTCTCAAAGGTTGACTGTAAGAGATCCCTTTATGGGATAAGTACGCCATTGTATATTAAATCATTTAATGTATTCAATATGAATTGTGTACAATAAAGATTTTACAATACAATACAATGTTAGAAACTTTGAAACACGATTGTTGAAAGATTGTTTTACTATGTAGCTCAACTTTGAAGTTTTGCTCGTGTTGGTTCTCATCATCATCACCATATCAGCCATTATCGGACCACTGTTGAACATAAGCCTCCTCCTTGGGGGGTTTTGCCAGTGGTCGCAATGCTTTGCAGGTAGATTGGCAACCGCAGTTAGGCTTTAGAGATGTTTTAAGAGGGACACTGCTGCCCATCCCTCGCCCTCCCTTAGTCGCCTATTACGACACTCACGGGAAAGGAAGGGGTGGTCTATTCTATGCCGGGACCATACTGACGTGAATTGCGTACCATAGCAATAAAATTAAATCTTCAAAAAGGGTGTAATAAGATATCTTCAAGAGTAGCAACTAGCACTTGCTACGTTTTGCGTTGCTGGCATATGATTATAGTAACGGTGTACCAAAGAAGGGCCTTATTCAAGTTCTCCATCAAAGTACGGCCGCTTTCTAGCATCATACGGCTCGCCATCGACAGGGAGTTCACCCTCATAGCCTACAGCCTAAATGGTCGCCTACAACGCGGTTTCAGAGATATTTTTTCCCACGAACATTCAGGTTATGTAAATAATTTCCCAAGTGACTACAGCATGGGGTTCTTTAAAAGGGGGGTAAAGTGGTTTCTTCAGGGTCGGCAACGTGCGCGTAATACCTCTGGTTTTGCAGGCGTTCATAGGTTACGGTAACCGCTTACCATCAGGTGGGCCGTATGCTTGTTTGCTACCTCGGTGGTATAAAAAAAAGTACTTTAAAAAGTTCTCTCCGCTTGGATGTCATATTTAAAATACTGTAAACTGTTTTGAAGTCGGTTAAAACTGATTACCAGCCCACAATTTTGTAACTCCTGGCCGCGATAGCCCCCATTCATCTCATAACCTCTCACATATCGGTCTACGAGCTTGACACCCATAATTGTTGATAACGGGTTGTCTTTGCGCCATCTTAGCGAGATAAACAGATTTATCCAATGTAATTATTACATCGCGTCCACAATAAAGATGATAATAATAAAAAAATATGCTCACGATGATAATTTTTTTGTGGGGTAGGCAGAGGTACTCGACTCTTGCCGTTATGGTGAATGTAGAACTTGGCATGCATATTTTTCGGCAAGAATATCCACTTAGGAAGGCAAAAAGTATAAAGTAACATTTAGTGGATTTTACAAAAAAAAATATATAAAGAATAGGCTTCTGTGTTTCGGTTTGAAGGGTGGGATATGGCAGTAAATTTATAGGGTACAGAAGAATAACACCTGTGTTTTCCGGAATGGCAATGCATGGGTGGTATCATAGGCGAAACAGTATACTCTGTTATGTCTATAGTACTGCTCATGTTTATAGGCGACGACTACCACTTTCCATCAGGTGGGCTGTCAGCTTGTCTGTCATTCGAAGTTGTACAAAACAAAAAACTTGAATTTGTATTTAATGTGTATTAATAATGGTGGAGGAAGGGGCAGCATCGTACCTTTTCAAATGTCACCAAAGCCTAACTGCTATTACCGGCTGGAAAGGGATTGTTAGTAATGGAGTCTGACTGACCCATTGCCAGCAACACACCCTATCAGGTCGGCTTCCACGCGGTTCCCCCTGGAAATCATCGTGGTTAATTCTAGTAAAATTCAACGCGCCGGGCTGGGGGAAAAGGGATTATTATTAGCGGAAACTAAGAATCCCATTGCTAGCAATATACCCAACCAAGTCGAGTCTCCTCGCAATTCCCCCTGGAAACTATCATGGGTAATTCCTGATGAATTCATCATGATGGATTAACTGGCCTGTTTTCATACTCATCTATCATTCTTCACTGGTGCCCCGCCAGCGTATACCGTTAGCGCAGGCGGGGTTACCATACCATTTTCATGCATTCAAAAAAAAACACCATGGGCTAATTGATGATGTTTCGCCCATGATACCTCCCATGCGTTGCCATTTCTGAGGACTCAGACGTTATTCCTCTGTACCCTGTAAATTCACACACACAAATACAGCCATGCAAACACAACTGCTTCACTGTTGAAACACGAATGGGACAGAGGTGTCCAGGCAAACGACTTTTGTACAAAGTCTCCCTCTGGTAAAGTCATCTTTATTTAAAAAAGATTTGTTTACAAGCTCTTTAAAACCATTAATTTTATAATTCTACTACTTAGTTCGGAATGTGTTATTTGCTGATAACAATCCGCAAGAAACTCAACAGCTGGTGTGAATTTACTGAGTACAGAGGAATAACACCCGAGTCCTCAGGGATGGCAACGCATGCGGGGTATCATGGGCGAAACAGTATACTCTGTTATATCCATGGTACTGCTCATGTCTATAGGCGACGACCATTTTCTATCAGATGGGCCGTCAGCTTGTTTCCCATTCTAAGTTGTATGAAAAAATAAAAAATAAAAAAACGGTACTGTTTTAGTTATTGAAGTTATTAGTTACCATTTTTCTTCACTGAAGCCATTAGCTTGTTTGCTTTTCTAAGAGTCATAAAAAAAATTGCAAATTGAAATAAATTAATTTGATATTTATATATAATATATGTTATGTAATAAAACCCGCAGGCGCCACCTCTTGAACCTGATAGCGATACAAATTCGCGATTAAAATATAAAATAACAATAACAATTGTATTAAATATAAATAACTCGTCTATCTTGCATATGTGGAAACATGCAAGGCAGTCTCCGGTTTTATATCCTGGGATTTTGATAAGTCTATACAAAAATATGTTGTTTTGCCAACATTATATATATATATATATATATATATATATATATATATATATATATATATATGTAATCTTAGTATGTATATGTTTATATATGTAATTTTAGTATGTATATATTTTTTTTTTTACAACACAGGGGGCAAACGAGCATGCGGCTCACCTGATGGTAAGTGACTACCGCCGCCCATGGTCACCCACAACACCTACGGCATTGCAGGTATGCTGCCGGCCTTTTAAAAAGGAATATGCTCTTTTCTTGAAGGTTATGTTGTCGTATCGGTTCGGAAATACTGCTGCTAGAAGTTGATTCCAAAGAGTGGTTGTGCGTGGAAGAAAGTGAAAGAAGTATATATCAATAATTACTAGTACTGCATTCGAGTATTCAGACACTTCCCTACAGTTGACTGGGAGAGAATGCTTTTAGCATTAAGTCCGCCATGTACACATATATGTACTAATGAATTAATAAATAAAGGTACTGTACACCGAAGATTATTGGAAATACGGTGGTTTTAGTACGAAATATGGTAGAAACATATATTTATTTATTTATAGGATCACCAACATAAGATATAGCGAAGCATTTCAATACGTTACACTAGTGGATTAGGTTTAACTGTTCTTACATTAAGAGGCAACCACAGCATGCTTTGTGTTTGGAAATTTTGAAATGGAATTAAATTATTAAATATTACCAAATTAATAAAGATATTAATAATATAAACAAATGATAGAAAAAATAACAATAGCATTGTTATCTTGTTTAAACTATTATTACAAAGAGAAAAGATTAAGTTAAAAGAGATAAGGTTGACTGTGAGAGAATGTTTTTGGTATGAAGTCCATTTTATGCACAAACATGTACTGAAGAATTTTTTTTTATTTGTAATGGATAAATAAAAAAAAAAATAACTTACATTAAAAATTCTATCACCTATAGCAGTGTTTATCAACGTGTGGGTCGCGACCCTCTAGGAGGTAGCGAAGTCTCTATAGGGGGTCGCGAAAACTACCTCAGTAAAAAAAAACAAAGTTATACAATAGATTTATTAAGAACTAGCGTCCCGACCCGACCGAGGTAGCCAAGCAATCGACTTTTGTACAAAGTCTCCCTCTGTATTTCCCACTCCCACTTTCTCAACCCAAAATAATGCTTTCAAAGCTATTTAGAAAAATTTCATGATTTAATTTAAAAAAATAGTTTTATATGTAATCATTTATATTAAAATGCATAGGCATTTTATTTAGATAAAAAAATTAACATGTAATTAATTATACTAAAAAAAAATATATATTGATAAAAACGGTTTGCGCTTCTACCACGCAACACACATTACGTAGTGGGGATATTTAGAGCGGCTACGCCGCTGCGGCGGCCGCGCGAGACATTTTATTAAGCGACTTTTAAGAGTACGAGATTCTCAATTCATCTGTATGTATTTTTGTGTCTTACATAACCATAACACCGTACGTAACAACGATAAAAGTCAGGTATGTAGGTACTTATGTTAATTGTCCACTGCTAAACTATTCCCTTAAGGGGAGATTTGCCAGTAGTTGCCACGTTTGGCAGGCTTGGTTTTTTTTTCAATTGATGATAATGGAATGGTAACCCTGCCAGCGCTAACGGTATATGCTGGCGGGGCACCAGTGAGGGGTGATAGGCGAAGATGAATGGGCAGGTCAGTTAGCCCATCGTAATGAATACACCTGGAATTAGGCATGATGGTTTCCAGGGGGAATTACGTTGAGGTTGACTTGATAGGGTATATTGCTAGCAATGGGACTGATAGTCCGTATTACTAACAATGCCATTTCCCCCTTGGCAGGCAGGTTGTCAACCGCAGTTAGGATCAGGTCGACCTCCATGCAGTTGCCCCTGGAAACCATCGCGGTTAATTCTAGTGGAATTTGCCACTATGGGCTAATTGACCTGCCTTTTCATCTTCACCTATCATCCCTCACTGGTGTCCCGCCAGCGCATTACGATAGCGCAGGCAGGGTTACCATTCTATTATCAACCATTAAAAAAAACCGCAGTTAGGCTTTGATGTTTTAAGAGGGACGCTGCTTCTCATCTCTCTACCATTAGGTTCCCTTATGTATATAGGTACTGTATACCTGTATTCGCGTCGTGTTGAGTCCCGGAAATAAATTTAAATATTACATCATTACCGAAGCCATGTTGATAATTTATTTGAAATAGGATTTATTTCAATGTTAGGCTTAAATTTACCTTGTGACCATAGAAGCTTCTATTATATCACACTCGATTTCGCGTTCTGAATTCAAATATTTCAAACGTGTTCGTAACGTTTCTACGAGACGTCTTGTCGTTTATCGATACGTTATATTTATTTTGAAATAAGAATAGTAAGACAAATAATAAATATCATCCTGTCATTAATGAAATGGTTGTTTAAGTTATTTACTTTTATTGCGCGCGGTCCGCCATTTTGTTTTTCACCCATAGACAATAATAAAATGTAGGAGCCTACACTAGGTTTTACGTCACATCTAGGGTTGCCAATTTTAGTGCACGGGTTACAAATGTCTAAAAAATTAATCAAATTAAAAAAACAAATGTTCCAGATTTTACGTTCCAGGCAAGTACAGAAAAGTGAAAAGTCATAAAAAATAAATTTGCAAATTTAATAAATAATACGTTTTTTTTTTCAGGACACATTCTTTAAGGTGAAGAAACGGGACGTCCCGGCTTTTGTGGTATAGTTGGTAAGCCTGGCGTGTCGTATGATCATCGTATGATTTAAGACTGATGTCCAAGAACATAAGAGGGAGCGGGTATGTGAGCAAATCTTAAATCGAGGTAAAAAACTAAAACCTTATGTCAGTTTATGTTATATATCAAATTTGTATAGTAAAATATATAAATGTATAAGTAGCAGCGGTATTTAAAAATAAAATCTGTTTTATTAAAACAATCCTGTCTATAATAAAAAATAAGAAATTTATCAAAAAACACTAGCAATTATTGTTTATTTATCGATCTACATCTCTATGATGTAGATCGATAAATAAACTATGTACTTTACATTATAGTCTATGTACTTTCTATTTTGGTTATAGGTTTGGACAATTTACTGCTTTAAAGCTTTGCTAAGCCGAAATCAATTTCGCGCCGAAATTGGCCGAATACAATATCAATCTTTACCCGAAAAAAAAAAAAACCTAAACCCTTCAACTTAAAGATTGAAGGAAACAATTTTTAATGAAATAATCTTAAAATTTTAAATTCTTTACAGAAAGCCGTGTAGGTCCTGGCATTGAATCTTTCACCACCCTTTCTCTTTCCATGAGTGTTTTAAGAAGCGACTAAGGGAGAGCGAGCGATGGGCAGCAGCGTCCCTCTTAAAATATCTCTAAAAGCTGAACTGTGGTTATCAACTCGCCTACCAAGCGTGGTAGCTACTGGCAAAACTCCTCTTATTTGGTAAAAAATATGTCCAGCAGTGGACAGTGAAATGAAGATGAATTTTAAAATGAAAAATTGGTATGAACGAGTGCAGTATTCTGATTTATACTAGAAGGCATTGTTATCACAAAATGTAGAAAAAGTTTGTTTTTTTTTTATGCAACTTAGAATGGCAAACAAGCTGACGGCCCACCTGATGGAAAGCGGTAACCGTCGCCTATAGACATGTGCAGTACCATGGACATAACAGAGCATACTGTTTCGCCCATGATACCCCCCATGCGTTGCCATTCCTGAGGACTCAGGTGTTATTCCTCTGTACCCTGTAAATTCACGCCATATCCCACCCTTCAAACCGAAACACAGCCATGCAAACACAACTGCTTCACGGTTGAAACACGAATGGGACATTTCAGGAGCAATCGACTTTTGTACAAAGTCTCCCTCTGGTGAAAGTAATACTAAATCTATAATACTATTAATATTCCATCTAATTATTTGCGTACAATTGACACATTCGTCTAGACAGCTAATGTTAGAAACATATCTATGTACATAAATAAGATAATTAGGGCTAATTAATCGGGAGGGTATCGTAATAACCTTATAGATACTACTATGTGTATGTTTTATTCAACAATAATATTAGACTGTTAACACAATGGTGAATTGTGTTTTTAAACGAATTCCGAAATAGAAATGTTAAAATAATAAATTCTAATATACGCTACGTGATTACTTTTTTTTTTACAACAGGGGGCAAACGAGCATGCGGATCACCTGACGGTAAGTGACTACCGCCGCCCATGATCACCCACAACACCAGCGGCATTGCAGGTGTGCTAAACTTACCTGTATACTTGGCTGATATTGAATTGATTTTAAAATTATTTTTGTAATCCATTTCAACAATTTGCATATAGTGTTCATGAAACTGCACAGTTTGTCCTGTTTGCATTTTAAATACTCATGAAACTGCACTTTTTAAATGCCGTTGCTTATTTACGAGTAATATATATATATATATATATATATATATATATATATATATATATATATATATATATATATAGATTTCAATTATGGCATAACTATATACTTTGCTTTATTTATTTATCAATATATATAATAAAATCGTAATTGGTTGCTGTCTGTACATGGAAGATATATAAGAAAAACTATTGTAGGGTAGGAAACAATGATTTTTAAAATTATTGTCTGTTTGTACATTTGTGCGCGCTAATCTCAAACGGCTTAATCGATTTGAACGCGATTTTCACTAATGCGTTGCGATTTACTCGACTTAACATTCAGTGTTTGATTTATTACAATCAGTTCATAAATAAAGAAGTTATATCAATCTAAAGAATCACATATAAAATGCTTTAAAATGACCGATCAGTTGAATTGGCTGTAACTTGCCTTTAAAGTCGAATAGCTGACTCTCTGTTTCTACCAAAAATCTAATTAATAACTCCAACTACGATTAATAAGTAAAATACTTCTCGTATGTGCAATATATTTTAAATTTAAATTTTTTGTATGATGTTTTTCTAATAATGCTGAGAGACGCCTCTTTTACAAGAAGCTTGAATACGAATTTATATGTCTCTAGTTTCAAATAGACAAACTCCCATTATAAACTTTCAATTGTCTATTACTCACCAAGGGTGTACTTTACTGGATGAATTTTGAAATACCCTTTCTTGTCCTTTATCTACAATACAAAACGTTTACTGTGTAAATTTGGGTTAAGAACTTTAGTAGTTTGTTATGCGACGACGAGCCAGTTAGGTGTTCTCATTACAAGTACCTATTAATATTATAATTGTAAAAGTTTGTAAAGAAATAACGATTTTACAAATTTTAATGAAATATAAATATTTTATTTTTTATTTATTTATTAAATACAAAAAATTTACAACAGCGAGTACATTGGACCACGCACTAGGCGAACCTGTATCGCGGGAGTCCATACGAGATTTCCAAGACACGGTGATTTACAAATATAAATTAAATTAAAATACTAAGCCAGTTTTACGAAAGCAACAAGTTAGAATGAAGTGCTTCGTGAAGACATGCGCATAAAACTGAAAATTATGTAAATACTCTAATATTACATAAACAAATACATACAATTAAATATACTAAATACATACACTACTATATACGAATATCAATAAATGGTATATAATATTAATTCTGTGTAATGGTATGTAATATCACAGACCATAATACTCCTAAATTATTAAAAAAGCACGATCCGCGTCTATTAATCTTGGATAGGGCAATGAAATTAGTCGTGTGGTCTCGGCATAGAATAGACCACTCTTTCCGTTCCCATGGATGTTGTAAGTGTATATAATTAAAAGCAGAACAAGGATAAGATAGGTAGAACCGTGAAGCAGTTGTGTTTGCATGACTGTGTTTCGGTTTGAAGGGTGGGATATGGCGTGAATTTACAGGGTACAGAGGAATAACACCTGAGTCCTCAGGAATGGCAACGCATGGGTGGTATCATAGGCGAAACAGTATACTCTGTTATGTCCATGGTACTGCTCACGTCTATAGGCGACGGTTACCACTTTCCATGAGGTGGTCCGTAAGTTTGTTTGCCATTCTAAGTTGTATATAAAAAAAATAGATAATTTAAGAGCATCACACTAAAGAGAAGATTGGTAACTTTTTTTATATCACAAAGGTGGTTAATAGGCATGCCGCTCGTCTGCTGGTAAACAGTCATTATAACCTATGGACGCCTGCAACACTAGGGGTGTCGCGAGCACGTTGCCGACACTGAAGAAACCTTAATAGATCCTTATTGAAGAATCCTATACTGTAGTTTCCAGGAACAATCTCGACTGGGGGCATATTTTACAGCCTGAGTGTTCGCAGTAGAAGACTTCTCTGAAACTGCACTGTACGCGACTGATTAGGTTCAAGCTTGTAAGGATGAATTCCCTGTCGATGGTGAGCACGTGTGATTTCAAAAGGTGGTTGTTGGCATTTTTTTGAGCAAATTCTCATACAATAGACAAGCACATTTGGTGATTCAAATAATGTGGATTTTCTGCACTATTTTGCATTTTCTCGGCTCTGATCTTTTTTGATCTTTTAAATCATGCAACGAAGTTTGATATAGGATTCAGTTAAGTTAGATATTTTTTTACTGAAGTTTTGTATGTACAATTTGCACCTGTGCGAAGTCGGGACAGGTCGCTAGTTATACAATGAAAATGAAAATTAAAAGAAATAAAGTATATCGTAATAATAAATGTATGTTGTACCCGACCCTTACCTCTCGACGTCCCTTATCTAAGGTACGCAACAAAACTTTAACAGCGCTTAGGAAGCATAGATGTATAAAATAATAGTGAAATGCCAAATAAGCGTAGTACATTTACAGTGTGGTCCAGGTCACTACGTCCTGTAAGTGTCGTAAGAGGCGACTAAGGGAGGGCGAGTGTTGGGCAGCAGCGTTCCTCTTAAAACATCTCTAAAGCCAAACTGTGGTTGCCAATCCGCCTGTCAATAGTGGCAACTACTGGCAAAACCTTCTAATGTTCAGCAGTGGACAGTTAAAGGCTGATATGATGAGGATGACGGACATAAATAGCAACATGGACGTCACAGAAGACGCTGACTCACACTACTTCTTAGGCGTAGCTATTCCTTAGGATTATGTTGTTATTCCGTACCGTGTAATTTCACTGCTCTATCCTACCTTACAAATCGAAATACAGTCGTGCTTGCACAGCTTTACGGTTGAATTACGTTATTAATTAACATGTTTCTACGGCAACTCAGCAGACGACTGCAGAATATTGACGACTTTTGCACAGTTTCCGTTGGAAAATGATAATGATTATGTAATAAATTACCTGACTGTGTAACTGTTTTTTTAAACAACTTAGAAGTGCAAATAAGCTGACGGCCCACCTGATGGAAAGTGGTAATCGTCGCGTATAGACATGAGCAGTGGCATGGACATAACAGCTTAACAGAGTTACTGTTTCGTCCATGATATCCCCATTCGTTGTCATTTCTGAGGACTTAGGTGTTATTCCTCTGTACCCTGTAAATTCACTGCCATATCCCACCCTTCAAACTGTAACACAACCATGCAAACACAGCTGTTTCACGGTTGAAACATGAATGGGACAGAGGTACCCAAGCAAACGGCTTTTGTATAAAGTCTGAATTTACATGGTACAGAGGAATAACACCTGAGTCCTCAGGAATGGCAGCACATGGACGGTATCATGAGCGAAACAATATACTCTGTTATGTCCATGGTACTGCTCATGTCTATAGGCGAGGGTTGCCATTTTCCATCAGGAGGACCGTCAGTTTGCTTTTCTAAGTTGAATAATAAAAAGACATTATTATTATTATATAGAAAACACTATGTTCTCGAAATTAGAGTAAAATATGACAAATTAATTGAAACTAGACTTCTAAATTTGTAAGTTATGAACAAAATTATCTGTAGCAGTATTCCCTTTCAAGTCTTGTTATTTCTAGTGCTTTACAGCGATGGTACCATTATCTATGGAGACAAAAAACTACACACCCACCGAAGCGAGTTATCCGGAATTGCGTAAAGATAACCAGACAAGACCAAGTTTAACGACCACGCAGTTATCTCGCATATTTTTTCTCAAATCTACGCCCATATTTTTTCCGTCAATACATTTTTATAGAATACAAGCTCCTTTCCCGTAGCTCTGACCGCACGAACCCGTTATCTTTTTTGCCCTTGGGATTTCCGTAAATCCGTTCTAAGTGTTCACTTATGTTGAAGGAGTGTGGGTACAAAATATCATATTTCTAGATTCAGCAATTTCGGTAAATGTGTCGATCAGACAGTCGGTTTTTCCCTTTATACCTATTGATTATTAGGAACACGGAGAGAAAGTAGATTACATATTGAAGATAGTATTTTTTTTAAGTCAAATATGGTATAGAAATTATATGAAATTATTTATATATATATATATATATATATATATATATATATATATATATATATATATATATAAATTATATTAGGATATGGAGACACGACACTCTCGTCTTTTGGAAGTTGCAGTATATTTTTACGATCATACATCGTAAGTAGTTTGTATTCACACTAATTAGATAGATCGATAGATAGATACTCTTTATTGTTTCCTTCAAAAAATTACAATAGTAAACTTATTATAAATATAAACAATTACAAGAAATAATCACAATGAGAAAACAATGGGCGACCTTATCGCTAAAAGCGATATTTAATTTGGTGGGAGGCACAATGAAAAATTCTGTTAATTCTAAATATGTGATACATGTATTAATATTAATATATATCCCTACTCATTATTATATATGTATATTTAATTTAATTATTTTATATATTTTAGTTTATTTTATTTAAAACTTTTTGAAAAAAAGCAACAGTTGCGTTTTTTGCCAGTTCTTCTCGGTTAAAATTGCGTTGTGAATGGGCGGTTATGGAAAAATGTCTATTCAAAAATGCTTAAATCTCAGTTTACTCGAATAAAAATATTTCTTTCCTTCTTTTCCTAGTTACAAGTTTATCACTTTCCATTTGATAAGTTTGTTTGCTATTTAAAGTTGCATAGAAAAATGCTTAATGGAAACAACTTTTAATATAAAAATGAGAAAAATCACACACATAGTATATGGTAAAGAAAATCATTCAAAGGGATATGAGTAACTTTGTATGGATCAGTGGCATCATTGTTTTTTGTAGCAGTCATTGTGAATTTTATTGTTACTTAATATTAGTAATAGATACTATTTTAAGTAAATATAACCATTTATTTTTTACATAAATAATATCGGAAGTAAGATTTTTTTTATACAATTTAGAATGGCAAACAAGCTGACGGCCCACCTGATGGAAAGTGGTAACCGTCGCCTATAGACATGAGCAGTACCATGGACATAATAGAGTATACTGTTTCGCCCATGATACCTTCCATACGTTGCCATTCCTGAGGACTTAGCTATTATTTTTCTGCACCCTGTAAATTCACTGCCATATCCCACCCTTCAAACCGAAACACAATCATGCGAACATAACTGCTTTATAGTAAAAACACGAATAAGACAGAGGTGCTTAAGCAAACTACTTTTTTACAAAGTCTCCCTTAGAAAATTCGTTGAAGAGTACTTGAAATATCTTACTCACTTAGTAGTTTTTTTTTTGTGCTATGCACTGGATTTGAGTTCCGTTTGCGTTTTTGGTGTACGCTCGCACATGCCAAGGTTTGCAGCTGGTTGACTTATAATACGGATAATGGATTTGGGCTTCAACATTGAGTGGGTACTGAGAGTACTCAGATAGTAGTTACTGCCTGTAAATTCAATGTTTACCCGATCTCGTAAGTTCAATGTGTTTTTGCGCAACAAACATGACCACAGTGATAAGGTAAGGCGATGTTTTAATAATATTCTTGGAGCGTGATAATTATTGCTATCAATAATATCAATAAATTAATAACTTTTCGCTCGATAGCGGCCATCTTGTTTCTGATAAACTTTTCCATGCAACCTTCAAGCGATGTGACACTCTCATATCAATGAATATTTGTAAATCACAAAAACTGCAACATATTGGGTACGTACAACATTTTGCAATAACATAAGGTCAGGGTGTCACGTCGCGTGAGACTAAACAATCTTAACATATAAACAGATTTATTGACTTATTGTATATATATATACATATGTAACGTATATGTATCGCTGCGTTCATTGAAGTTTAGATATACAAAAATATATTGCAGTTTGATAGTATGCATGAGTGGACCTAGTAATATTTTATATCCGATATGACGAAGTGTTTCCATTTATTATAAACTCTGATATGTTCGGGTCAGATATTGCAAATCAACATTTTAATTAGTTCTTATTATTGAATTTATCTGAAACTTTGTATGTATGTAAACCTTACAGTTAATATAGTTGTAAGTGAGGCGAGGGCTGGGCAGCAGCGTTCCTCTTAAAACATAGGGAGATACACCAGAGGGAGACTTTGTACAAAAGTCGATTGCTTGGCTACCTCTGTCCCATTCGTGTTTCAACCGTGAAGCAGTTGTGTTTGCATGGCTGTGTTTCGGTTTGAAGGGTGGGATATGGCGTGAATTTACTGGGTACACAGGAATAACACCTGAGTCCTCAGGAATGGCAACGCATGGGGGGTATCATGGGCGAAACAGTATACTCTGTTATGTCCATGGTACTGCACATGTCTATAGGCGACGGTTACCACTTTCTATCAGGTGGACCGTCAGCTTGTTTGCCATTCTAAGTTTAGATTTATAATAACTTTAACTAGAAAGTTAATAATTTTCACAATAAGTAGGTTGTCGTTTTAATTAGAATAAAACTCAAATTCTTTGGTGCAATTCAGCACTTAAAGATAATTTAGAATGTCATTGGTTGTAAGCGAATGCGACCATTATTTGCGATTTATCATATAAGGAAAAGAAGATAAATTGTAATATATAATTTTTAATAACTTTTTTTTTATTACCGAGTGTGACAAACAAGCTGATAACTCGCCTAAAGGAAAGTGGCGACCGGTGCCTTGTTGATAGGCATAAACGGCATCATGCATGCAGTATTCTTAAAAAAAAAATGACTATTCAAAAGTGCTTTAAAAGAGCAAGCTGTCGTCTTCTTGTTTGTCTGGTTAGCATACTTATTTCTTCAGATATCTAAAAAAATTTATAACTTTGTGTTTTACGTATACATGTGAGCAGTATTTATTTATATATGTGTAGGTATTTATATGCATGTATGCATATGTGTATATGTATGTGTGTATATATATAAATAATAAGTAGGGATATATATTTACATTATCTCCATATTTAGAAATAATAGAATTTTCATCGCGTGCCAACATGCCAAGCGTGGCAACTACTGGCAAAACTCCCCCAAGGGGGAGACTTATGTTCAGCAGTGGACAGTTAAAGGCTGATACGATAATGATGACTGTTTCTATAAAGGACATGTTTAGATTGATTAGTAATTTATTACAAGTGTAAATAAAAAAATTTAATAAGTTCATATTAAGTCTGAATAGCCTATTTTAAAATGTAAACAAAAAATATAAAAATCTATTATAAGATTTTCTTCTGTCGGTCAGTTTGCTTTAATATTTCTTTTGTATGTAAATACGTGAGTTGTAAATCTTGTATGAGAGTTCAGTATATTTTTATGAATACCTTAGAGATTTGTACAATACAATGCAGTCTGTGTGGTGATGCAGTAAAGATCTCCAAAAGTTCCAGGTTTTTAATTCGTTTGTTTTTTTACAACTTAGACAATGCGCTACGCCGCGCAATTGCGCCAACTCCCTCATTGCGTTTTTTTTGTTCATGGGTGAAGATGGAATGGTACCCCGCCTGCGCTATCGGTATACACTGCCGGCGCACGAGTGAAGGGTGACAGGTGAGGATGAAGGCAGGCCAGTTGGCCCATAGTGATCAAATGAACAAGAATTACATTATGGTTTCTAGAGGGAACCGCGTGGAGGTCGACCTGATAGGGTGTATTGTTAGTAATGGGGCTGTTAAATCTCATTACTAGCAATCCCTTTCCCTCCACCTCACTGCGTTGGATATGTCAAGTCATTTCTTCAAAATGAGTTGGCGCATAAAGCAGTGACGGGAAATTGTTGGAGACTCATTTCACATGGGTTTTAGACTTAGAGATATGTGCCTAATATTTATAACTTATATAGGCATGTAAATGCAGTAAAATCAGAATAGAAGTAGTATTAATTTAACCACAATAAAGTGGGAAAGGCATGGAAACTGAGTCACTTTGTAATAATTTTTTCTTCTTATCTGAAAAGATATAGATTGGTCGCATATAAATTTTATCAAAAGTGGTTTAGTAATTGTGAAATAGATAACTGGTTTTGTCACAATTAAAATAATTGTTCAAATTATTGCATCTGTTAAAATAAAATATATGTAAATAAATATATCGTGCCCTTCTAGAAGTTAATAGAAGCTAATTAAAGACTTAATTATGCGCCTCTTGTAAATCCAGAATATTGTTTTCTATATCGTTGCTCTGTTTACAATGCTTATCTTATCATATTAGGCTTGTCGTCCATTTTGTGTTGCGACAACACCCCCGCCCTGACCTTAAAATCAAAGCAATAAACACCTTTGATAACTTGTATTCGTGTAAATATGTATATATATATATATATATATATATATATATATATATATATATATATATATATATATATATATATATATATATATATATACTGCATTTAATCTATCTTAACTACTATACTATTGAGATTATAAAATATTAATTACCAGTTAAATTAATAACAATCTTATTTTTGAAGTTGGTTGATAACACTAAATACCTTCAGAGATAATCATTCAGCGCCATCTATCCACAGTAAAGCGAAACTCGGATATTTTTTGTTCTGTATATCCTAAAGGGAAAGGCAAAGGGCTCGACTCATACAGCTCATGTCTATCGTATGGTTGACAACTGGTAGGTATAGTTAAAGACTTTTTACTGTTTTTTTTTTTGTTCTGATTAAACACGATTTTTTTTTAAATAAAATACAGCCTTAAATACTGATAATGTTGTTTTCTACAGGTGAAACAATTTTAAAAATCGCTTAATTATTTTTTGAGATTATTAATCGTAAACTTCTAGACAAAAAAAAAAAGAATTTATCATATTGATTTATAAGTACTCGTAACTAGTGACCCGCTCCGGCTTCGCACAGGTGCACATTACATCACATCACATTAGAAACCTCTAAATTTACCAGTGTTCCTCTACTATATTATGCATGTATTATACATATAAACCTTCCTCTTGAATCACTCTATCTATTAAAAAAACTGCTTCATAATCCGTTGTGTAGTTTTAAAGATTTAAGCATACATAGGGACGGACAGACAGCGACAGCGACTTTGTTTTATACTATGTAGTGATTAGTAAAAGTAGGAATTATGAGGTAATAATCAAATAAAAAAAAAATATGTACAACCGAATTTAGAACTTATTTCTTTTTTGTCTTTTTTTTTACAACACAGGGGGTAAACGAGTATGCGGCTCACCTGATGGTAAGTGACTACCGCCGCCCATGATCACCCATAACACCAGCGGCATTGCAGGTGTGCTGCCGGCTTCGTTGAAAGAGTTATTTGAGTCGGTTGAAAAGTGAAATCTCTCCTCTTTTAATACAAGTTTACACATATAAAACACCCAGATCAATATAAACAGCCATCATTATCATACCAGTCGTTAATTTTCCAAATTTTAAAAAGTCTCCCACTATGGGGAGGGGGGGGGGGGTTCGCCAGTAGTTGCCACGCTAAATAGCCATATCATATGAATATTTGTATTGCACGGGGATCGAACCCTCTGCCTCAAGTACCCACATAGTAATTGACAAATAAACAGTGGCTTTAATCCTGACAAAACACACCAATTAACGACGAAACGCTTCGTAGATATAACATTGAAAATATTTGAATTTAGAACGGAATTGCGTGTGTATAATACAATTTTGTTTAGCAAACTGCGGTTATTTGCTCTGCAAAGAAACGCAGGAGTTTCCTCTAAATTAAGCCGTGTTGATTCGCAATAAGAATCAAATTATCAATATCAAATACAGAATTGGCAGTGTTTTTTTTTTATACAACTTAGAATGGCAAACAAGCTGACGGCCCACCTGATGGAAAGTGGTAACCATCGCCTATAGACATGAGCAGTACCGTGGACATAACAGAGTATACCGTTTCGTCCATGATACCCACAATGCACTTAACCCATTAGAAGTCACTGTACTCGATTGAGTACAGGCATATATTTAAGTGCCAGTTACAGATCGCGTAAAGTTATCGTAGCCTACCTTGTTATTTTACTTTATCAATCAACTGTTCAAGTGTATTGACGAATATTACGAGGGTAGTGTGATTTTTTATGATAAAAAGTGTAAGTTGAAGTTGTATTATCGAGACACTGTGGAGGTAAGTTCATTATTTTAGTTATTTTCTAATAATTACTGTTTATAAGTTGATTTTTTTCATTTCATTAGTATAAAATACGTATCAGGATTAGTTATAAACAATAATGCAATCATTACTTGTAACTGAAATAAAACAAGAGCCATGTAAATGTTGGTGTACTCGGTTGAGTACAGTGACAACATAAGTAAGTAAAATAACCGTTTTTTTTAGGGTCCTAACAATAAAAAAAAGCATTTTACAACTCGAACGAGCTACAAGAGGCTTGAAGAAGCGATTGAAGCTGTTTTAGAAGAAAACGATAAGGGTGAATATGACTTGGCGATCATCCCACCTGATCCAAGTGCGGTGACAGATGAGGAGGAAGGCACTGATGAGGATATGGCGACATGTCCCATACCGCAAGACGTACCTGGTACTATGGAGATATTTACATACCGAAAGGATAGCGATACGTAAGACAGCTCGTACGACAATAGTGATGAAAAACCGCTGGTGTTAAAAAGAATGTGACTAGATTCTACTCGGATCGGGCTCGAATTTGAAGTTCGAATTGGCACTTCGAATTCGAACCCGATCTAGCGAAAGTGTTCCCCTACATACTCTTTGCCGGCCAAGAAACTATTATATTATTATTGAAGTCCATGACAGGAAGAGTACTATTTATGAACAGCTGAAAGGCCTCAATTCTGTACAAATATTGGAAAAAAATATTGATAATGATATAATTGATATGATTATAGAAAACACAGCCAATTATACACTCATCAACATAATAGACATGAATTTCGACTGGATTCCTCTGATTTAGAAAAAGTTCTTAGGCTTAGCACAAAGGATATGGAAAAGAAAGAACATGCCACTTATGAGTACAGGTTTGACAAAACAGGTGAACTTTTATTGGTAAGGTGGAAAGATAGCAGTGTATGTATCATGGTAACTAACTAGGATACCATTGAATCGCTAGAAACAGTCAAGTGATGGTGTTGAATAAAGAAGGAAAAGATGGACATGGCGATGGCACGTTTATTCCAAACGTAGAACAAAAATATGGGAGGTGTGGATGAGCTGGACCAGTCTGTTTCATTATATAGAATTGCTGTTTCTAAAAAGTGGTGGTGGGTGTTGTTCACTTACATGTTAGACGTAGCTAATGCTAATGCCTGGCGATTACATGTGATGAGTAACGATGATCCTATGGATCAACTCATGTTTCGTCGTCACATCGCACGATATTATTTACGCCAAGGTGATCAAAGAGATCGCGTCAGGCAGCATCAATAGTCTGTGGTCTTTCCCAAGATGAAGTTGGACACTATCCTACTAAAATTAAAAACAGCTGCGGTGTGTCCTTTGTCATTCAAGAGTGCATTGGCAGTGTAAAAAGTGCCTAAAAACACTTTGTGTCGAAAAAGCGTGTTTGGAAATATTTCATACATAGAGGTGGTCAGTGTACTCAATTGAGTACACCCCCATAGTTTCGCGAAAATTACTATATTTGAATTTTTTTTCGTATTTTGTGTTTCGATGCTCTTATTTTAGTATGAAAATAAAGAAAATTTAAAAAAAGAAGCAGTACTTTTTATTTGACTTCTAATGGGTTAAAAACTAAGAACAAGGAATTACATAAATGGAATAATAAAATAAAAACTGTTAATCATACCGTCGCCTCCTTTCTTCTTATGCAAATATAATAAGTAAAAAGAAGACGAAAGATATACCATCAGTTGCTATTTTTCTCAATTCGTATCAGGTTAATGTATAAAAAATATTATAATCCTACCAAATTCAGATACAATCTGCTTGCATACTTTTTACATAAACTGTGTCGAATATATAATGTAGTAATGTAAATGAACAAAAATTTTTCTGAAATTTAGGGACAGATCCAAACACACCTTTAATGTTAAAGTTACATAATAAATATCGTTTAAAAATATTAAAAAAATGTTAAAATATCGTTTCTTTTTGGACTTCTACGGTAGAATGTATGACGAACGAAGCGTTATTTACTGCACCGATTTCGGTGTGAACAAAAACACGATATTGAGTAGATCCCCAGGATTCCCTAGTCAATGCCATCACAATGATCAAATCATCGATGATCCTTCAGCCAGCGGTACCCTAAGTGCCGGGATCGATGTTTAAACGCTCCCATAAACCGTATAGCGTACTGAAAAAGGACGAAGTAAGGGTTTTATTTCTGCGGCTCGGAATCTGCCCTAATCGGCTTTACTTAGCGAAGTCTCGTAAGGAGTATTAAGGAAACTTTCCTTTTGTTGTATTCGTACATATTATTTGTAAGCATCGCCGTTTGTAGGTATTAGTATTTAGTATTCACGATTGTTCGATACAATGATGTTTGTTTATCTTTGGACTTGTGTCACTTTTATCTGACTATTGGAGAAAGGAAAGCTTACATGGCTGTGCTAGCACGGTTTGAAGGGTTTTTTTATGGATGATAATGGAATGGTGACCCATATCAAATAGGTGAGCTATCGGTATACACTGGCGGGGCACTAGTGATAAATGGAGATGGATGAAAAGGCAGGCCAGTTAGCCCATTGTGACGAATTCAACGATAAATTAGTCAGGATGGTTTCCAGGGGGAACCGCGTGGAAGTCAACCTGATGGGGTATATTGATAGCAATGGGGACTAACCTCTCAATTACTAACAATCTCTCCCCCTTCGATTTGAAGGATATGGCAGTAAATTTACAGGGTACAGAAGAATAACACTTCAGTCCTCAGAAATGGCAACGCATGGGGGTATCATGGGCGAAACAGTATACTCTGTTATGTTTATAGTACTGCTCATGTCTATAGGCGACGGTTACCTCTTTTTATCAGGTGGGCCGTCAGCTTGTTTGCTGTTCTGTTGTGTTAAATAAGGTTTTTATTTTGTCAATCAATTGCGTGTTTTGTTTGCGAAGAGCATTTTTAGTGGTAGGGCTTGACTCTGTCACTAAAAAAATATATATAATATGTCTTCCGCCATATTGGGATCAAGTTAGCCAACTATTATTTAAAAGCACTAGCTTGTACTCCTCTCTTTCCTCTACTCTTGAGGACTATTACAGGTGTGACAACGTATAAGGGGTACCTCTGGGGGGAAAAGGGATTATTAGTAATGGAGACTAAAAATCCCATTACTAGCAATATACCCAACCAGGTCGACCTCCTCGTGGTTCCCCCTGGAAACTATCATGGTTAATTGCTGATGAATTCATCATGATGAGCTAACTGGCCTGTTTTCATTCTCATCGATCACCCTTCACTGGTGCTCCGCCAGCGTAACCCGTTTGCGCAGGCGGGGTTACCATTCCATTTGCACCCATAAAAAAAAGGGGTACCTCGGGAGTTACAGCGCTTTCTGTTTTGCCCATACAACTGGTCTTTTCTGTAGAAGATTATTATTTATTATAAAATAGTTCATTAGATTGTTCATTATTTCATTTTATATAAAAAGTAATGGTTTATAATATTTATTTATTTATTACATCCACTGGGTGAGCCTTAAAGTCTTCCAATACGCTCACCCAGGAAAGCATGAGTACAATAACATATAAAAATGGAATATTACACATATATAACAAGAATAATATAAAAATACTTAAACAAAAACGTCTGAACACAAATACTCTGTGGTCACTCGACGAAACTCCAGCAAGTTGGAGGCAAATACATCCAATTGCGGATACTGGCTCAAAATATCATTATATATATGTAAGATACGATGGATACTTTATAACACCTTGCAGTTGTAAATACAAGAAGATATATTTTAAATGCCGGCTGTAATGCTTGGTTGATGTAACACCATCGCCTACATTCCACCGTTTGATATGCTAAAATAGTTTCGGTGGGATATTTTTCTCTACTGTTGATTTCCCCGAGGATTGAACCTTGGGCCCTTCAGTTTATGTGTGTTTGATATTCGGCATTCGTGTAAAAATATGACGTAGTTTCAGCAGCTTGTAACTTTTTACTTTTACTTTGTAAATATTACGTGGTTTGATTTTGGAAAATGTGTTGGTCAGTTTTATCTGACTTTAAAAAGGAGGAATCATAATTGTCCTGTGTTTTTTTGTGTGTTAAAATATAATTTAATTTTTTTTTTGCAATTTAGAATCTTAATAAAACTGACGGCCTATGTGATGGAAAATTGGAACCGTCATCTGTGAACAGCACCATGGCCATATGGCCCATTGAAATACCATAATCCTCAGAAATACATGTCAGTACATATGTACTTTTACTATAACTTTTTTTTAATGGGTGAGAAAGAAATCATCGCTATCAGTATATGCTGGTGGGGCACCAGTGACAGATGATAGACAGTTACGTCATAGTGACGAATTCCACAAGAATTAACCATAATGGTTTCCAGGCGGAACCGCATGAAGGTCAATTTGACAGGGTAATATTGCTAGCAATAGGGCTGTTAGAACTCATTACTACCAATCACTTTTCCCCGGTCTATGGTGTTATGTTATCCTTACCTTGTATTATCACTGTTATATCCCACTCTATCAATTGAAATACTGCCATGCAACCATAATTACCGGGGGAGGAAAGGATTGTTAGTGATGCGGACTATCCGTCCCATTTTTAACAATATACCCTATTAGGTCGACCTCCACGTGGTTTCCCTTGGACATTATCGTGTTGATTTCTAGATATATTCATCATGATGGGATAACCGACCTGCCTTTTTATCCTCGTTTACCATCCATTACCGATGCTCCAGCAGCGTATACCGTAAGCGCAAGCAGCGGTACTGATCCATTATCATCCATTTGAAAAAAAAAACATAATTACCTAGCAGCAAAAATACGGGAGTATATGTATTTTATAACATACACAACAAAATATGATAAATTTCAGATGCTTCTTACTTTTGATATCAATTCAAATGATCGTAATTCACTTTTTAGTGGACGTGTGTATATATATTAAGCTCAGAATGATAACAGTTTAATTAAGTCGTAATTTACAAACAGGTTCCAGTAGCAAGAGAAATAAAGGTATCCAACTTGTAGCCAGAGAATAGAACGTATTTACATCCAAAAGGGGCGTACTTTCAAAGTACGCGGCTGCCGTCTAACACCTGCTTTTCATTTAGAGAAAGCGGACGAAAAAACTTACTTCCCGGGAGATTTTTCTAGAATTTTGATGAGCTGCTTCTTGAACATCAGATGCACTGTGGACTAGGATGGTAAACTATGGGGAATTTATATTTTTTTTATAGTAAAATTTGCTGGTTATCTATCAGAGTGTTAATTTTAAACTTTCTCTTTATTGACACATATTTTAAATACACTATTGGAACTTGACGCAACTCAATTGCAGGTGAATAGTGCCTACCAGTATATAGACCTAATTTTTATTGCTAAATTCCAAGTTGAATGCATCACATTGTGGTCACGACAGAAATCAGCGACATATTCTTTTAGCAGAATGCGCAGTTTTCACATTGTTATTATTATTGTTTAGATCTACCCTATACAGTGAGCTCCCTGCCACAGTTTTCCCAAGAGACTACAGCGTGGGGCTCTTCAAAAGGGCGGTAAAGAGTTTTCGTCAGGGTCGGTAACGCGCGCGTAATACTTCTGGTATTGCAGGTGTTTATAGGCTACGGTAACCACTTACCATCAGATGGGCCGAATGCTGGTTTGCCACCTTAGTGGTATAAAAAAAACACACCGCATTCACAGTATCTATGTTGCGTTTAAACAAATTATCGCCTGTTTTAAGTGTGTTAATCGCTCGCTGGGTTCCATGCTGTTGAAAGCCTATGTCTATATTCTTTATTTTTTTTTCGGATATTTTAAATACACAAAGGAATTAACGCGACATCAAAGCTTTTACAGGTACCTATAGATATATCTGCTTCTTTATTGGCAAGGTTCGACATGAATTGCACCAGGTCACGATCACGACTGGACTGAAGTGAGCGGCGTCTTCGTCAGCTCGCGTAGTCTATTCGGGTACTCTCATACTGTCACCATTATTAACTAGAGCCAGCTTACACATCTACTTACCTGTAAAGTCTTTACCATCGCGTTATGGTCCGATTTTGTATTTAAAATCTATTTTTAGGATGTTCCTATTACTTCACGTACAGTGAAGGATAATAGTGATGCTCAGTTGATAAAATTATTGGTACATGCAGCTCAACCCAGTGATTAAATAAATATACAGTGATCCTGATTTATTTGTGTATAAATTTTTGACTATTGCTATAAGTTCTTTGACCCCTTTCGACTATGATTCGTTTTATACGAGCCACCATAGATACAGTCTATCTTTTTAAACGGTTTTATTTAGCTCGACCTGTACGGTATTTATTTATTTGGGTCAAAATTAGAAATTGGAATTTAAGCACCTTCCCGTTGTCAGATTGGTCTGAAATTTGGTACACACATTTAATTTAGATGACAATACAATATAATAAAATCAATAACATTATAAATCTAAGATGGCCGCCGATACAAAATGGCGGATTACATATTTTTCCTTAACCCCCGCAATATGGGTATCAAATGAAAGGGCTATACTAGTAAAACACGATGATTATGTCAAAATTTAAAATTCAAGATGGACGCCGTTCCAATATGGCGGACTAGGTACATATTTTTCCACAACCACCACAATATGGGTATCAAATTATAGGACTACACTGAGACACCCAGACACTAGACACTCAGACGCTAGACCCTCAGACACTAGACACTCAGACACCCAGACCCTAGACACACAGACACTAGACACTCGGATACAAGACACTCAGACACTAGACACTAGGACACTAGACACTCAGACACTAGACACTCGACACTCGACACTCGACACTCGACACTCGACACTCGACACTCGACACTCGACACTCGACACTCGACACTCGACACTCGACACTCGACACTCGACACTCGACACTCAGACACTAAACACCAGATACTCGACACTCGACACTCAGACACTAAACACCAGACACTAGACACTCAGACACTCGACACTCAGACACTAGACACTAGACACTCGACACTAGACACTCGACACTCGACACTCGACACTCGACACTCGACACTCGACACTCGACACTCGACACTCGACACTCGACACTCGACGACACTCGACACTCGACACTCGGCACTCGACACTCGACACTCGACGACACTCGACACTCGACACTCGACACTCGACACTCAGACACTAAACACTAGACACTCGACACTCGACACTCGACACTCGACACTCGACACTCGACACTCAGATACTAAGCACTAGACACTAGACACTCCGACACTCGGATACAAGACACTCAGACACTAGACTCTTAGACACTTGACACTCCGACACCCAGACACTAGACACTCAGACACTAGACACTCGAAACTCGACACTCGACACTTGACACTCGACACTCGACACTCGACACTCGACACTCGACACTTGACACTTGACACTCGACACTCGACACTCGACACTCGACACTCAGACACTAGACACTCAGACACTCAGACACCCAGACACTAGACACTCAGACACTAGACACTTGGATACAAGACACTCAGACACTAGACTCTTAGACACTTGACACTCAGACACCCAGACGTTAGACACTCAGACACTAGACACTCGACACTCGACACTCGACACTTGACACTCGACACTCGACACTCGACACTCGATACTCGACACTCGACACTTAGACACTAGACACTCAGACACCCAGACACTAGACACTCAGACACTAGACACTCGGATACAAGACACTCAGACACTAGACTCTCAGACACTTGACACTCAGACACCCAGACACTAGACACTCTGACACTAGACACTCGACACTCAGATACTAAACACTAGACACTAGACACTCCGACACTCGGATACAAGACACTCAGACACTAGACTCTTAGACACTTGACACTCAGACACCCAGACACTAGACACTCAGACACTAGACACTCGAAACTCGACACTCAAAACTCGACACTTGACACTCGACACTCGACACTCGACACTCGACACTCGACACTCGACACTCGACACTCGACACTCAGACACTAGACACTCAGATACTCAGACACCCAGACACTAGACACTCAGACACTAGACACTTGGATACAAGACACTCAGATACTAGACTCTCAGCTATTTGACACTCAGACACCCAGACACTAGACACTCAGACACTAGACACTCAGACACTAGACACTCAGACACTAGACATTCGAAACTCGACACTCGACACTCAGACACTAGACACTCAGATACTCAGACACCCAGACACTAGACACTCAGACACTAGACACTTGGATACAAGACACTCAGATACTAGACTCTCAGACATTTGACACTCAGACACCCAGACACTAGACACTCAGACACTAGACACTCAGACACTAGACACTCAGACACTAGACATTCGAAACTCGACACTCGACACTTGACACTCGACACTCGACACTCGACACTCGACACTCCACACTCGACACTCGACACTCGACACTCGACACTCGACAATTAGACACTAGATACTCAGACTCCCAGACACTAGACACTCGGATACAAGACACTCAGACACTAGACACTCAGACACTCAGACACCCAGACACTAGACACTCAGACACTAGACACTTGGATACAAGACACTCAGACACTAGACTCTCAGACACTTGACTCTCAGACACCCAGACACTATAATAAGTATATATATATATATATATATATATATATATATATATATATATATAATAGGTTAAAACGTGCCGAGGACTGTATGGCATTAGGGTGGATAAAAATGTAATGTCGTAAGCGCTTCCCCCTCAAGATTGGGCGCATCTTGTTGTATATTAAGCCTTGCCCCTTTACTGGACTGCGGGGGGGGGGGTCGACCGTCAAAATGCCCCTTAATCGTGGGAACAACATGGTAACAATAAACAAAAAATACCAACAAATATAATTAAGACTGGAGGCTTACCATCAGTACTTAAAATATTTGTAGGTGCAAAAGTAATGTTGCGGTCCAACATTGACGTTACAAAAGGATTGGTAAATGACGCTATAGGCCACATTACAGAAATTTTTTGGCCTCAGTTCCGTCGAACCCATATGTAAGAAACAGATATATCATCAGTTTTAATTAACTTTGGCACAGACGGCATGCACGTTATTTACCCTAAAGCCATACAGTTTCCAGCAAAATTCAATTATGGTACGGCTGAAAAAAGGATGTTGCCCTTAGTTTTGTCATGAGCATTCACCGTCCATAAAATGCAGGGCAGCACCGTCGACCGTGCAGTAGTATATTTGGGCTCAAAATGGTTTGAGGAAGGACAAGCATACGTGGCTCTAAGTCGAGTCAAGGCTCTGGAAGGGCTATGTATTGATGAATTAGATTGTACTAAATTATCAGGTAAGAAACCATGTAATAATGATGCACTGAACGAATTAAATAGAATGAGGAATATTCGGTAAACAATTTCACTAAATACTAAAAACAAGAAAATAAAAATCGGTAAAAAAACTTTTAAGTTAAACGGTTTTATTTTATGTGCACTGAAAACTACAAAATAAATAAATAGTTACTTACCTATCAACCTACGTAGGTGATCTCGGTCATTAATATCTCTGATGGTAGTGGTTGTCATAACATGAACCATGTCAGCGGCCGAAAGGCAGTTCATGAGAGAACACTAACACCAGGGTTTGCTTGGTAGGTAAACTAAGCAGCCCACACTATAACAAGTAGGTATTTTGACCTTCTAGTTCAGAAATATTTTAGTACTAGGCAGAATAGCTTTTAGGCATATTAGACTAAAATAAAAACGTGGGGCCCATTAACTATTGCTGTATTACTTTCTACTATACTAAGTGTGGATTGCATCGACTTATTATAATCGTCATCATCATCATCCTAGCGGTTTATCCCGGTCGCATCCAAAACCTCATAGCTCCGGAGTCCAGGGTCCGCTGAATCGACTTACTATAATCGTAACTGGAGGTTTTGACCATCAATAACCAGCCGTTACGGCTTCACCAGCGAACGCCGAGCTCATGATCTACCAAAGTATAAGATATGCTCTGCTATAGGTATGATTTCAGAGGGGTGTTCAAGATTTGGCAGTATAGACGTTTTAATAAAAAGTAAATTTTTCGTACTTGCAATATTAGGACCATAGATATAGACCGTTTAACCGCTAGAAGGTCAAACATTCAAATTTTGTTAACGGATAGAACTACACGCACTTTTGTATTTATTTTAATTTATTATAAAACTTGAGGCACGGACAAGCATTTCATTTTAACCAAGAGCTTCTCACCTTCAAGCGCAAACATACGTGTTTTGGACCTTCGTTGCCGAATAATAATACGAAAAGTACGAGTCAGCGACCATTGGACTCATCGTATGCCAATTCATCGCACAAGTTTTGGACTACGAGAAGTGAGAAGACATCTAGTAAGGATCGAGGTTAAGGCGTCGGAGGAGCAGCAGCAGACAGCAATCGTCCATAAGCGCATTCCGGAACGGTCTGCCATCCTCCCTAACCCCATCTCCTTCGCTTCAATTGTGTCACACCGTGCCTTTAGTCACGTTACAGTTCTTGTGTTTAGCAATAAGAAGCAGCTTTGTGTCGCAGCTAGCACAGGCTGATCTTACAGACCAAGAATCAAACGTAAGTACCTTCATAATTTGCCAAAATGAGTATAAATGAGGCTAGTGTTAAAATAAATCGTGAAAGATCCCCTAATAGGCTAGTCGCTAATAATGAAAACGATAATGAATTGCTAAAGGATCTAGTCAAGACGCGTGGCATATTAAAAAGCAGGCTTACTAAATTTTCTAATGCCGTTAGTGATATTACCCTCGAACAATTAACTAATCAAAAATGCGCCGATGTAAAATTACGCATGCAAGGTGTTACGAGCTTATTTACAGAGTTTAGCGATGTTCAAACAAAAATCGAAAAAATTGTACGAGATTCAGATTTAGATTCGCAGCTGACGCAACGAGAATTGTTTGAAGATTGCTATTATCATGCACTAGCTCAAGCTGAATGTTTGCTCAAATCGGTAGAGGTCACTAGCGCGTCCAGTAAGGGCAGTAATAGGGCGTCACAGTCTATAAAACTTCCGACCATCTCCCTACCTGTATATGATGGAACGTATGAGCATTGGATCGAATACAGAGACATTTTTCTATCTCTAGTACACAATTCCGATGAAATTAGCGATATTCAGAAATTCCACTACCTAAAATCGTCACTAAAGGGAAGCGCGGAGTTAGTTATCGATTCCTTAGAATTCTCTGCTAGTAACTATGTGGTAGCATGGGAACTACTTCTCAACAGATACAACAATAGCAGTCTGTTGGTGCATAACCACGTTAAGGCCTTATTCACTATTCAAAAACTTTCTAAGGAATCACCACATGCACTCAGAAAACTGACAGATATTATTCTTAGAAATTTACGCGCATTAAAAATATTAGGTGAGCCTACTGAGTACTGGGATACGTTAATTATATTTATTATAACGTCTAAGTTAGATGAAACCACCGAACGTGAATGGCAACAATTTAAATGCACCACACGAAAATATATTAATGATATTTCTTCACTGAAGGTAGATGATTTACTCATGTTCCTCAGAGACAAGGCTGACATGTTGGAAACATTGCTAGTTTCACACAGAGTTAACAGTGACGTTAAAACTCAAAACGCGACTTTACAACAATCGTCACATTATCCGTCACATAAAACATCACATCATAAAGTGCACTGCAATATTTCCACCAATAAGTCACAGCAAGGTCGAATCACGTCTACTAAGAAATCGTGTTTAATGTGTAACGCCGATCATCCACTTTATTCATGTCAAACATTTTTGGACACTAACTTAGACGCTAAACTGCAATTTATAACCGCAAATAAATTATGTGAGAACTGTTTACGTCCAGGGCATTCAGTTAATATGTGCAAATTTGGACCTTGTAGACTGTGTTTTAAAAAACACAACACGCTTATTCATAATAACGTGACTGATCGAGTAGCGGTCGTATCAATGCATCTATCCGACACTGGAACCCCGGGTTCTAGTCAAATGACCCCCGCGACCGTCGCACCGCCCGCGCCGTCCATCCCCGCGCAAATTCATTCGTCTCGAGTAAACAGTGCACACATAGATAATTCTAATTTAATTCACAAACAATCTACTATGCGACCCGTTATATTGTCTACAGCTATAGTCGAGATAGCCGATAGGTACAATAAGTTTCACTTAGCACGCGCGCTTCTCGACTGTGGTAGTCAACATTGTTTTATTTCTAAACCACTATGCGATTTAATTAATATAAACTTAATACAGTCCACTTGCGAAATTCGAGGTGTCGGCAACACAGTAACAACGTCATCACAGATATGTGATATCGAGATCAAATCACGCATTGAAAATTACTCAGCACGCATTAAATGTTTTGTGTTGCCGCACATTACATCTACGCTACCTACTGCTATGTATAGTCAACGCGCGCAGTCGTTTATGATACCTGACTATATACAGCTGGCTGATCCACAATATTATGAATCTCAAAATATTGATATTTTAATAGGCGCAGACTTATTTTGGGACTTATTATGCGAGGGTAAAATGAGATTACCCAATGGACCCTTTTTACAAAATACAAGGTTAGGTTGGATTATTTCAGGGCCTATTGAGTTTAACACGCACAATATCAATACGTCTGTCCAATGTAACTTCACTCAATCTATTGACACTCAGTTACGACGGTTTTGGGAGTTAGAAGAGGTGCCTAAAACTAGTGACATACAGACTGACGAAGAACGCTCTTGTGAGGAAGCTTTCATTCGTACTACCACGCGCAATAGTGACGGAAGGTTTTGCGTCAGCTTGCCACTGAAACAGTCGCCATCTGTTTTGGGTGAATCTTTGTCACAAGCTGAACGTCGTTTTTTGGCACTAGAGAGGCAATTAGAACGTAATTCTAACTATAAAAAAATATATTTTAAATTTATACACGAATACATCGAATTAGATCATATGACGCGAGTAACTTTATATGGAACCCCACACTTCTTTTTACCTCATCACGGCGTGTATCGTGAGCACAGCAGCACAACAAAACTTCGCGTGGTGTTCGATGCGAGTGCCGCCACCAGTAGTGGAGTGTCTTTAAATGACATTCAACAAATCGGACCTCCAGTGCAGGGTGATTTAGTTGACATTTTGCTTCGTTTCAGACAACATAGGTACACTGCTTGTGCAGACGTCGAAAAGATGTACAGGCAGTGTCTCCTAAACGAATTACAACGCGATCTCCAGTTGATTGTGTGGCGTGACAATCCATCTGAACCGTTAGGTATTTATCAATTAAACACGGTAACGTATGGGACAGCCTCCGCACCGTTTCTTATTGTTAGGTGTCTAAAGCAGCTGGCACTCGAATGCAAGGTCTCAGAAGAAGGACTCTTCTATTTAGTACAAAAAACTTTTGTACAAAATAGAACGGCAGAAATATATGAGTTGGGGAAGGAACTTCCATGGCGTCATGTCAGAGAGAAGGAAAACCCAGCTGATCTGATCTCGCGCGGTATTCAGATGGAGGATCTCTCATCTTCTACTTTATGGTGGGAAGGCCCATCTTTTCTTCGTTACACTAACTTCAGTTGCAATAATGTATCATTAAATTCACTTGACTCTCAGCAACTATTGCCTGAGTTGAAATCCAGTGTGACGCATTCCTACGCTACTGATCAAGACTGCGAACGTACATTCTTTCCATTTGTTGGATTTTCTCAATATAGTCGCATGAGAAGAACTGTCGCATATATGCAACGTTTTATTCATAATACGCGCAATAAAAATACTCAACGGTCAGGTACTCTCACTGTCAATTAATTGAGGGAATCTGATATAACTTTGGCTCGACTGTCTCAACTAGAATCGTTTTCAGATGAGTATAGGTTACTCACAAATAATAGTACTCTAGTTAATAAGCATAATTTGTGTAAATTAAATTTATTTATTGATAAAAATAAACTAATTCGTGTTGGTGGTCGGATTGTAAATTCTCCCGACTTTAATTTTGATAAAAAACATCCGATTTTAATTTCATCTAAACATATTTTCTCCCTACTACTATTCAGACACGAACACAAGCAGTTGTTGCAGGTTGAAGGTTGTTTATGATTGCATTATTTGTAAACGCTTGAGAGGTATGACTCCTACTCCCCTTATGGGAGATTCACCAAAAGAACGCTTAACTTCGGGCTTTCCTTTTATGCGTTCTGGGGTGGACTACGCCGGACCAATGCTCATACTTAATCGTAAGGGTAAAGGTGCTAGGACGACAAAATGCTATGTGTGCTTATTTATTTGTTTTGTAACGCGCGCTGTACATTTAGAACTCGTCAGTGACTTGTCAACAGATGCATATTTATTAGCGTTAAAGAGATTTATATCTAGGCGTGGCAACCCATGTAAGATTGTTTCTGATAATGGTAGAAATTTTGTTGGATTGATGAATGACTTTAAACATTTTTTAGCTAATTGTTCGTCACAGATTATAGAATATGCCACAGCTCAGAATATTCAATTCACATTCATACCGCCTTATGCGCCTCATTTTGGTGGATTATGGAAGCTGGAATTCGGTCCTGTAAGAATTTCCTACGTCGTATAGTAGGAAACGCGCACTTAACCTACGAGGAGTTCAGCACAGTGTTGACACAATTTGAAGCGGTCCTGAACTCCCGTCCTTTAAGCCCTATGTCCTCAGATCCACAAGATTTGTCACCTCTTAGTCCAGGCCATTTTCTAGTGGGACGTCCACTTACTGCGCCTGCTGGTGATGACTTCACTGAGACGCCTGTTTATCGACTGACACGTTATCAACGAGTTGAGCAGATTCGACAGCAATTTTGGTCCCGTTGGGCGAAAGAATACGTGTCAGAACTTCAAATAAGGACTAAAGGAAGGAAGAACACACTTGAACTGCAGCCTGATATGCTAGTAGTTATTAAGGACGACAACCTACCGCCGTTAAAATGGCATTTCGGTCGAATAGTGAAGATCTTCCCTGGCAAAGACGGCATCACTAGAGTAGCCGATATTCGCACATCGTCAGGTGTCGTGAGACGCGCTTACAGCAAGATATGTCCCTTACTTGATGACTAATTCTAGTTTTAAGGTTTTAAAATTGAAAGCTGAAGCTTCCAAGGCCGGGGGCATGTTCAAGATTTGGCAGTATAGACGTTTTAATAAAAAGTAAATTTTTCGTACTTGCAATATTAGAACCATAGATATAGACCGTTTAACCGCTAGAAGGTCAAACATTCAAATTTTGTTAACGGATAGAACTACACGCACTTTTGTATTTATTTTAATTTATTATAAAACTTGAGGCACGGACAAGCATTTCATTTCAACCAAGAGCTTCTCACCTTCAAGCGCAAACAGGGGCCCCACGTTTTTATTTTAGTCTAATATGCCTAAAAGCTATTCTGCCTAGTACTAAAATATTTCTGAACTAGAAGGTCAAAATACCTACTTGTTATAGTGTGGGCTGCTTAGTTTACCTACCAAGCAAACCCTGGTGTTAGTGTTCTCTCATGAACTGCCTTTCGGCCGCTGACATGGTTCATGTTATGACAACCACTACCATCAGAGATATTAATGACCGAGATCACCTACGTAGGTTGATAGGTAAGTAACTATTTATTTATTTTGTAGTTTTCAGTGCACATAAAATAAAACCGTTTAACTTAAAAGTTTTTTTACCGATTTTTATATACACTTCTGATTGAGTATTTATTCAATAGTACCTCAGTTTTGCACGTCATTGCTTTTACGTAAGGTAGAAAAGCTATCCATTCTTCTATCAAATCACCTGATTTGGTACACGCATAAATCAGGTTACCCTTATAGTTGTTTACCACATTAGTGGTATTATATTATTATTTACCAGAGGGAGACTTTGTACAAAAGTCGATTGCTTGGGTACCTCTGTCCAATTCGTGTTTCAACCCTGAAGCAGTTGTGTTTACATGGCTGTGTTTCGGTTTGAAGGGTGGGATATGGCGTGAATTTACTGGGTACAGAGGAATAACACCTGAGTTTTCAGGAATGGCAACGCATGGGGGGTATCATGGGCGAAACAGTATACTCTGTTATGTCCATGGTACTGCTCATGTGTATAGGTGACGGTTACCACTTTACATCAGGTGGGCCGTCAGCTTGTTTGCCATTCTAAGTTGTATAAAAAAAAAAAGAAAATTTACCAAAATTATTTTAGAAATTTGGTTTTTAAATTAGAATAATGACTTTGCTACAATTGATGTCAACCTTTCTGTTGTGGAACGCAAATTTTAATTATTTCCACACTTTATTATAACAATAAGGGATTCGTTACTCTTGCCATCTGTCTGTAGTCTATCTATATCGCCCCTACAAGTACATAAAAACATTTCAAAACATCCTCTTAGAATTCTACGGCACTGTTCAAGTCCTTACGGCTACACGCGGCTTCAAAGTGGTATCAAAACGAGTTGTTTCAAGTTTTCTCATTTAATTTGCCCGTGGAATATTATTATTCACGAAATAAAACTGTATTTACTTCATTTTCCATTAATGCTAATACAAATTATAAATGCTATTACTGCTTATTTTAAAATAGTTAATTAACAGATTTGATACTAAATTTAATTAGTTATTTAGAGATATTACTTTTTTCTTATGCAACTTAGAATGACAAACAAGCTAACGGCCTACTTTATGGAAAGTGGTAACCGTCGGTAGACATGAACAGTACCATGCACATAACAGAGTATACTGTTTCGTCCATGATACCCCCATGTGTTCCTATTCCAGAGGACTCAGGTGTTATTCCTCTGTACCCTGTAAATTCACTGTCATATCCCACCCTTCAAACCGAGATACAGCCATGCCAACACAACTGATTCACGGTAGAAACACGAACGGGATAGAGGTGTCCAAGCAAACGACTTTTGTACAAAGTCTCCCTCTGGTAATTGTAAACTTGTGAAATGTCGATTTCAGCCTATGTTATTTTTCCTAGCCGTATTCCGCGGCTTCGCCCGCAGTCGTATTAAAACTTGGAGTCAAATCAGAATTTAGATCTGTAATTAGGTAGCTAATATCAACATCCATTCCGAGATTGAACATTATGTATCTAATAATAATATTAATCGATTAATCGTGTCGATTATAACTCGAGTACTAATTAATTTTATAACTATGGTATTGTTTTGTTTCTTAGTCGATTCTCGTGGCACTGTACTTAATATTATTATTGTCAAAGTTTGTTTGTTTGTTACTCAATTATGCATAAACGGCTGAACTGATTGTAATATAATTTATTTGGGTACATTATGTCCCAACATAACATATAGGTAACTTTACACAGTAATTCACACGAGTAAAGTCATAAGAAACAGTAAAAGATAAAGGTTACAGGAACAGAGTAATGGGAATTTACTAGTATTCATTTAATATTATAATTTGGGATATATCTCCAAGGCACACCATGGGCAGATAGCATTATCGAAGTTCGTAAAACGCTGTACGGGAGAAAGTTAGCAAGTTTATGTGATTTAGTAGGCACTTAATCTGGGGGGGGTAGGTACTTCATATTATAATAAGGATTATGAGGAGATGTAGAGGCTGTGCGGAATTATATATATTTTTCTTTATATATTAACATAGTATAATGAGATACTGTTATCAAAATATATAAAATATAAAAAAAAATATGCTAAATTTTGCAACGCAGTTCTTCCACTACAAAATGTTGTGAGGTCTCATGTGAAACTAACAGGTAATTTGTTTTAGTTAGTATCTATCGAAGACTGTGTTTATATTAGTTTTTTTTATTTCTATAGTAAATATAATGACTTGGCAATTGTATGGCACCATTCTACTAATAAAATATTTTATTCTTAAAAGTATTTAAGTATAAAGTTTGGACTTATTTATAATAATAATAATAATAATTTATTTATTTGCTAGAAATGTAGTTATAATAATGGTCTTAAATATAATAGATCTATACATTTCGCCTTATCTAAAGGCATGCAAATTTAGTATTATAATTTAGTGGCTTACGTATATTAATAGCCTAGTAGGAGTCAATCCATAAATATTGGCAGCCGCACACATACTAATGGTAGCAGACTAAATAAATACAAATACAAACTAAACAAAAACAAATACAATAACAAGTCAATAATATAAAAAATGTCATACAATACAAATGAATTACACATTTACATACATTCATTGAATTTTTTAAAAAGTCATTTATTGAATAAAAATTGCATTCCAGTAACCATTTTTTTAATCGTAATTTAAAGTGACTTACTTGTAGTTCTCTTATTGATTTTGGTATTTTATTATATATAATATAGTAGATTTTATTAGTAGAGAATGCTTATAGTATTAGGTTCGCCTTTTGTATCACAATTTATTGGTCCTTTAATTAGTCCTTACTAACATTGTAATTGTGAAAGTGTTTTTGGCCTGTTTATTATCTCTTGGACTTTTAAGAGCTCAACCTAATAGTCATGAAATTTTACATGCATGTAATTTTGGAGATGATGAAGAACATAGGTTTTTTTATGTAACTTAGAATGGCAAACAAGCTGACGGCTCACCTGATGAAAAGTGATAACCGTCGCCTACAGACATGAGCAGTACATGGACATAACAGAGTATACTGTTTCGCCCATGATACCTTGACATGCGTTGCCATTCCTGAGGATTCAGGTGTTATTCCTCTGTACCCTGTAAATTCACTGCACTATCCCACCCTTCAAACCGAAACACAGCCATGCAAACACAACTGCTTCATAGTTGAAACACGAATGGTACAGAGGTACCCAAGCAAACGACTTAAAGTCTCCCTCTGGTAAGGCTACCTTTGATCCTAGTTAATTAATATAACTCAGTCACGTGAACGAAGTCTGTGCCATTTACTAGTATAAAAAATTATAACGCGACCGTGAACTGTCAGTAACTTGAGAATATTATTTTACTCCAGGAAAAAGATCGGCTTGTTTGTGAGTTAGTCACGTAGGCACGCTTATTTCATTTTTAAAGACAAAAACAACTCAATCCTCGCCTATTTACTTGTTTTTAAACCTTAATCTCTTGTTATTATCTATTTATCTTCACAGCAAGTCAGTGGCAGGATAGGCCAAAGGGAGACTTTGTACAAAAGTTGATTTCTTGGGTATATACTCTATTATGTCCGTGGTACTGCTCATGTCTATAGGCGACGGTTACCACTTTAAATCAGGTGGGCCGTTAGCTTGTTTGCCATTCTAAGTTGTATAAAAAAAAGGCAGAAAGAATTCAGTATCGCCTAAACTCCTATAATTTAAATTTTTGTTCCAACTCCCTCTCACTTCTGACCTCACCACTTTACAAGTCTTCAGATAAGTATATGTTCAAGAAAAAAGGTCCATGTTCACCTTACTAATTCACTAAAATATATATACAGACCCCCCTCTGGTTAAACTCTAGCAATAATCTTGCTAAAGATTCCGGATAGTTCCAAAACTAGTCGAGCTTTCTCGACTAGTAAATACATGTAAAGCAGTAGTTATTTCATTAAAATAATCCTATTAGTTCTATCTGATATTACTCGAGCCCTGATTAAGGGGGTCTCAGAAAATTACTCTAAGAAAGTTATTTCTTTTGAGTAAAAATTATATATGTGTATTGACAAGGGTTCTCACTGGACACTGCAAACTAAACAAGCACATGATCCAGCAAGGCTTATGTCCAAAAAGTGTTTGCAGATTTTGTCACAATGAGGAAGGAACGCCGCAGCACTGAATGTGTGGCTGTAGCCCACTCATAAATAAACGATATATCTCCTTTGGAAAACACACTCTGTATCCTGAGGAGATAAAAAACATCGCTACAAAAAAACATCTTAAAATTCGTCCAATCATCGTACGGCTCGCCATCGACAGGGAGTTCACCCTCATACCTTACAGCCTAAATGGTCGCGTACAACGCGGTTTCTTTCTCCCACGAACACTCAGGTTATGGAATGAGCTCCCTGCCGAGGTTTCCCCAAGAGACTACAGCATGGGGTTCTTTAAAAGGGAGGTAAAGAGGTTTCTTCAGAGTCGGCAACGCGCGCGTAATACCTCTGGTATTGCAGGCGTTCATAGGCTACGGTAACTGCTTACCATCAGGTGGGCCGTATGCTTGTTTGCCACCTTAGTGGTATAAAAAAAATCTTATCATTGATAGGAATTAGCAGGGAACTTTTAAAAAGGGCGAGCACAAAAGATCTTGGAAAAGTCGCAGTACCACAGTTTTTTTTTCTGATTAAAAATGACCGTCTCTACTGTGTAGCTTACATCATAATACTTATTAGGTGATTTAAATACTGATGCACGCAGGCAAAATCATGTGAAACAATTAGTTCACTAAAAAAGTACATGAGGCGACATTGACCAACATAAGGGTGATGCAAGTTTCTTTTCAGCGTAATCATGTATAAAATGCTGTTGGCTCTATCTATCTATGTTATACCATGAAAATACAAAATTGATGTATTTTGTCGGTGCACTTGTGCCCCTAATCTTACAAGCACAGCCTTAAGCCAATGGGTTTTTGATGGCAATCACCCCCGTAATATAGCGATCGGATAAAGTATCTATTCACAGCACGACATTTTTCAATAATGAAATACCTGCCGATAATAAATCTATAAATAACGTCTAATGCATTATAAGTGAGTTTCAAAAGGAGGTGATTTTCAATTCATCTGATTTTTTGGGTTTTGTTACGCTGTTACAGCGCCAATTGTGGGTCAATTTTGACAAATCCGTTTACAGTTGGTAGAGCTTACTTCTGTGTTAGTTTTACATTAAATATGTTTAGATTTAGTTGTAGTTGCGGAGAAAAAAACAATTTCGTGACAAACGACGTAAAACTATATTATAGACTAAATTCTGTGTTCTAAATTTAAATAGTTATATCTATTGTGTTCACGATTGGAGTAATTTCTCTTTGCGGAAAGCATTGTTGTCATTACGTGTTCGAATACTGGCTGGTTTGAAACACAATATTTTGTTATTCAATATGGAATTCTAAATTCAAATTAACGTCACATCAATCATACAGCGTAGAGTTCTCTGTTCTCCAGACAGTGGTATTAATGACATGAAACAATAAAAAAAGTTGTTACGTGTTACAACTTTGTTATTGTTTTGTTTCGCTTATTCTAGTGTGGGTAATGTGTTGAAATAACATCAATGAGAATTCTTAATCTGTTGTATGTTTATTGACATAATTAGATTTTTTTTTTCAAGTAAACATAATTATCAGCATTTTCTAAAAGTATTTTTTTATGATTCTACTGCTTATCCGGAATGTAATTTCTGAAAAACAGAGAACAGGCCAAAAACTCAAGTGTTACTTTTTTCAAATAAATTTTGAATATTATTAATTTGTGTCAATACAAAAAAAGCGTGTAAATTGAGTAAATCGATACAATAAAGTGTTTCATTTGTTTAGGCTATTTTATTATAGATAGTAAATAGTATCATGGTTATACCGTATTATGTGCATGCATAAGACGATTTATGCAATTAGGAAAGCAAAAGATGTAGACTTTGTACAAAAGTCGATTGTTTGGGTACCTCTGTCCCATTCGTGTTTGTACCGTGAAGCAGTTATATATGCATGGCTGTGTTTCGGTTTGAAGGGTGCGATTTGGCGTAAATTTACAGTGTACAGAGGATTTACACTTGAGTCCTTAGGAATGACAACGCATGTGGGGTATCATGAGCGAAACAGTATAGTCTGTTACGTCCATGGTACTGCTCATGGTTATAGGCGACGGTTACCACTTTCTATCAAGTGGGCCGTCAGCTTGTTTGCCATTCTATGTTATATAAAAAAAAATGTTTCGAATTCGACAAAATCTTCTTTAAGGGGCGTTGTCTTTTCGAGACGAGACATGATGTAAATGAAACGATAAACATAGTAAGTTCCTAAAATTCCCATTGTGCATACATATACAGTGTCTCCCATTATAATATCTATGGAATTTACTTAATACACTTTAGCGAAACCGGAGATTTTTGTGTGATACCAACATACATAAAGGGGGAGATAACATAAACGTACGGAACAGGGAACACGTTGTCCGATTCGAGATTATTCGGTATTTATCCGTCGACGGTGTAAATGCGACGTAACGTTTTTGTCTCCTCATGTAGATGGAACGGATACCAATAGTGGAATTACCTTTTTTGTTCTCTTTCATCCTAAACTAACTTTGTCCGGTCGGTAGTCGAGATTAGGTTAATTCTTTTTTTTTTATACAACTTAGAATGGCAAACAAGCTGACGGCCCACCTGATGGTGAGTGGTAACCGTCGCCTATAGGCATAATGGTGTATACTGTTTCGTCCATGATACCTCCCTATTTCAAACACAATTGTATGATTGTTATTGAATAAATGAATATAAATAATTAAAAGTCTCTCCCTAGTAAACCAAAGATTTTGTACAAAGATCGTTTGCTTGAACACCTCTGTCCCATTCGTGTTTCTACCGTGAAACAGTTGTGTTTGCATGGCTGTGTTTCGGTTTGAAGGGTGGGATATGGCGTGAATTTACTGGGTACAGAAAAATGACATCTGAGTCCTCAGGAACGGCAACGTATGGGGGGTATCATGGGCGTAACAGTACACTCTGTTATGTCCACGGTACTGCTCATGTCTATAGGCGACGGTTACCACTTTCCATTAGGTGAGTCGTCAGCTTGTTTTCCATTCTAAGTTGTATAAAAAAAACCGAAAACATGCAGGTTTCTATATTTTAAGTATGTAAAAATTATTAATTCACTCTTTACCGCCACCTGCCCATTTCTATAATGTTCTCCTTTAACCGAAGCTCGTCTGTAAGAGATTGCCCTACCGATAAGACCGCCCTTTATACCTTTGTGTATATTTTAATCCGTATTTTATGCTATTATATATCACTTGAATTGTTTATATGTCATTGTTTATTTTTATGTTTCTGGTGCAATAAAGAGTTAAATAAATAAATGTATTCAATTAATAAAATAATTAATTTCTAATTTCTCAGAAAAAAAAATTGAATGCTAGATTCGTATGTTGACGATATTAAATAACCCTGTGCTAACGTCACGGGTATGGGTTGCCTTTCCCGTAGTAGTTCTACATATATACGTAATAGCGTTCCTTCATATAGGAATTATGCCGTCGTATTCAGCAACTAACTAAATTACAGCAATCAACCTCCTCAATAGCTTCCTGTAATTTTTTCACGCGAGAAATTCGTTAGATAATGCTTTATAATTATATATATTAATGTAAAATGTTTTTTTCTCAAACATGCTTGGAAATGTTAGCATTATTTTGACAATCTTCTTAGAGGTAAATCAAAATTGCCGTACTGGATACATGCGGCCAGCGGCCGGTAAAAGTTGTATGAAAATCCATATCTGTCGTGTTTTGCGGTCAGATAAATTACTATGTAAACTCATATCTGTATTATAATTTAAAAATGGAACGACCTTTTCCTTCGAAACATGGCTACCAAGGAGGTAACTAATAAAAGGTTTTATTTAAATTTCGAACTGGCTTGCAAATAGAAAGCTGTTTATTGAAAAAAATAAAACAAAGGAACACTATGGCGCGTGAAAAATTATTACTGTTCGTTATTCGTCACTGAACTTAAAGAGTAAAATTGTGTTTTAGATTTCCGCGCATTGTATGAGAAAAGTACTATACAAGCCTTGGCCACAACTAGGCATCGATGGAGTCACGTATGTGTGCCTCGGCTACGCCTCGGTCCACATGTGCACGTTCGTCCTTCAATGCCTCAGTTGCTGGTTGCTGCAGTAATGTACTATAGTATAAGTTTTTGTTTTTTAATTAATATTATTTTAATAATAAAACTTATTGATGGTCAACGAGGTGTTGGTCGTTTGTAGAGCAAAAATAACATTATTTATTTAAACATCAATGCATTGTGCGATTATATATACATTAGTACATTAATTATTTAAAATCTAATTTAATTTAATTCTTTATTGTACACACGAGTTATAAGAATAAGACAGAGGTAATCAAATGTACAAAGGCGAGCTTAACTCTGATAGAGTTCTTTTCCAGCAACACCCAAAGTGGAAAGGATCTATTTGTTTATCGTGTAATATTCACGTGTCATTTTCAACCGAATTCGAAAAGGAGGAGGTTCGATTGTATTTTTTAAGTTTGTTACTTCATAACTCTGTCAGTTATTAATGGATTTAGAAAAACATCTTTTTTTCAACAGAAAGGATATATTTTCAAATTCGTTTTTTTTATAAAACTTAGAATGGCAAACAAGCTAACGGCCCATCTGATGGAAAGTGGTAACCGTCGCCTATAGACATGAGCAGTACCATCGACATAACAGAGTATACTGTTTCGCCCATGATACCCCCCATGCGTTGCCATTCCTGAGGGCTCAGGTGTTATTCCTCTGTACCCAGTAAATTCACGTCATATCCCACCCTTCAAACCGAAACACAGCCATGCAAACACAACTGCTTCACGGTTCAAACACGAATGGGACAGAGGTACCCAAGCAATCGACTTTTGTACAGTCTCCCTCTGGAAAAAGTAGTAGTGGTAGTTGTGTAGAAAATTTTGTAGTTTAATTTTTAAATCTAAAATAACCGGGTTTGACACAATTAAAGCCAGTGTTTTGTTGTGAAACAAAATATTCATTATTTCTTATTCTGAATAGATTTTGTTCGTATTACAATTGTTATGAGTTGCTCCTTGTGTAAATTGTAATAATCTAACCAAAGGTGTCAAATATTTGCCTATTATGGCTAATATAAAATAGTAATTTATTTTTCTACCCACATACCTGTACAAAGCTGGGTCAGATATTTAGTTAGGAAATAAGAAAGACGTTTTAGATCTTCTGATCTCTCAAAATCAATATTCGTGTCGTATTCGTGGTGCAAAGAAAATTCTATATTTTTTTTTTAATACGTAGCGAATGTTCGCAGAATCTTTCTAGGTCAGCCGAGACTACTTGTGGACACAGCAGCCATTTGACCCTGAGATCAGTTCTTGACTATGGAACGACAGAGGTCAAGTACTAGCAAGTTTTATAACATATTTTCACGACTATTCTTTTCTTCAATTCTTTGATTTAAAGTTAAACCACGAATGCTTTTTTGTTTATTAGATTAAATTCCATTTTCAATCATTTTTGTAATTCTATCATCATCATCATCATCCTGTCAGCCTTTAACTGTCCACTGCTGAACATAAGCCTCCCCTTTAAGGGATTTTGCCAGTAGTTGCCATGCTTGGCAGACGGATTGGCAACCGTAGTTAGACGAGGGGAAGAAGGGAAGGTTAGTAATGGAGATTAGCAATCCCATTGCTAGCAATACACCCTAACGGGTTAACCTTCACGCGGTTCCACCTGGAAAACAACGTGATTATTTTTTTATTGAATTTGTTACGATGGGCCAACTGACTTGATTCATCAAGATGATGAATGATGTTGATGGTAATTATCATCTCTCACTGTTGCCCCGCCAGCGTATACCGACAGCGCAGGCGGGGATACCATTCCATTATCACCTATTAAAAAAAATCGTAGTTAGGCTTTAATACTATATTATTAAAAAAACTAAGATTCGGTGGAACATATGTTTTTAAATGATAAGCAGTTCCTATTTTTTTTATCATACTTAAAATGACTTTTTTTTATATTACTTAAAACGACAAGCTAATGGCCCTCTTAGGGGGAAAAGGGATTGTTAGCAATGAAGTTTGACAGCCCCATTGTTAGCAATATGCCCTATTAGGTCGAATTACACGTGATTCCCCCTGGAAACCATCGTGAACAATTCTTGTTAAATTCGTCACGATGGGCTAACTAACCTGCTTCATCCTCACCTATAATCCTTCACTAGTAGGTATACGGTATACACCGGTAGGGCACCGGTGTATACCGATAGCGTGGTTGGGGTTACCGTTCTTTATCACCCATAAAAAATGGCCCTCTTAATGAAAGTGGTATTTGACGTTTTTGAATATGAACAACACCATGGACAAGACAAAACACACTGGGATATATACAAGAATTTCCCTGACACAGCTTATTGGATGGCGGTTGTACGTGCCCCCCGAAGCGTGAAACAAATGATAATCATTTTCAACCGACTTCAAAAAATGAGGTTTTTTAATTTGGTTGTATTTTTTATCTTTGTCACCTTATAACTCCGTCAGTTGTAGAGCGATTTGGGATATTCTTTTTTTTTTATCTAAAAGGTTATACTTAGATTAGTCTTTTTTTTTATACAACTTAAAATGGCAAACAAGCTAACGGCCCACCTGATGGAAATTTTATCGAAATTGTTTTAGTATTTTACTTTTTTTTAATCAAAATAATTGATTTTCCTGAGATTTTTTAATACAGTTTTTTTTTATACAACTTAGAATGGCAAACGAGCTGACGGCCCACCTGATGGAAAGTGGTAACCGTCGCCTGTAGACATGAGCAGTACCATGGACATAACAGAGTATACTGTTACGCCCATGATACCCCCCATGCGTTGCCATTCCTGAGGACTCAGGTGTTATTCCTCTGTACTCTGGTTAAATCAAATATTCACTTAAATGCGTACGTTACGATTCAATATACTTCTTCTATACTTTTAGTGAACTGTCAACCGCACCTTCTTATAATGGACAGAATATAACTGTCCCTTCTGGGAATTTTATATTATAACAACTTTAGATATATAAATGTAATATTCCGATTATATTTTTAGAGGTCCCAAAGGGACAAGGGGACAAAAGGTACACTCAATCTCAGCCGAGTGAGTACGGGGCAAGTGCTGCGGTCAAGTGCTAAATGATGGGATTCAAAAGGCGACCTTTGAATATTCCGCCTCTTTCGTTTCACACAATTTATTCCGAGGACATTTTAATTGGTGGCCGGTATGAAAAATATTTTTCTTTTTTATTTCCCTTTCCAAATAATTAAATTTAATTGTGTAATTTCCGTGGCTTCGCGTTACTTCGCCTATTCTTATATAAAGCAAGATTTATTTAACTAATTAAGTACATTTTGACCTGTAAGTATTGTAACTTCAATTTTTACAATACACACCAGTTTATTTTTCATTGATACACAACATTGAAAATGAATTTAGGGCACCCAATTGAATTTACTTTGTAAGAAGGTCGAGGTTTTTCCAAGAGACCACAGCATGGGGTTCTTCAACAAAGGGATAATGAGGTTTCTTCAGGGTAAGCAATGCGTGCGTAGGACGAACCCTTCCCCACTAGTTGGAGTGACGACCTCAAATGCATTGCAGGGATCTATGGAGGCGGATATGCAATGCATCTACGGAGGGCGCGGTGGGAAATAAGTATATTTTATTTATTTTTAAAGAAAACAGCAGCTTCAATTGTCATAAATTTAATGCTATGAATAGCAGTGAATTTACAGGGTACAGAGGAATAACACTTTAATCCTCAGGAATGGCAACGCGTGGGGGGTATCATGGGTGAAACAGTATACTATGTTATGTCCATAGTACTGCTCATGTCTATAGGCGACACACAGGCGGCAAACACAACTGCTTCACGGTTGAAACACGAATGGGACAGAGGTGCCCAAGCAATCGACTTTTGCACAAGGTCTCCCTCTGGTAAAACCTCTTTCGCTTCTTCCACATTCATCAATACTTTTCACACACGCTCGCCGCTTCACGTATTAATATAATGATATGAAGCTAGAATAAGACAAAGGAATCCTTTAACAAAACAAAAATATTCCCTTGTAAATATTAATTACATTTACAATTTTACTCAATGCTAAATTAATAAAATTAACAAAGCCCTAAGATCTTGAAGTGCCTTCAAAGGGGAACGCCAAGTTAATGTACATTCATATGAAGTTTACAATAGAGATATTATTTTGGTTGGTTGAACGTGCCGAGGTGCCATCACGCGTCAGCCGGGAAGCCTTTTTCTTACTACACTTTATCATTCGTCTGCTGAACTGGGAGCGTCAGCGAAATACATCAACATTATTCACAAAGTGTAAATATGTGAAAAAAGGGTGGAAGCTAAAGAGAATGTATGTGGTTTGGACACGGATGCGGTAAGCGTAGGATGCGGTATGGGAGCTGTTAGTATCACTGATATAACATGTACGTATTTTCTTTTAATGTGTAATAATGGAAGCCTATGCTATTGGTATACGCTGGCGGGGCACCAGTGAGGGATGATAGGTGACGATGAAAGCAGGCCAGTTAGCCCATCGTGATGAATTCCACTGGAATTAATCACAATGGTTTCCAGGGGGAACCGCGTGACGATCGACCTGATACCCTATTAGGTAATGCTAGTAACGAGTTCATTAGACCCATTATGAATAATTCCATCCCCCCCCCCCAACCATGTACGCATTATTAGCGTGTTCAATAAATTACAAATAAATATATTAAATAAAAAAAGGGAATTTGCTAATGAAGTTTGTAGTTTATATTTTATATCAATTAATAGTTTTTAAACAGAGTTTTTTAGAAATGAACATTTTATGGTTACCATGTTTTTGCTATTGTTTGACACTGGCGAGATATCTATGAGCGATGAATCTGTGACAAATTTCACTAAGTAATTAAACCAGTCGATTCCCATCCATCGACTATTAAGTTCCCTTGTTGCCGTATCAATTGTAATCGAATGGTAAGTGTTAATAAGATCTAAAATGCAATGCGTTTACCTAGAAAAATATTCATTCAACATTCGTTTGAAAGTTGCATCTCCACGGAAACACAGTAGTGGTAGCAACGAGACTGCTAACTGCTTTTGTTAATTAATTAATTTAAGGCAAACAGACAGTTGTAATAACACATACAAACATGGGGGGAAAGGGATTGTTAGTAATGGAGATTAAAAATCCCATTGCTGGCAATATACCCAACCAGGTCGACCTCCTCGCGGTTCTCCCTGGAAACTATCATGGTTAATTCTTGATAGATTCATTATGATGGGCCAACTGGCCTGTTTTCATTGTCATCGATCACCCTTCACTGGTTGCCCGCCAGCGTATCCCATTAGCGCAGGCGGGGTTACCATACCATTATCACCCATAAAAAAAAACACATACAAACATATATACTGACATAATAAGTTTACTATTGTAATGTTTTGGAGGAAAAAATAAAGAGTATCTGTCTATCTATCTAAAATATCAACAATTTCTTACATTCGTGGCTGGCATCGAAGTAAGTGCGTTGTAACAATGATACAGCCTCAGCAGGTCGGCTGTGTCTCTCACGCGTCTCCTTTGGTCTGACACACGTGAGAACATTGCAGTCAGCCGAACAAGTTCTGCCAATATTGCATGCTAACTTTAATATTTCTGTTATACCGAATCGAACGAAATAAATACGTAAAAAATATTTTTCAATCAACTAAATTTAATTGTAAGCATTTTCGAATAATAATGTTCTTATGAATGTATTCCTTAGATTGGAATGCAATTTCAGCTGAGAAAGCGAACAAGAAACTTAGTTATTGCTTTTTTTTTACAACAACTACATAAGTTTCTTGTAAATAACTATTGAGTGTACAACGAAATATTATTATTATTATTATTTTACTTTAAAAGCGAAACATACAATACCTGAGACGTATAACATAGTATACACAACCATAACATAAATCAATAAAGTTTCCATAATAAACCAAACCAAATAATCGAGAGCAGATGATTAACATAAAAATATATATAATAGTATATACATACACATACATACACACACACACACGCACGCACGCACGCACGCATGCACGCACACACGCACGCACTCACGCACGCACGCACGCACGCACGCATGCACGCACGCACGCGTAAGAATAAAAAATTTAAAATCGCTCCACAATTGAAGGAGAAATCGTTGGGTATACATAAAAAGAAATATACAGTCGAACATAGAGCCTACCATATACCAGAGGGAGACTTTGTACAAAAGTCGTTTGCTTGGGTACCTCTATCCTATTCGTGTTGCAACCATGAAGCAGTCGTGTTTGCATGGCTGTGTTTCGGTTTGAAGGGTGGGATATGGCGTGAATTTACAGGGTACAGAGGAATAACACCTGAGTCCTCAGAAATGGCAATGCATGGGGGGTATCATGGGCGAAACAGTATACTCTGTTATGTCCATGTACTGCTCATGTCTATAGACGACGGTTACCACATTCCATCAGGCGGGCCGTCAGCTTGTTTGCCATTCTAAGTTGTATAAAAAAAAACATAGAGCCTTTTCGAAGACACCTTTTATAGTGACATCCCAAAATATAACATGGCCAGAATAATGGCGAATGAAATCTGTTGAAATATACAACCCTGTGTAATTGTATATTTTCTAGACAGGAAAGCGCTCCGACATAATAAATATAGTGATACAGCGTACTCGCAATGTCTTCTGTTGAAACGTATGTACAGTTAAAAATGTCGCACTGTTTGTCAATTCTAAGTAGATTTTTAATATAATGTACTACTTACTTAATTATTTATTGATCACTTTACAAAAAAAAAAATGTCTGGTACAAAAGGCGGACTTAACACTATATAGCATTCTCTCGCAGTCAACCTTTGGCTAAACAGAAATTGTATTATGCGGTAAAAAAAATTACAACACATACAATAGAGATTATATAAATATACATACATGAATATATTAAACAAATATTACATAAATATACAAATATGTAATAAAAATACATACATACAAATATAAATATACCTACATACTTATAGATTATATACGATAACACAAATGCTACTTGTTTAGCATTATTTATTTATTTAACACTTTATTGCACTAAAAACATAAAAATATACAATGACATATAGAAAATTCAATAGAAATATAGTAGCGTAAGGTGCAGATTAAAATATAGATATAAAAGTCCAAAAAGCGATCGCTAAAGCAATCACTTACAGACAACTTTTGGTTAATATTCTTTTTTACAACACATGGGGCAAACGAGCATTCGGCTCACCTGGTGGTAAGTGACTACCGCTGCATAGATCACCCACAACACCAGCAGCATTGCAGGTGTGCTGCCGGCCTTTTAAAAAGGAATATGCTCTTTTTTTGAAGGTTATGATGTATTGGTTTTATTATTTATTTAGTATTTATTATTTATTTTTTTATTATCTTCCTTAAATATGTAAACAATTCAAGCAAAACACAGTAGCGTAAAGTACAAATTAAAATATATATATATATATATATATATATATATATATATATTAAGGTACAAAAGGCGACCTTATTGCTAGTATAACCATGACGTCTAAGTGGTTTTATATATCTTTACACTGATGTAGTCCTAGTACTGCGAAACTTTTAAAAGATATATTTATGGACGGTTATTTTTAACTTTTTTACGCAAAATCTCCTGAACTTAGAGGATACTTTATGTACTGATTCACGCGGGCAAAGCTGTGGGATATAACTATATGTAGTTTGTTATGAATAACAGATTTTGTTACAAAATACAGTATATCAGTCCAGTTACGACATCTCGGGATGATAAGAAAAATGTGTCGTATTGTTTTTTTTTTACATCAAAGGAGGTGAACTTTACAACAATGTATTCAAGAGCAGATATGAAAAGAGGTCATGGAATCTATGTTAAAGTTTAGAGAAATATATAGAGGACATTTGCATAGTCATGCAGCATTCGCTCTATAATATGCCTATCATCTTCGATCGCTCATGGTTTTTGTATATTTCGATCGAATTTAAAATATAAGTAAGTTTTCAAAAAAATTTTTTTTATACCACAGAGGTGGCAAACAAGCATACGGCCCAACTGATGGTAAGCGGTTACCGTAGCCTACGAACGTCTGCAATACCAGAGGTATTACGCGCGCGTTGCCGACCCTGAAGAAACCTCTTTACCCCCCTTTTGAAGAACCCCATGCTGTAGTCTCTTGGGAAAACCTCGGCAGGGAGGTCATCCCATAACCTGAGTGTTCGTGGGAGAAAGCATTTCTGAAACCGCGTTGTACGCGACCATTTAGGCTGTAAGGTATGAGGCTTTTTGTTGATTGCTGTTTTAACGTTTGTTACCTCATAACTTCGTCAGTTGTAAACCGATTTGGAAAATTCTTCTTTTAACTGTAATGGTATCTTTACAGATTAATTCGGTACAGTAGTTGAATCAAAATAACTTGATGTTGCCAAAATGATCCTCCCACGAACACTCAGGTTGTGGAATGAGCTCCCTGCCGAGGTTTTCCCAAGAGACTACAACATGGGGTTCTTCAAAAGGGGGGTAAAGAGGATTCTTCAGGGTCGGCAACGGACGCGTAATACCTCTGGTATTGCAGGCATTCATAAGCTACGTTAACCACTTACCATCAGGTGGGCTGTATGCGTGTTTACCACTTTAGCGGTATAAAAAAAAAAACAGACGAATAAATGACTATTTAAATGACAAAAATGCATGGATTTGAATATAGTATTAATGTGAAGTGCATTGTAATTTATATTGTATTTTTTTTTAAATCGATATTATTTTATTATAGTAATTATTATAATTGTAAAATGACGTATCATAAGTGTCTGTAATAGATGTATATATAAAGATTTTTTGATTGTTTGATTGAGTTAAAGTCGATTTTTTATGGAATATAATTTAAATATTATTTTAAATTAAAAATAAAACTATCTATCTATCTATTTAAGAGCTGCGCTCTTGTCGGTGGAGCTCTCGCCACTTACTACGGTTTTCAACGAGTCTCTTCACCTCTTGATACGACGCGACACCATCTCCTTCCTTGACCTGCCTGATGTAACTATGCCTCGGTCTCTCTCTCCCCCTCCTTCCTTCTATCTTACCTTCTATTATAATGTTCATAAGTTCGTCGTGTCATATAAAATTTTTCCCCTTCTCTAAAAATAAAACAATATTGTTTATTGATTTACTAACATTTTACTGAACCAATATTACAGAACTTGTTAAAGAATTTTCAATAATCATAGTGTAGTACAAAAGGCGGTCTAAGTGCCAAGCAATATCTTCCAGACAACCTTTGGTTAGAAGGACAAATTTTGGATAGAAAATCAATAATTTAATCCCAAAAAAAAAAGGAACAAAATATACATCGTATACATTACAAGGGATTGTTTTCAATAAACAATCATTTCTTTGTTAAATCTCGATAGAATATGACACGAGGAAAGCCATGATAAGTAGCTAGTGCCAGTGACATATTGTCATAACAGATAAAGGTATTTTTCCCCGCGGGGACAGAGGATCGCGCGTCGACTGTTATATGAAGTGAAATCCGGCATGGTATACTCACGACGAGGGTTGTCTGTTACCCTTATGGTATTATGAAATTTGATCACAAAAATATTTATAACTATATACAATTTTCGAAAATAATACATTTAGTTATAATAATATATAAACCGTGTGGTCCCAGCATAGAATAGACCACCTCTTCCTTTCCCGTGGGTGTCGTAAGAGGCGACTAAGGGAGGACGAGGGATGGGCAGCAGCGTTTTTCTTAAATCATCTATTGAATCTAAAAAACTATACCTATATCAAATACCTCAAGAGTTTGTTATACCATATTATTGTTTATTTGTTAATTAGCACGCTGTGTCTCCTTTAAAATGATTGTACACTAAGTATAAATAGACAGTACTTCATTTTAATATTAAATCTTACCAGTGTAACAATTGCTAGGAGGCCAAATAAAGATAAAATAAAAATAAAACATCTCTAAAGCCTAACGTGGCAACTACTGGCTTGAACCAACCCTCATGGGCTTATGTACATCAGTGGATAGGTTTTATTAAAAAAAAAAACCACATAATGACTAAATATTGCTAATAAAATAACTCAAATATGTACATACATACATATGTTTCCTCTGCATCACCACAATGGGCAATTAGACCCTGCCCGAAGATAAAGAAGTGATGATTTTTTGGGGTGTTGTTCTTTTTAATTAACTCAGCCCTCGTTTCGCAGTCACGAGTTAATTATACGGAATTAATTAAACGTTCACGATAAAGTCTTCAATCTTTGTAATACGCCTGTGTTGTGAGATTTAAAGACTTTATTAACATACTGTAGGTGTTTTTGAAAATAAGTATAGTAATTAGCATCGCTTGATGATTTGGCGTATATACCAGAGGGAGACTTTGTACAAAAGTCGTCTGCTTGGGTACCTCTGTCTCATTCGTGTTTCTACCGTGAAGCAGTTGTGTTTGCATAGCTGTGTTTCATTTTGAAGGGTGGGATATGGCAGTGAATTTACTGGGTACAAAGGAATAACACCTGAGTCCTCAGGAATGGCAACGCATAGGTGGTATCATGGGTGAAACAGTATACTCTATTATGTCCATGGTACTGCTCATGTCTATAGGCGACTGTTACCACTTTCCATCAGGTGGGCCGTCAGCTGGTATTATATTAAGGTGGTAGAGCCACGCTGTAATACCATATGGTATTGCAGCATAAATGGGCCGGCTCGACCGGGGAAGTACCACACCCTCACAGAATACCGACGCTAAGTGGCCGCACTTTTAGTGCGACCACATTCCGTATGGTGAGTGAGGGAGTCCGGAGGCCCATCCTATACCCATCCCCTTCCTTATCCTAAAATCCTCCCCCAACTCCGTCCCCCCATCTTTCAATACCATGGCAGTGGAATTTAAAAAAAATAACGTACCCCAGGGAGGTACCAGCAGCCATGTTGCTGGAGAATCCTCCCTCGAGCAACCACGCTCGGGCTGCCCTGGGTATTCTGGGGGGGCAAAATTCCGCTCTATGGGACCAAGGGCAAACAGAGCAAGACTTCTGCGGCATCCCCTTTGCTCAATGTGAGCCTCTGTAATATTAGGGGAATTCATTCAAACCTGAACGCTGTCCACCACCACCTAGAAACGGCGCGGCCGGCATTGCTCTTCCTCACGGAGACACAGATATCCCCTCTTAACGAAACATCATACCTGACCTACCCGGGGTATAAGCTTGAACATTGTTTTGTTTCGCGTGCCGGCGTATGTGCGTATGTCAGAGAGGATATCTGCTGTCGACGCCTTGGGACTCTTGAAGGTACGGACCTGTCCATTCTATGGCTGCGCGTAGATTGCAATGACCATCCCCGCATCTATGCGTGCCTATACAGGTCCCACAGCGGTAACACTGAAACCGACCAACTAATTGAGCACGTCCAAATGGCTACAGATTCCCTGCTTGAGCAGATTCCTTCCGCTGAAGTCGTGATTGTTGGCGACTTTAATGCCCACCATGCCGAATGGCTTGGTTCGCGTACAACCGACTATGCGGGAAGATCTGTTCATGACTTTGCTTTGGCTTATGGTCTGACACAGCTTGTTTCCTCGCCTACGCGAATCCCTGATGTGTTGGACCATTCACCTTCACTGCTGGACCTTCTGCTGACCACCCACCCAGACAACTATGTGATCTCCGTCGAAGCCCCGCTTGGATCGTCGGATCACTGTTTGGTGCGGAGCGAAGTGCCTCTTACGAGTCCGACTCCACCTCGTTCTACGGGTAGACGTCGCATTTGGCACTACAGGTCGGCAGATTGGGATGAGATGCGGATTTTTTTCGCATCTTACCCATGGAGGCAGGTTTGCTTCACACTGGATGATCCCGACGCCATTGCCGATTCCATTGCTGATGTGGTGCTTCAGGGAATGGAATTATTTATTCCTAACTCTGTGGTGCCCGTCGGCGGGAAATCCCAGCCCTGGTATGGAGCCTCCTGTAGAACAGCATCTCGTCTGAAACAGGAGTGCTTCCTAACCTGGGCTAAAGGTGTGGCATCGCGAGATCCTAACACCAGTGCTCTTAAAAAGAAGTATAACTCTGCCTCTAGGTCTTTCAAAAGAGTTATAGCCACAGCGAAGTCAGAGCATATTAGTAGAATTGGCAAGAGACTGGCTAGTTTGCCCTCTGGGACTCGAGCTTTCTGGTCTCTTGCCAAAGCTGCACAAGGGAATTTCTGTAAGTCATCTTTTCCACCTTTGCGCAGGGAGGATGACTCGTTGGCCCAGAACGCTAAAGAAAAGGCCGATCTTCTTGGATCCATCTTTGCGTCAAACTCGACATTGGATGACGGGGAGAAACCACCACCGACCATCACGTGTTGTAGGAGCTCTATGCCTGACATTAAATTCACGCATAGCTCAGTGCGTAGAGTACTTTTCTCCCTCGAAATCCATAAGTCGAGTGGGCCTGATGGTATTCCTCCAATTGTGCTTAGGACGTGCGCACCAGAGTTGGCTCCGGTTCTTACGCGTCTTTTTCGGCTTAGCTACTCATCGGGCATAGTCCCAAAGTTTTGGAAGACTGCTCTGGTGCATCCGATCCCTAAAAAGGGAGATCGCTCAGACCCAGCTAACTATAGGCCCATAGCTATCACTTCCTTATTCTCGAAGGTTATGGAATCCATCATTAACCGTCAACTGCTCCGGTACCTAGAAGAGCACCGGCTGATCTGTGATCGCCAGTATGGCTTTCGACAGGGACGTTCGGCCGGTGATCTTTTAGCTTACTTAACACACCGATGGGCAGTGGCAATCGAGAGTAAGGGAGAGGCCTTAGCAGTTAGTCTGGATATTGCGAAGGCCTTTGATCGGGTGTGGCATAGAGCGCTGCTTTCAAAGCTACCTTCATTTGGGTTGCCTGCGAGACTGTGCATTTGGGTCGCCAGTTTTCTCAAGGAACGTAGCATTAAGGTCGTAGTCGACGGTGCATGCTCTGATTTAAAACCTTTGAATGCTGGTGTCCCGCAAGGCTGTGTACTATCTCCGACTCTGTTTCTTCTGCATATCAATGATATGTTACAGATAAGTAATATTCATTGCTATGCGGACGACAGTACAGGAGATACATTATATACCGGTCATGCAAAGATCTCGCGGGCACATACCGATGAGTGCCGGAATAGACTTGTGTCTGAAATCGAAACTTCACTCCATCAAGTTTCGATCTGGGGTGAACAAAATCTTGTCCAATTTAACCCCAAAAAGACACAAGTCTGCGCGTTTACCGCAAAAAAGACGCCGTTTGTCGTATCTCCTCACTTTCAGGGCACTTCCCTTGATAAAAAGTCAAGTCTAGGAATTCTGGGCGTTGATATATCTTGCGACGTCCAGTTTTGCGGTCATCTGGAGGAGAAGGCTAAGATAGCTTCCAAAAAGTTAGGAGTGCTCAATAGGGTGAGACGATATTTCATGCCAGAACACCGCCTGAAATTATATAAAGCCCAAGTCAGGCCGCATATGGAATACTGTTCTCACCTGTGGGCAGGAGCGCCACAGTACCAACTCCTTCCGTTAGACCGTATTCAAAGTCGGGCGGCTCGAATTATCGATAGTCAACGCCTTACTGTCCGACTTGACCCATTGAAACTGCGCAGAGATGTTGCGTCTCTGTGCATCTTCTACCGAATTTATCATGGGGAGTGTTCTGAGGAATTGTTCGGATTGATACCTGCTGCTGATTTTCACCACCGTACAACCCGCCACAAACTAAAGTTTCATCCCAATCATCTGGACGAGTGGCGGTCTTCCACCGTGCGTTTTTCAAGGCACTTTCTTCCACGCACAACCATTCTTTGGAATCAACTTCCAGCAGCAGTATTTCCGAACCGATACGACAACATAACCTTCAAGAAAAGAGTATATTCCTTTTTAAAAGGCCGGCAGCACACCTGCAATGCCGCTGGTGTTGTGGGTGATCATGGGCGGCGGTAGTCACTTACCATCAGGTGAGCCGCATGCTCGTTTGCCCCCTGTGTTGTAAAAAAAAAAAAAAAAAAAAAAAAAAAAAAAAAGCTTGTTTGCCATTCTAAGTTGTATAAAAAATATATATTTAAATTGCAGTGTATTTATTTTATTTATTTAATATTTTATTGTACACACTAATTATACTTGCTTGTTTGGGTACATCTATCCCATTCGTGTTTCAACCTTGAATCAATTGTGTTTTTGTTAAACAGTTAAAGGTTGATATGATCATGTTATTTATTTATTTATCTCATTTTGAAAACAAACTATTTTTTATTATTATTTATTACACTTAATACATATTTTTTTTTTACAACACAGGGGGCAATCGAGCATGCGGTTCACCTGGTGGTAAGTGACTACCGCCGCCCATGATCACCCACAACACTAACGGCATTGCAGTTGTGCTGCCGGCCTTAAAAATACATAAAAATAACATAAAAATCAGCAAAGTTTCAACACGTTATATATATAACGTAATATATATATATATATATATATATATATATATATATATATATATATATATATATATATATACGTTATATATATATATATACGTTATATATTGTTCGAAAAGTAATGAAGTTTTGTTGAAATTTTCATAGAAACACTCTTTAAATGAAGTTGGTAACAAATTGAAACAATTGACACTTAAGGTTAATGTAAAAGAGATAAAATATAATAAATTATATATTAGAGTGAGATAGACAACGGGACAACAATTTACACAATATAGGCTCGAAGCTGATTTGGCGGGAGTATGTACAAAATAATTTCTAATTATTTTTACGATTCGAAGTGGAATTAGTTTTAAACGAATGTAGTTGGTTAAATTTAAGTGTGCTGTATTTGAATATAATATAAATCAGGAAAAAATAACAAAATTGCATATTTTTCATGTAATTACGCTGTAAATATATATATATATATATATATATATATATATATATATATATATATATATATATATATATATATATAGCAATAAATCAAAAACAAATTATGTATAAAATATATGTTTTAATTAATTATATCGTATCGTTAACGTTATTGTTACCCTTATGTTAAGCATTGAGCATTGTTCTTTTTTTACTATTTTTTACAAATTTTATTTATCTCTTGATGTGAATAAATAATTTATCTACCTATCTCTATTATGCTATGCAATACTAGAGTGTTGACAATAAATGCAACCGACTGCTTTTTTGCATTTAGATGGTAATATATGGCACGGAGCGTGCTGCCTGTAAACGACAGCATGTAAAGGACTATTTACACACACCACTGTATAATGCAATGTATAATTAAATAATATAATAATAATAATAATCTAACCGCTTTCTGCATCTTTCCTGGGCTCACTCCTAGGAAAGTTGCAGAAAGCGGTGCTCTTAGATACTGTCCGCATTGTACGCCGGGTTCTCTCCCTGGGGCCCTGAACTCCGGCCGATTGTGCTTCTGTCGGGGGTTAGTTGCCATGAGATGAGATTTTTTTGTAAAATTTAAAAAAAATAATAATAAATATGTATTTGCGTAAAATATGGTATACAGTAATGTTATAATTATATTTAGGAGTGCACATGTCTTGCTAAAATCATATAGCATGCAAATTAAGTTTCCCATTATCAATCATTGTTAGATATACAAAATTTTTTGTCAATACCAAATGTCAAAAACGTCTACCAAGGAAATTTGTCATTTGGAGGAGATGGATGAAAGAAGAATTATGAAAGAGATTTATCGAGCAAGAATGAATGGAGATGTTGGTAGGGGCCGCCCTAGACGGACTTATGTCGACCAAATAGGCGACGTGCTGAAGAAGGGCCAAATTAAAAGTACCTGTAACCGGCGTGCGTGTATGAAAAGATTGATAAATGTGGAAGACTGGAAAGAGGTTTGTTTGAATCGAAGCATTTGGCGTTCCATTGTTTCTGCCTACCCTAATGGGAGACAGGCGTGACAGATATGTATGTATGTATGTATGTCTACCAAGGAAATGTTTTATGTTGTAAAAATTCTGTTCCTTTAGCCAGTTACATAATCTTTTCCCAAATAAAGTGACATTCAAATCTTTAAATTCATTTGGAATTTTATTATATATATGAACGCATATAGTAAGGCAGTTTCTTTTATATTTGTCTGATCTTGGTATTTTTGTCAGTACAAGTCTGTCTGGATCTCTTTTTAATCTGCAGTTCGTATCACTTGCTTCTTTAAACAATGTAATTTTGCTTTTTTGGGCGGCGGTAGTCACTTACCATCAGGTGAGCCGCATGCTCGTTTGCCCCCTGTGTTGTAAAAAAATTTTTCTATGTTTAATAGCAAATAGGAGTGGTTATGGAATAAATAGGAGTGATTAGTATCTTTTTAGTGTATGGACAGTTTCAATAGAACAAGTTCAAGTTTTGTTGGAATTATTACGGAAATTTGTAAATGGAATCAGTAAGAAATAGAAATAAACAATCGATTAATTGTTTTTTTTTTACTAAAATTGCACATCAGTAGACTGTTTTATGGTCGGATCAAATATAATAAATAATTGTCGGATACGGCAAAATAGTTTTTTTTTATACAACTTAGAACGGCAAACAAGCTGACGGCCCACCTGATGGAAAGTGGTAACCGTCGCCTGTAGACATGAGCAGTACCATGGACATAACAGAGTATACTCTTTCGTCCATGATACCCCCCACGCGTTGCCATTCCTGAGGACTCAGGTGTTATTCCTCTGTACCCAGTAAATTCACGCCATATCCCACCCTTCAAACCGAAACACAGCCATGCAAACACAACTGCTTCACGGTTGAAACACGAATGGGACAAAGGTACCCAAGCAATCGACTTTTGTACAAAGTCTCCCTCTGGTAAAAAGGTTTTTCGTTTTCATATTACTAGATAGTGTAGCGTAATATGATTTATGGTAGGTACATAAAATATCATCATTTATAATGACAATTATAGCTGAAAATTGTATACGATATATTAAGATTCATAAGTCTTGGCATTGTATAACCTAAAAGCGATTGGAGAGTTAACGATAGTGCTGCTTCTGCTCTGTTAGAGCGATTTAGGAATTAAAATTACTATTACGAATGTAAAAAGTAAAGAGTACCTTACTTTATACCTACAACACTACAATAAACAAATCATTTTAACAATTATTTCTTTTACAAGCTGATTTTTCCGCGACTTAAAAACATGGCGATTCGCACACCGCAGCCTTTTACCCAACCTTTGTAGGAGTGGCGCCACTGTTGCGTTCCCGCCAAATTGATTTCTTATTTTCAATCTTTTTTATAATATTTCCTTCACTAAAATTAATAACTAAATACTAATATAAATATAAGAATAACAATAACAATTTATGATATATATTTTAAGAAGTTTTTCATTAAAGAAGTGATTTAATAGTCAGTTACAAGTTTAATCAAATTAACAATTGAATTACCATTTAAATATGTTTGTATACATAAAATAAATAGTTAATAGGGAAACAATAACGCTTGTTAATTATAAAATCATTTCCTGAAATACCAGAGTGAGACTTTGTACAAAAGTCGTTTGTTTAGGCACCTCTGTCCTATTCGGGTTTCAAATGACCGTGAAGCAGTTGTGTTTGCATGGTTGTGTTTCGGTTTGAAGCGTGAGTTATGGCAGTGAATTTACAAGGTACAGAGGAATAACACCCGTGTCCTCAGAATTGGCAACACATGGGAGAGTATCATAGACGAAACAGTATACTCTGTTATGTCCACGGTACTGCTCATGTCTATAGTCGACGGTTACCACTTTTCATCAGGTGGACCGTCAGCTTATTTGCCGTTCTTAGTTGCATAAAAAAAACAAGTTCTACATTTGGCATTAGCTTTGTTAATGGAAGAAAATATACATTTAATAAATTATTTAACGATTGAAAATTAAACGTGGATATATTCTTATTTATGTAGGTTTATATTCATATGTATGTATTAATATTGTATCTTTCTATATATATATATATATATATATATATATATATATATATATATATATATATATATATATATATATATATATATATATATATATATATATATATCTATATCTGTTTAGCACTATTACTGCCCACTCACTACTTCCTTTTGGTTGACTGGAAGAAATCTCTTTTAGAGATAAGTTCGCCTTTGCTAACATTGTTATTAACTTATTGTTGTTACTGTATGTTTTAGTGCAATAAAGAATATATATATATATATATATATATATATATATATATATATATATATATATATATATATATATATATATATATATATATATATATATATATTTGACAAATAGCAATCGTTCGCTCAGTGTTTGCTGTCATAAGACACCACTCCACGAATACGTTCAGTGTGAATGGCATCTACTTTCCGTTCACATTTTCCACCGAATACATATCAGCACTAATATTTAAATTTGGCGGTTTGTTTATGCAGTCGCGCGTGAATTCATGTGATTCATTTCAGCAAGCCATGAATATTTCATGTGGAGTTGAAGAAAGAGTTTTAATAATGACACCAGACCATGTATTCTATGTATGTGTTCTATTTGCAGTGTCTGTCTCGTAGAACAGAATTGTGTGTATATATATATATATATATATATATATATATATATATATATATATATATATATATATATATATATATATATATATATATATAGTAATTTATATCTTTTTTTATATATTTTATTTGTTTTACTGTTTTTCTTACTTATATTTATGGCGCACAAACAAACTTGAGCTGTGATTTGATTTTTTTTTTAATTTTTTTATTTAGGTTCAACAATAATTGTTTCCGAAAAATAATGTATATATTTATTTATTCTTTATTGCACAATAAAACTTTGTACAAATGGCGAGCTTAATGCCATATGGCTTTCACTACCAGCTAACCATTGGGTAAAAACAGAAAGCGTATGAAGGGCAGATGTGGTGAAAATATGTGACAATTATAGTAACACATTAAGGCAATACAATATATATATATATATATAAAATTATCAGTATTTCTCTACTGTATTATGCATGTATTATATACATTACCTTCCTCCCATTCGTCTTTTTACCGTGAAGCAGTTGTGCTTCGGTTTGAAGGGTGGGATATGGCGTGAATTTACAGGGTACAGAGGTATAACACCTGAGTCCTTAGGAATGGCAACGCATAGGGGTATCATGGGCGAAACAGTATACTCTGTTATGTCCATGGTACTGCTCATGTCTATAGGCGACGGTTACCACTTTCCATCAGGTGGACCGTCAGCTTGTTTGCCATTCTAAGTTGTATAAAAAAAAATTCTTGTGGACTATAGTGTTATGCGTCCGTACTGTTTAACTTCACTGCCATATCGCACCCTTCAGAGCCTCTATATATATTATAGAGTCTATAATGAATCTTTTGTTATGTCGAATGATGTAAGAAAACTTATAACAGTTTTCGATCCCATAAAATGATGGCAAGACGCCATAACACTGTGAAGGTCGCAGTAAACATCCAAAAGGGCACTGTTATTTCGCCAAGATTTATACATTAATAAGGGAATCGTACCTTTTTCCTTGGGCAAACTTCCAAATTCTGGAGTGTTTTTCATAGTTCAAGATAATATTGGGGACAATGTAACGAAGCAAATGCAGTCATGTAAATAATTGTAACTCTTATCCAATCGCAGATTTTGTCAGTGGCAATAAACTTTATATATAATAAACATATGTCATAAACAAGTTAAATATATCGATTTTAGCAATTGATGACAATTAGTATTTGCTAATTAATTTACAATTGTAATTACTATTTATTAATTACTTCTACAATATGTGTTTAAGGTAAAACACCGCAGTGGAAGCGTTTATAAGGGAACGTTCTCTGTCTGTCGAGGAGGACTAACCTGGCATCGGCTTTCTGTAATTTTCTGCTGTAGGTGATCGGCAGTTCTTCCTCAACTCCTATATGCACGCACACACAAGGTTTTACAGGTTCTTCAGGGCACATACAGTTTAAAACACAGAAAATCACATTTATTTTTCAGGAGCAAGCGTCCGCGCACACGCCTTATTCGTTAAAGTAAGATGGGAGAAAAACAATAATGACGGACTCCAATATCGTAAACCATCTGTGCTTTATTATTAAGGGATAAGGCTTTATTTGGAACAATATGAATATTAATAATTATAAACTACAGAATATATTAAATACCTATATAATACTAATAACAATTACGATATGAATAGATACACACCGATACATAAATAATGAATAATAATAATACAGAAAATACGTAGCTATAGTGATACAATGTCAATGACTGGATAATATTGTAACAGATTCTTAGACTATTTCCAAAGTGAAAAAAGTGTTGTCCTCCTCTCTCGTGCTCGCTGTGTCCAACAGGGTACATAATTGAAATGTTATCTACTAATTATATTATGGAATGCAATAAGAAATAAATTAAATAAATAAATAAATAGTACATTTTGGCATTTTTAAGATTTTCACAGGTATCACACACATATGCACGGACGCGCGTATCTACACACTTACTCTAGTATACTAGACTTGTGTTACTAGTGAAATTATATATACATACATACATACATACATACATATATATATATATATATATATATATTATATGTATGCAACCTGTGGGCTGTATATACTCAAAAATTCTACAGCGACCTCCGTATCCAATATAATAACGCGTTCAGGGTGTTGATGGGGCTGCCACGATTCTGTAGCGCGTCGGGGATGTTCGCAGAGCATCGTGTAGATTGTTTTTATGTCACGATGCGAAAAAGGTGTGCATCCCTGGTGCGCAGAGTACGTGCCAGCGCCAACAGTATCCTGAGTATGATAACAAGCAGGCTGGACTGTGTGTACGTTAATCACTGCTGCGCAATTTCCAATGAAATTGTGCAGCGGGGATTATCTGTATATTATTTAATATATTATATGCGTGTTTGTGTGTGTGTGTGTGTGTGTGTGTGTGTGTGTGTGTGTGTGTGTGTGTGTATTGTGTATGTAAATTTATCAACATTAGTTTTAAGAATATTGTTACTAATAAATATTTAATGGACCAAAAAGTCTAAAATAAAAAAAAATTAAATAATATTATAGTATACATACAAATAATTTTACGCGCCCACCCACATATATACATTCAAGTTACACTCTACACACAGGGAGCACATTTTATCACAATTTTCATTATTACTAATAGTTACAGTTAGATGAATTAACTTTATATAAAATCAACATTCTATATGTAGTTTTTCAAGGCATTTTCTTCCACGCACAACCATTCTTTAGAATCAACTTCCAGCAGCAATAACTTTCACAGTCTGTTATACACTAATACACTCACATTTACATACACACATGCACTCAAATATGAATGTATGTACACACACACACACACACACATACGCGCCACACAAAATCTACTAACCATAGAGCTTATGTCTTTTACTTTTTCAAGTCACGTCTACATCAAATCCTTGGATGATCTTTTATATTAACGTTATTAGCAAGGATTACTATCTTAATATTATTACATAATATGTTAATACTGTTCTTGGACTTCGAATCGTCCCACACAGATCTTCAACCACACAAATAAACGATTCGTATATTATTTCTTCCATATCTTTCATTAGTGTTATTTTTAGCAAACATGATTAATGAATGCGAGGTAATATCAATACACTACAAGATTTATGTTTCTATATTACTTTAACGTAAGAGGTTTCAGTGGCATTCGTTCTGAATGGATGTTGGCTTGCCAAGTGTATTATGCCTAGACTTACTGGCGACTTAACAAGGTCGTAATATGTAATTGGGAATCACAGTTACAGACAGTGTGGCACGAATTACATAATAGTTACATAACGAACGCCTAGCAAAGTCTAAGTTATGAAAACTTAGACTTTGCTAGGGGTAGACTTTATACGAAAGTCGTCTGTCTCGCTCTGAAAGTCGTGTCACACTGAAAGTCATGTATATAGTTCTTTTTATACAACTTAGAATGGCAAACAAGCTGACGGCCTACCTGATGGAAAGTGGTAACCGTCGCCTATAGACATGAGCAGTACTATGGACATAACTGAGTATACTGTTTCGCCTATGATACCCCCCGTGCGTTGCCATTCCTGAGGACTCAAGTGTTATTTTTCTGTACCCTTTATACAAAAGCCTTTCTCTGCCATATCGCACCCTTCAAACCGAAACACAGCCATCCAAACACAACTGCTTCACGGTAGAAATATGAATATGTATGGTAGAAATATATATAGAATGGGACAGAGGTACCCAAGCAATCGACTTTTGTACAGTCTCCCTCTGGTAATGTGTATCTGCCGCTGAATAGTTGTTTGTATAGCTGTGTTACATTTTAAAGGAGGCCAAAAATAAGCCTGCCCCTTGGGGGGTTTTGCAAGTGGTGTTTTGAAGAACATTGTTTTCTCATTGTGATTATTTCTTGTAATTGTTTATATTTATAATAAGTTTACTATTGTAATCTTTTGGAGGAAACAATAAAGAGTATCTATCTATCTATCTAAGTGAAAATATTATTGTTATTACGAAGACAGATGTTATGAAACAGATTGTAGTCATATCTTTTTTTATACCACTGAGGTGGCAAACATGTATACAGCCCACCTGACGCCTATGAACGGGGGGGAAAGGGATTGTTAGTAATGGAGACTGAGAATCTCATTGCTAGCAATATACCCAAACAGGTCGACCTCCTCGCGGTTCTCTCTGGAAACTATCATGGTTAATTCCTGATGAATTCATCATGATAGACTAACTGGCCTGTTTTCATTCTCATCTATCACCCTTCACTGGTGCTCCGGCAGCGTATCCCGTTAGCGCAGGCGGGGTTACCATACCATTTTCACCCATCAAAAAGACGCCTATGAACGCCCGCAGTACCAGAGTTATTACGCGCGCATTGCAAAAAAAAAATTGTCCACCCTGAAGAAACCTCTTTACCCCCCATTGAAGAACCCCATGCTGTAGTCTGTATTCTTTTGGGAAAACCTCGGCAAGGAGCTCATTCCATAACCTTGTTTGACTTGTTTACAGACGGAGAACTTCATAATCTCCAGCCCCGAAGGTCCTATCATTCAAAACCAACCAGTACGAGACGCGGCCAACATTTTGCATATTTCCTCCTTTATCTGTTTTATTCGAAGTTTGGAGGGCAAGTCGTATAAAATATTTTTGTTTAAGGTAATAAAACTTGAAGCTTCAAAGTTACCTCGGGGAATGTTTATGAACAGAACACGGGGGATCATTTTTTGTTATGTTTCCAAGGAACTTTCAATAGAGCATCGCGTTAAATTGTAGCTTTCTTCTTAAAAATATAAGGAATCAAGTTATATTTAGTCGTTTTTACTAATATTGTAAAAGTAAAATTGAGTTTGTTTGTTTGTTTGTTACATTTTAACGTCTTAATGGCTTAATCAATCACTGCGACATTTGATACTATAAAGGATGGAGAAAGATATAGGCTACTTTTTATCCCGATCAGAGAACATATTCCAGTTACGCGGATGAAGTCGAGGGTGAAAGCAAGTACTTGAATATTTTTGGGTTCTAATAAATTAAGAAGCATATTAGGTTCTGTCTTAGATTATACAGATAGAGTGTCTCTATATAAATCGTCATCATCATCAAATCGGCTGCTATCCGTCCACTGCTGAACATAGGCTTCCCCCATAGACTGCCATAAGAAACGGCCTTGAGCCACCTGCATCTACTGACTCCTTTCAATGCATTGGTCATCAGTATCTAGTGGGGGATCTTTTTTTTTTGATGGGTGAAAATGGCATGGTAACCCCGCCTGCGCTAACGGGAACTGGGAAAACATGCTAGTTAGCCCATCATGATGAATTCATCAGGAATTAACCATGATAGTTTCCAGGGGGAACCGCGAGGTCGACCTGGTTGGTTTTATTGCTAGCAATGGGATTCTCAGTCTCCATTACTAACAATCCATTTCCCCCTCTAGTGGGGGGTCGTCCACGGCGTCGCTATTTAAGAACCGTTCTTCTTCATCGGTTGTCAATTTTTCGAGCTATCTTCATAATCGTATCAGTCGTTAACGGCCCACTGTTGAGCATAGGCCATTCCCATAAAGGGGGATTTTGGCAATAGTTCCTATGCTTGGAAGGTGAATTGGCAACCGCAGCTATGCTTTGGTGAAATTTTAAAAGGTACATTGGTCCTTCAACAATTCGACAACCTAGAATGCGTTGCAGGAAATCAGTGGACGCAGGTGGCTCAGGATCACTCCTTATAGCAGTCTGTGGGGTAGAACTATGTTTAGCAGTGGACAGATAATGGCTGAGATGATGACGATAATGATAATTAACTGACTTTTGTTTATATAATTTTAAGCGTTTTGTATAAAAGAAAGACAGCGGCTTCGTGACAAAAAACAGCAATGAACGTTAAGACGTTTTGAAAATATATTATATTGTAAATATTTGCGTTTGAAACTTGACTATTGCCATTTTGTAATTTTTAATTTAGTCAAGCGTTTTAAAAGGGAAAATCTTTAGAAATTTACTTCAAGAGAAAAATATATATAAAGCTTTTGTTCTAGTTCGCCGCGATTACGGTTGGCAAGTAAAGTTTGTTTCAAATCTGTTTGCTGAGGCTACATTAATTTTATTATGTTATTATACTTTAGTGTTTTGTCCCGTCTTTGCGTGGGTTTCATGTCTAGATACTTGATCGTACAGTTAATATCTATTTATATTTTTCTTGGAATTTCGCATCATAATACTATACTTTAGTGTATTAATAGAACTTGTTCGAAAAGTAATGAAGTTTTGTTGAAATTTTCATAGAAACACTCTTTAAATGAAGTTGGTAACAAATTGAAACAATTGACACTTAAGGTTAATGTAAAAGAGATAAAATATAATAAATTATATATTAGAGTGAGATAGACAATATGACAACAATTTACACACTATAGGCTCGAAGCAGATTTGGCGGCAGTATGTACAAAATAATTTCTAATTATTTTTACGATTCGAAGTGGAATTAGTTTTAAACGAATGTAGTTGGTTAAATTTAAGTGTGCTATATTTGAATATAATATAAATCAGGAAAAAAATAACAAAATTGCATATTTTTCATGTAATTACGCTGTAAATATATGTATATATATATATTTAAACGCAATATTCTAGAACAAACAGAAATATTTTATACAAGAATTAGAATTAGAAGAATAAAATGAAAATTATAACAAATACGTGAATTTTTGCTATTTTTGTAACCTTAATTTTATTCAAATTCAGACGGCCTACCATGAAATGGTTCCCGAAATTTCGGAGCCGAGCGAAACATAAATTTGATGTTAAAATTAAATAATACTTACCGTTTAAAAACATTAAAAATATTGTTCCTTTGGATTTTTATGGTAGGATTTATGACGAACAAATTGTTAAGCATTTACTGGGCTGATTTAGGTTAGGGCTGATTAGGAAAACATGAAATTGAGTCCGAAACTTCGGAATTTAATTTCATGGTAGCCCCCCTGGTCTGTCATGTGTACACATTCACGAAACACGCACACTAGTACATATAATCACTTTTTTGTCTTGTTGTTGTGATTACATTGCCGGTCTGTCAGTATGTAGTTACTACATTTTTTTATAAAAAACTTATTAGGTCTTTTATGGGAATAGTTATTAATTGTTATAATAAGAAACTGGTATTAAAACACTTGTTGAAAAAAACCTATTACACTCTAAACGATTACTTGAATGACAAGCGTGCATGGTGTTATATTAGTCGATCATGCACGTTCTTTTAACGACCTTTTAAGTTTAGATATATTACATTTAAATAAATACATATAATGTTATGCTATTGCTGTATGGTCCCAGCATAGAATAGGCCACCCCTTCCTTTCCCGTGGGTGTCGTAAGAGGCGACTAAGGGGGGGCGACGCATAGGCAACACTCTTTAAACATCACCAAAGTCTAACTGTGGTTGCCAACCCGCCTGCTAAGCGTGGCAACTACTGGCAAAATCCTTTAACTGTGGGAGGTCTGTATTCAGTAGTAGAGCCTTTGAGCGCACGCTGAAGTCCTTAAGTAAGAGTCGACACTTCTGTCGCTCTCCTCTCGCGGGCTTGGAGTACCGTCTGCACTCGTCCTTGCAAATGCATCCGGTGAAGCTGTAAAAGCCATCTGCAGCCAACAGCACAATTAAAAAAAATTACGGCTGATATGATGATGATGATGATGATGATCATGATATTGTGTGGGGAAAATTGAAGAAGAGAGCTCATTTCAACACCTAGATGTACTAGGTGGAAATCAACGAGAATTTTTTATACAACTTAGAATGGCAAACAAGCTGACAAAGGTTTGTTCATATTGTAGTCATTACACGATATACTAATATTCGACTTCATATGTATTTTCTGTAAACAAATACAACTATGTATTTCATTAACATGCCTAATTCAAATATAATATATTACGTCGTACACAAAGTCAAACTTTCAAGTTAAATTACACACTTGTTTAATGTACAACATTCCATTGTTTGCCCCTAACTTAGTTCTATCAAGTCGCCTCACAACACAATCATCTGTAGAACTATTAATGATTATTTATTTTCTTCCAAACTTCATGAAATTTGTGTACACAGCTACAAATTAAGTAAAAGTCCATTATTGTACAAAAGTCGATTGCTTGGGCACCTCTGTCCCATTTGTGTTTCTACCGTGAAGCAGTTGTGTTTGCATGGCTGTGTTTCGTTTAAAGGGTGGGATATGGCAGTGAATTTACAGGGTACAGAGGTGTTATCCTGAGTCCTCAGAAATGGGAACGCATGGGGGGTATCATGGGCGAAACAGTACTATATGCTCTGTTATGTCCATGGTACTGCTCATGTCTATAGGCGACGATTACCAGTTTCCATCAGGTGGGCCGTCAGCTTGTTTGCCATTTTAAGTTGCATAAAAAAATAGCAACTTTAATTGTCATATAATTAAAATATTACCAACACGGAAGTATTCATTGAATTAATTTAGCTTAATGCCGCTGGTGTTGTGGGTGATCATGGGCGGCGGTAGTCACTTACCATCAGGTGAGCCGCATGCTCGTTTGCCCCCTGCGTTGTAAAAAAAAAGTTTCCTGTTAAGAACTACTACTGCCCACTCACTACTTCCTATGCCACTGTGTCAGGTTGGCTGGAAGAAATCTCTTTTAGAGGTAAGTTCGCCTTTACTTACTCTGTTACTAGCTTTTTATTATTACTGTATGTTTTACTGCAATAAATAATATATATATTGAAAAAAGCCGCAATAAAAATTAGATAAATTGTGACCCGACCTCTTTAATTGAATAGAACCTCATTTTCTTGGGAGTCGGTCAATAGGTCAATAAATACGTAAATGGATGGAAGAATTTAGCGGGTACGATTAGGATTGGCCGCTGAATACCCTTTTCTGAAACGTAAAGAAGATGGTAAAATTTTATTACGGAATATAGAATGTTTCTGATATAAAAGTGTTATTACGTTATTGCGGGTATGGAAATATAATATTTATTTATTTATTCATTAGTACATATATGTGTATATAGCGGACTTAATGCTAAAAGCATTCTCTCCCAGTCAACCGTAGGGAAGTGTCGAATGCGGTACTAGTAATTATTGATATACATACATACTACAATTACATATATAAACGAATAAATGTATATGAATAACAAATATACTTACACATATATAACATATACTATATAATATATATTATATGTTAAGCAGTTGTGTTTGCATGGCTGTGTTTCGGTTTGAAGAGTGGGATATGGCGTGAATTTACAGGGTACAGAGGAATAACACCTGAGTCCTCAGGAATGGCAACGTATGGGGGGTATCATGAGCGAAACAGTATACTCTGTTATGTCCATGGTACTGCTCGTGTCTATAGGCGAGGGTTACTACTTTTCATCAGGTGAGCCGTTAGCTTGTTTGTCATTCTAAGTTGTATAAAAAAAGCGGAAAAGAGAATGATTTACTCTTAACAGTTGATTGCACTATGTCGGTTTATTAAATGCTTTTACAAGCTACGTTCGAAGGATACGAGGTTATAGAATGAAGAAAACATGTTAAGGGAAAGGCCATTCCGTAATATTGTGGTAAAGTTTACGTAGGAGCTCGCAAATTTATTTGTACAAGAGCACGGGCTGTTGTATATATATACCTATATAGGGATGCAATCGTTGGCTCATCTTTAATACGGTATACATACGTATTGTAGATTTTACTCTGCAATAAAAAAAGGAAATTTTAGACAGAAATAAACCTTAGAGATTTAGAACCTATTTGTTCTCTTTTAACCAAAGGTTGTCTGCAAGAGATTGCCCTAGCAATACGACCGCCTTTTGTACCTTTATACGTATATTTTAACCTGTACTCCATGCTAATGCATTTCAGTAGAATTATTTATATGTCATGTTTATTTTTATGTTTTTGGTGTAATAAAGAGTTAAATAAATAAATAAAATAGATTGTAGAAATAACTATCGAAATTGATCAAAAAGTTATACACATATCAGAACTTCTTTCCTTTTTATACTTTAAAAATATAAAAATATTGTTCTTGTTAGTTTTTAAGATCCAATACGTTATAATTACGTTAGATAACATATAGTTAGGGGGAACAAACCTTAACTACATTGGTACAATACTCAACTTATAAGTACATTAAAGATATATCATCGAAAAAACTTCTTTTCTTACGAAAGTCTCCCATATTACTGTGAATAAAATATGGCGTCGGAACACGCAACAGTTCCCTCTGTGTTTGTGATAAACACAAACGACATTTAATATCGCATCGTATGAAAGTGATTGACATATTTCTGTGATTTTTTAAGCATCGTCCAAAATATCGATTTACATGTGGATTTTTACGACTATATTACATGATAATTAAAAAAAAAAATTATTCAACTACAAAATATATAAACACTAATGACAACTTTATATATACTATTAAAATAATAATTCTGTGGTAGCACCTGAAATGGTCCCCACTCAGGATAAGCTGCAGCGTGTTGCTGCAGCGCTGATTTTCAGTGGGACCACCATTCGATAGGTAGCACTCGAGAAACAGGATTAAATTTATAATACACTGTTAACTGGACCTTATAGATGATATTAATATCATATATAAATATAATAATATATTACCGTGTGGTCCCGGCATAGAATAGGCCACCCCTTCATTACCCGTGGGTGTCGTAAGAGGCGACTATGCGAGAGCGAGGGATGGGCAGCAGCGTCCCTCTTAAAACATCTCTAAAGCCTAACTGCGGTTGCCAACCCGCCTGCCAAGCGTGGCAACTACTGGCAAAACCCCTCAAGTGGGAGGTTTATGTTCAGTAGTGGACATTTAAACGCTGATATGATAATAATTTTGTTTTTTTTTTATACAACTTAGAATGGCAAACAAGCTGACGGCCCACCCGATGGAGAGTGGTAACCGTCGCCTATAGACATGAGCAGTACCATGGACATAACAGAGTATACTGTTTCGCCCATGATACCCCCATGCGTTGCCATTCCTGAGGACTCAGATGTTATTCCTCTGTACCCTGTAAATTCACGCCATATCCCACCCTTCAAACCGAAACACAGCCATACAATTATTATTTATTGCACAACATATACGATTATCAATTAAAAACTATGAGAACGAAGTCTCATCACAACTAGTGGCTGTAAAATAGAAATCTTTCACTGAACTCGTCTTAAAGATGCTAATGGCATGCTAATTTATAACATAAACCTACTTACTCAGCAACAAGTACCCGGCAAGATTAAAACGACGTAACACATCTTCTAAGTAATTAAGCCTGCGCCTCCTCAATTTTTCTTTGATGCATGAAAATAGGATTGTTACCCCACCTGCGCCAACGGTATACGCTGACGAGGCACTAGTAAGTAATACCAGAGGGAGACTTTGTACAAAAGTCGATTGCTTGGGTACCTCTGTGCCATTCATGTTTCAACCGTGAAGCAGTTGTGTTTGCATGGCTGTGTTTCGGTTTGAAGGGTGAGATATGGCGTGAATTTACTGGGTACAGAGGAATAACACCTGAGTCCTCAGGAATGGCAACGCATGGGGGATATCATGGGCGAAATAGTATACTCTGTTATTTCCATGGTACTGCTCATGTGTATAGGCGACGGTTACCACTTTCCATCAGGTGAGCCGTCAGCTTGTATGCCATTTTAAGTTGTATAAAAAAAAATTTAATAAATTAGTAAGGTATGATAAGTAAGGATGAGAGCAGGTCAATTAGCTCATAGTGACGAATCCCACAAAATAGCTAATAATAAATTAACCACGACAGTTTCCAGGCGCAGGAACCGCGTGAAGGTCGACCTGATAGGGTATATTGCTAGCATAGGAGTTGTTACATCTCATTACTAACAATCCATTTCCTTCTGACTTCTCTAAATATATAGTTGACGAAGAACTTTTATTCAAGGAGGTGGAGGAATACTTTGTACAAAAGTCGATTGCTTGGAGTACCTCTGTCCTATTCGTGTTTCTACCGTGAAGCAGTTGTATTTGCATGGCTGTGTTTCGGTTTGAAGGGTGAGATATGGCGTGAATTTACAGGGTACAGAGAACTCAGGTGTTATGCTCTATAAATTAAATTACAGGGTACAGAGGATTAACACCTGAGTTCTCAAGAATGGCAACGCATGGGGGGTATCATGGGCGAAACAGTATACTCTGTTATGTCCATGGTACTGCTCATGTCTATAGGCGACGGTTACCACGTTCCATCAGGTGGACCGTCATCATGTATTAATTTGCAAAAGATTATTTGTTTAATTAATACTGTATTTAAAAACAAAAAATATATAGTGACAATTGGAAAATTCAAGTGAAATACAGTAGCATGGAGTACAGATTAAAATATACACGTTAAGCTACAAAAGGCGGTCGCTAGGGTAATCTATTACAGACGAGCTTTGGTTAAAGAAGAACATACGAGTATAAATTACAAAAAGTACTCTAAACAATAGCGTTTTATATTATATAGAGTGTAGTTCCTTTTTGAGGTTCCTTCGAGGAAAAAAAGAACATACAATGAGAAACCATGTGTTGTTTTCCGCCAGTCTTATAGTAGTTGCATGATATCCTTAAGGGAATGGTTTAATTCAGACATTGTGTTCGACCTCTACTGTAACTCTGAGGTCTCACATTGGTAATTTGTTCTGTTGTTATACTGAAATACGACTGTGGAAACCGCATCCAATTTGGTCAAGTAATTATTGTGTGATTTCGTAACAAATTTTTTATGCAACTTAGAATGGCAAACAAGCTGACGGTCCACCTGACGGAAAGTGGTAACCGTCACCTATAGATATGAGCAGTACCATGAACATAATAGAGTATACTGTCTCATCCATGATATGCCCCATGTGTGGCCATTCCTGAGGACTCAGTGTTATTCCTCTGTACCCTGTAAATTCACGCCATATCCCACCCTTCAAACCGAAACACAGCCATGCAAACACGACTGCTTCACGGTAGAAACACGAATGGGATAGAGGGACTTTTGTACAAAGTCTCCCTCTGGTGATTTGATGATGATGATGAAATATAATTTGGTAAAATTAAAAATAAGAAATAACATTAGATAGAACAGTTTTGATCTTTCAATAGCAAGACTAGAATTTGAAGACCATTTATACTCGTAATAGGAATTCACTTGATCGACGAACGAAGATTTTTAAACGGAAGCGTGCACAGTGAGAAATATTTGCGGCGACAGTTTTGTATGTGAAATTGAATTTAGTCGTGGTGAAATATTCTTATTACTGTCCTCCGAAATATTAGAAAATGCTGATAATTTCTTTTACCTCTACCCAAAGGTCGTCTGGAGAGATTGCTTTAGCGACAAGACCGCCATTTGTACTTCATAAGTGTATTTATATATTTATCTTTGTATTATTCTTTAAGTGATGGAATAAATAGTAAATAAATAAATAATTTTATCAGTGGGAGACTTTGTACAAAAGTCGATTGCTTGGGTACTTCTGTCCCATTTGTGTTTCAACCGTGAAGCAGCTATGTTTGCATGGCTGGTTACCACTTTCCATCAGGTGGGCCGTCAGCTTGTTTACCATTCTAAGTTGTATAAAAAAAAATCTTGTTGCATTCGTCACGATGGGCTAACTGACCTACTTCATCCTCATCTATCATCCTTCACTGGTGCCCTGCCGGTGTATACCGATAGCGCGGGTGGGGTTACCATTCCATTATCATCCATTAAAAAAATGCTCAAGTTATATAAGGGCGTGCGTGCGCGCGTGTGTGTGAATGCGCGCGTGTGTGCATTGCATTTTATTTCACGATTGAAAAAAAATTGAAAAAAACTTATGTCGATTTTCACTACGTTCTACTCTGTATATATATATATATATATTTCCAAAATTTTATAAACACTATTTTTATAAACATATATATATATATATATATATATATATATATATATATATATATATATATATATATATATATATATATATATATATATATATATATATATATATATATATATATATCATATAAACACGAACATTTTCATTAAAAATAAAAAATCTAACCACGTTTCCATGTTGTTTTTTTTGGAAAACCATTAGAATTACAGTTTTATAAGCGTCTTCTTTTAAGAAGTTACCAAGTAACTAGTTACATTCAAACGACAGTTCGCCACTGGATCATTTTATATGGGAAGAAGTTAAAATATAATTTTTTACTCTTCAGCAATACTTTGACCCAGATACGAGTGTAAGTTAACAAGAAAAAAAAAAAAAAACTTTATCCGTATAACAATAAGCGAAAAAATAACAAACAGCTATAAAAATGGATAACGGGCCAAGTTGTGCTGTACAGCCGTAACAAGCCGGGTTAATCCGTCCCAATGGTTGGCCACAACCTATCCCTCTAACATTTATCCACTTATATGCAGGTTTTATTCTAATTAAGTTGTACAAGTTTTATTACAATTATGTAGATTTATTACTCAACTTAATATGCTAAGTTTGATGTCTTGTAATGTTTTCTTTTACATAAATTACTCAAGTTTTAACGATATACAATTTACTTTTTATCGAAACTTCGTCTATACTAATATTAAAAGAGGAAAGATTAAATTTTTTGCATGTTTTTTTACGCTACTTAGAATGGCAATCAAGCTGACGGCCCATCTGATGGGAAGTGGTAACCGTCGCCTATAGACATGAGCAGTACCGTGGACGTAACAGAGTATATTGTTTCGTTCATGATACCCCTCATGCGTTGCCATTCCTGAGGACTCAGGTGTTATTCCTCCGTACCCTGTAAATTCACGCCATATCCCACCCTTCAAACCGAAACACAGCCATATAAACACAACTGTTTCGCGGTTGAAACACGCATGGAACAGAGGTGCTTAAGCAAATGACTTTTGTATCTACAGACGATTTTTATACACCACTAATTTAGTACCGCGAACGCCAACAGCTCGTGTTGAACAGACCGAAGCGCGCAATCAAGCTCGCGCTCGCAAAACGACCGCTCACAATTAAGGGCCCCGAATGGTCTCGGAACTGGTTAAGCTTTCTCGGTCGTATTACATATAAGTTAAACCGATAGTTATTATATTAAAATATAATGTGAATAAATAATAAATCTGAATTTACCACATACAGATGTTTAAAATTTATATAAAAAATTTACCAGATAATATTTTGTGGTGAGTTTTTGTAGCTCTTCTCGACTGATGGCAATATATTTTATTGTAAAATCATAAAAACCATTTTAAATATTTATTTAACTATTTATTTATTAAATGGTATATCAATATATATATTACACTCTTAACAAATTGAACATTATGAGATAAATTTGTAATTGTTTTTACATATTTATGAACTTGTGAATTGTTTTTCGTATTTTTTTTTTACAACACAGGGGGCAAACGAGCACGCGGCTCACCTCATGGTAAGTGACTACCGCCGCCCATGATCACCCACAACACCAGTGGCACTGCAGGTGTGTTGCCGGCCTTTTAAAAGGGAATATACTCTTCTCTTGAAGGTTATGTTGTCGTATCGGTTCGGAAATACTGCTGCTGGATGTTGATTCCAAAGAATGGTTGTGCGTGGAAGAAAGTGCCTTGAAAATCACACGGTGGTGTTCTACCGTCACTCGTCCAGATGATTGGGATGAAGCTTTAGTTTGTGGCGGGTTGTACGGTGGTGAAAATCAGCAGCAGGTATCAATACGAACAATTCCTCAGAACACTCCCCATGATAAATTCGGTAGAAGATGCACAGAGATGTTTTTCGTATCAATTCGATTTGGTATTACTATTGTAAATTGTCTAATTGTCTTACTGTATTAGGAACTAGTTGTTGCTCCGGCTTTGCACGTGTATATTAAAAGAAAACGTAGTCACCCTTCTCATTTACTCATTCATTATTTATATGGAGATTATTAACCAAATTTTTTAATTTTCCGTACGATTGTTCAAACTTTTTATTTTTATAAAAAACTTATTCTGATAATTGTAAATAAGGTAAAAAAAGGATCAGCCAAATAGGTGCAGCTGTTCCGAACTGATACGCTGAAATGCATTCGGCAATTGGTTTTTTTATTATGCAACTTAGAATGGCAAACAAGCTGACGGCCTACCTGATGGAAAGTGGTAACCGTCGCCTATAGACGTGAGCAGTACCATGGACATAACAGAGTATACTGCTTCGCCCATGATACCCCTCCCATGCGTTGATATTCCCGAGGAATAAGGTGTTATGCTCTGTTAATTCACTGTTATATCCCACCTTTCAAACCAAAACATAGCAATGCAAACACAACATTTTTATTTATATATACTGTCCAAAATATTGTTCATGTCTATAGGCAACACTTATCAAATATAAAATAATAATAAAATAAAATGATCTAAAAAAATGTTTTAGAAATATAAATGAGTATAAAATTATACAAATGAGTACATTGAGGTACAGGATTAAACAAAATAATAAACAAATAACCATTGATATGGACATTGCGAAAGAAGTAAAAGATTACATAAAAAATCTCGTCCGAGACTCAGTTTTAACTACTGTAATGAGTGTGACCAACTATTTTTTGTTCAAAAAGGTTTTTACACTTTGCAAGTATTTCACTTTTGTTTTCTTTTAGTTTTTCGAGTGGATTTTTTTGCAAATGAATATGTTTGTCTAATAATGTAGCTAAAAGCAATTCATGATTGTCAAAGGATTAGAACAATATTAGAATACTGTCCAGCGATTTTATCAGTCTTTTGCAATTCAGCTAAGTGCGATCCCCCCGAACACCTTTTTGAATAAAGAAAGTTATATCTTTACAGATTTGAGTGTCGTTTACAATTGAATTAAGGATTGTCTTTAAACTTTCTCCATTTAATCGCATTTTGTATATAGAATTGATTACTTTGAAATTTCATTTAAAAAAGATATTAAAATTTTAATTAGAAAGGTTGTTCGGATTAATTGTATCGAGTAATATTGTAATGTAAGTATTATTTCGTAATTTCTAATAATAATAAAAAAATTAAATAGGACTTATATTATGATATTGTTACTAATAAATGTTACTGGACCAAAAGGTCCAGTAACATTTATTAGTAACAATATTTTTAAACCTAATGTTATTATCTACACACGCACGCACGCACGCTCGCACGCACGCTCGCACGCACGCACGCACGCACGCACACACACATACACACACGCACACACGCACACAGATGTAAAATATACAGCATTTTTCTTTGACATAATATTAATTTGTTTTATTTATTCTCTTATTTATGAATATATTAGTATCTATGTACTTTGTATAAAAGTCGATTGCTTGGGTACCTCTGTCTCATTCGTGTTTCTACCGTGAAGCAGTTGTGTTCGCATAGCTGTGTTTCGGTTTGTAGTATGGTAGTATGGTATATGGTAGTGAATTTACAGGGTACAGAGGAATAACATCTGAGTCCTCAGGTTCGTTCGTTCTAATAATACCATGATGCTGTTGATGTCTGTGCGTAACAGTTACCGTTTTCCGCCAGAGGAGCCGTTGGATTGTTTGTAAATTGTAAAAAAAAAACTTTGGCAGAATCTAACTAATGAATATGTACATTTTTTCAAAGAAACAAGCGTCGAAGAATAAAAAATAGTTGCGTGCATCCTTTAATAAAATAAAAATGCCTTTTATTCCATGCTTATATATATATTTTTGTTTACTTTTAGATAATTTTTTTTTAAATATTTATTACTTATTAAACTTCATTTAAACTACTAATCCCATTATTATACCAGCAGTTAACTGTTCACTGCCTTCCTTACTGCTCCTTAGTAGTTTTTTTTTATGGGTAAAAATGGTATGGCAACCCCGCCTGCGCTAACGGGATACGCTGGCGGAGCACCAGTGAAGGGTGATAGATGAGAATGAAAACAGGCCAGTTAGCCCATTATAATAATTTAACATCATTGAATTAACCATGATAGTTTCCAGGGGAACTACGAAAAGATCGACCTGAATGAGAATCGAATGAGATTCTCAGTCTCCATTACTAACAATCCCTTTCCCCCCGCTGCTTAGTAGTTGGCAACCGCAGTTACTCTTTGGTAATCTTTTAAGAGGAACGTTGTTGACCATTCGTCGACCATTCATGTTCATGTACCTCATACTTATTCATAAATATAAATACTAACACATGCAGCTATCGAGTTGGTATGATCCCCAAATCATCGTTGTTTGATCCACGTTTGTTTAACACAAATATCGAATTCCATTAGCAGAATACTGCCTTCGAAGAATGTTAACAATTTCCATTTCACCCTTTAACGATCAAAGACAGTTAGTAATGCAGTTAAGAGATTCTGATCCGCACTGAGGAACAATGTACATAACATGCCGAGCACGTGTTAGTTAACTACTATCGAGTTAGACTCGTACAAACAACGTGTTTGTATGTCGGGAAATACTGTTCGTTGCATTTAAATATCTACGTGGGTAGCAGAGCAAACATAGCTGTTTTATGTATATATATATGGTATATAATATAGATATATAAGGGGGAAAGGGATTATTAGTAATGGAGACTGAGAATCCCATTGCTAGTAATATACCCAACCACGTCGACCTTCTTGTGGTTCCCCCTGGAAACTATCATGGTTAATTCCTGATGAATTTATCCTGATGGGCTAACTGGCCTGTTTTCATTCTCATGGATCACCTTTTACTGGTGCTCCGCCAGCGTATCTCATTAGCGCAGGCGGGGTTACCATTGCATTTTCATCCACCAATATATATATATATATATATATATATATATATATAAAAAATACTATAAATAAGTCGATTGATGTTTTTTTCCCACGAACTCTCTAGTTATGAAATGAGCTTTTTCCAAGAGACTACAGCATGGAATTCTTCAAAAAAGGGGTAAAGAGGTTTCTTCAGGGTTGGCAATGTACACATAATTCTCCTGGTATTGCAGGAGTTCATAGGCCACAGTAATCGCTTACTATTAGTTGGGCCGTGTGCTTGTTTGCCAACTGGTGGTATAAAACAAGTGCTATAAAAAAAAGAAATACTTTTGGAAGTCGCTTCGAAATCCGTAGTGAAACGGATTTTTTTTTATTCGCCTGTTTTTATTTATTTATTTATTAATACTTTATTATAAACAAGTTATTCTTGTGGTATTAATAGACATTGTTATAATGTATAATATTAAATGAAGATGTACAACGGGCGAGCTTAACTCTGTAAGAGTTCTCTTCCAGCAAACCCTGAGTGGAAAGGAGCATTAATTACCAGCGGACAGTGTGCGTACAATAAGAAGTGAAAACAGTATAAAACTAGCTCAATATTATTATATATTTATTATTTACTTAGTACTACTAAGAAATAATGAATATGCTCAGCTAAATCACACACAATTTATTTCGTTGATATTTCTTTTTTATTTTTATTAAGGATTTTCGCGACTGGCTCTTGGCCACAACAGGATATCAGTGTTTTACTCTTATGAGGGCAAAGTAATAAACTTAATTGTGACCATTTTGTATTGCCATGGCACACGCATGAAGGAAGACAACTGTTACTTGTTTTACATATTTTGTTTTTTGTATATGCATTCTTTTATCTCTTTTTATTGTTTATGTTTGTTGTTTGTTATGTGCTGTAAGTAATTCATATATATATATATATATATATATATATATATAAATATATATATATATATATTTTATATATATAATATATATATATATATATATATATATATATATATATATATTATATATATATATATATATATAATATTCTCTCTACATATACAAAATAAGCTATTTTTTTTTAGCGATATCTCCGTCAATTCTGAATCAATTTTAATAATTATTATTGAAATTATTAGATGTTTTTTCTAAAATTCCATATTAATTTAAATTATTATAAATCTCAAATTGTATATTTCAGAGCACAGCTATTTTAAATGTAATTACTGCGGAAGTTTAATGCAAAGGATCGTCTTCCATCACGCCACGGTTATCTGCGATCTCAATTTGAAGGTAAAGTCATCGAATACAATTGTCGGTGGAGTGTATTGAGTAGCTATTCAATAATTCATGCTCTTACGGGCGACGGCTCCAATTGACAGAATGGCACTTTTATCCAGCTTTGGGGTATTAAAAAGTCCACCTTACACGAATCGTAAAAAGATTTTAAAAGGCCAGCAGATCACCAGCATGGCCTCCGGTATTGCGGATGCTTATGGGCAGCGGTAGTCACTTAGAGTGAGATGCATGCTTGTTTACCCACTGTTATAAAAAAAGTATCTTCACAGTTCTGCCGAGTTTAAACGTAACGTTTATCATGGGGGATGCTTTGTGGAATAGTTCGGATTGATACCTGCTGCTGATTTTCATCACAATACAACCCGCCATAAACTAAAGTTTCATCCCAACCATCTGGACGAGTGGCGGTCCTCCACCGTGCGTTTTTCAAGGCACTTTCTTCCACGCACAACCACTTTTTGGAATCAACTTCCAGCAGCAGTATTTCCGAATCGATACGACGTTATAACCTTCAAGACAAGAGCATATTCCTTTTTTTAAACGCCGGCAGCACAACTACAATGCCTTTGGTGCTGTGGATGATCATGGGCGGCGGTAGTCACTTACCATCAGGTGCGCCGCATGCTCGTTTGCCCCCCGTGTTGTAAAAATAACGTGTCTGCGAAACATCTTGTCGTCTATTGATATATTTTATTCGATTTGAAATAAGATCACTGAGATTATAAGATATTGGGGTCAATTCTAAGATGTAATACCTCTAATTTTTTCTCCGTCTACTGTGAAGTCTTAACCCCCCCCAGGTTGGTACTTGTTTGGGGCCAGGGTGATACCTGTGGGAAGGTATTGTCCCAATAGTCCGGGGGGATGTGCTAATATACCGGCGCATCCCCCGAGTGGTAGGGTGAGCACGCCAGCCACCCTATCTTGAGAGAGGAGACCTGCTCTTACCATCAGGGGGCGGGTCGCTGCCGTCGGAGATGTGGTGAGTGCGAAAGCGAACCCATGTCTCCGACATATGGCACCTCGAGGGTATATTGTCTGGTTTTTGGTGGGTACACTCCCACCTTACGAGGGGACTCCCACAGTACCCATTCACCCCCCACAAGGTGTATGGGTCTGCATAAAGCATTTTCCAGACGTTAAAAAAAGAGGTTCGTATTTGTTGCAAAATACAGAAAGTAGTTTACTATCATCTCAATAAATCATAAATAATGGGCTGTAACCAGGATTATCTTCAGAAAAGGAGGGGAAAGGGAGCGTAGTCATATCTTACTCTCACTAATGAATGAATGAGTATACTTTATTTGCATTATACAATATAAGAAATAAGTAAAACAATTTACAAACACAATGATACAATTGTATAAGTACAGTGAGACGGTCTTATTGCTGAGGGCAATCTTTTTAAGACAACCTTAGGGTAATAGACTAATTGTTGTACACGTAGAACGTGGCAACTATTGGCAAAACTCCCTTTATGGGATTAGCTTGGGATGTTCAGCAATGGATAGTTAAGGGCTAAAATAATGAAGATTATAAGATAAGTAAAGACTATTTATATATTTTTTTATGCTAAAGGACGAATAATTATTTTTGAATAAATAGATTCCTATATTTAAATGCGGTAATGAAAAAAATGAATATTCAAAATGTTTAAATCTAAATTTGCTTTAATATAAATATTTCTTTATTTCTATATGATTTTACTTATTACCTGATACATAAAGCAATAAATACAATGGGTGCTTGTTTCTAAATTTTCGGAATTAACTGGAGCATATCTAATGAGCTAATTCAAATCTTCTTAAGGGGAAAATTTTGTATTCTCATAGTTGGCGAAGAAATAGACGTAATGGGAAATTATAGCTACGCTGCTTAGTCTGGATTTACGGTGAAGCCTTTGACGGGACGAATTTATGGAACTCGTCGTGTGTGCAAATTGAAACAGCTCTCTACGAGTATCTGTGAAAGAATACAACCATGATTATTTCAAATAGAATTCTAATACAGTTCGTAAATATTATGTAGTTTGAAAAAACTTATTTATTTATTTTATTAATTTATTAAATAGGCAAATACGTTTATTATAAACATAGATAGATGGATACTTTTATTGTTTCGTCCATAAAATTACAATAATACGCTAAAAGCGTAATCTCTTCCAGGCAACATTTGGATGGAGTGTAGTTATATTATATAGAGTGATTATACTCTGAACTATTTACATTATTTTTATTATACACACACCGCACAGACAATCACCAAAAATATTGCTCTTTTTATTTTATATTTATTTTAATTATTATTTTCACGTACCCTCAAATGGGTTAAAGCTGAAAATCAGCGTTTTGTTCCTTGAACAATGTTACACGCTGAGCTTCGACCTTTTTGTATTGCAGCAGATCACACGTAATAACACAATTTTATAAATCTTATGTTGTTTTATGTATTATCTATTCTTATGTACATGTTGTGTGTGATTAGTAACAAACAAATAAACGATATATCTATCTATCTATCTATCTTATAAGCCATCGAAAGGATTTTATCATCTTAACATACATATTTAAGAATATACATAAATAACCTACTCCTATTTAGTTAATTTTTTTTTATACCAATGAGGTGGCAAACAAGCATACGGCCCACCTGATGGTAAGTGGTTACCATAGCCTATGAACGCCTGCAATACCAGAGGTATTACGCGTGCGTTGCCAACCCTGAAGAAATCTCTTTACCCCCCTTTTGAAGAACCCCATGCTGTAGGCTCTTGGAAAAATCTAGGCAGCTTATTCCATAACAGAGAGAGTAAATGGCGGTGCATAGATTAAAAAAAAAACATTGTAAATTAAATAAATATTTTGAAAGATAACAATTTCTGATTAATAAACATACACAAATATATAGTTACATATTCTTAGAACAGGAAAACATTACCTTCTCTTGGAGTATCGAGTGAAAGCTGATAGCATCGCATTGGTTCCCCGATGTCCTTTACATCATATTGCTGAGCAACACTCAAATGTCCGGATCGTATCTAATTCGGCTTCTATTAAATATTCAGTTTGTTGTCGAGCCCCTGATGGGTAGACAGCGGCGAAAATAACAAGGGTTTGTAATTTCTACTAATTGTCCTTGACTTGTGCCGGAGTACAGTTATTTCTCGTAGTGATGGGGCCACCTTGGTTACTTTTAAATTTGCGTGTTTAGTAAGATTTTTTTTATTTATTTTGCTACTTTTGCCATTTGACATTATTAGAAAAATATTTATACTATTTTTTTTTTGTAATAATATTAAAATGTGTACGAAATATTATAAAGCATAATAATGGAATGGCAATCCCGTCCGAGCTATTGGTATACGCTGGCGGGACACCAGTGAGAGATGATAGGCGAGGATGTAAGCAGATCAATTAGCCTATAGTGACGCATTCAACAAGCATTAACCTGGTTAATGCGTCTGGAATTTTCCTCCTAAAATCTATCGTGGTTAAATTAACCATGATAGGTTTTGATTTTTAGGGGAAAACGCGTGGAGGTTGACCTGATAGGGTATATTTTTAGCAATGGGGATGTTACATCTAACAATCCCTTTTCTAAACCTATTAGATAGGTCAAATTGCCGTATTTAAAACAACATTCCAGGAGGCCCTGGCCGTATATGAACGGCGCGTATGTACTCTCAGAAATATCTTTGCTAAGCTTCGTTTGCATCTGGGAGTGGACATCAGACCTTTTAGAAGTATATACGAACCGCTTAAAGTCTCCTATCACCATCATCATCATTGAAATGACCTGTGCTATTCATTCATTTGATCATCATCATCATATAAGCCTTTAATCATCCACTGCTGAACATAACCCTCCCCCTTGGGGGGTTCTGCCAGTAGTTGGCACGCTTGGCAGGCGGATCAACAACCGCAGTCAGGCTTAATAGATGTTTTAAGATGGACGCTGCTGCTCATCCCTCGCCCTCCCTTAGTCGGTTCTTACGATACACACGAGAAATGAAGGGGTGGCCTATTCTATGCCGGGACCACACGGACATTAATTTGTTTACCATTGAAAAATGCATGCAATTTAAAGAACTAGCAATAAAGATTAGCACAAATTTAGTATTGCTAGAGATCTCTCTCTCTTTTCATTTAAAAGTTTCCTCTTGTCGGTGCAACTAATTCATGCATCTTCCTCCAGCCAGCTCTATCCCAGGCCATATCCTTTATCTCTCTATACGACATGACACCTAGTGTTTCCTTTATCTGTCCCATGTATAGATATGCCAGTAATAATAAAATTTGTTATTCCCGGGGAGAAAGGGATTGTTAGTAATGGAGACTGAGAATCCCATAGCTAGCAATATACCCAACCAGGTCGACCTCCTCGCGGTTCCTCCTGGAAACTATCATGGTTAATTCCAGATGAATTCATCATGATGGGCTAACTGGCCTGCTTTCATTCTCATCGATCACCCTTCACTGGTGCTCCGCCAGCGTATCCCGTTAGCGCAGGCGGGGTTACCATACCATTTTCACTCATCAAAAAAAAAAAAAGAATAAAATTTGTTCTACGTGTATTTGATCACATCACTATTATTGTATGCGAAACTGCTATACCACAGGTATCTACTACGTATCTAAAATATCTACTATGTAAAATTATATCCATGGAGTACTATTGGTAAAGGTTTAACCTACCTCAGTTAGAATAACAATGAGCTTATTAAATTTTGTACGCTATATATAACAGAAAATAAATTGGCTTGAAAAAAGTATTGTATTTAAAAATTACATACTATCAGTGTAGTTGAGAAACAATATTTATAGGTTACTATACCATATATGGACCTATGTTCAACAGTGGTTAGTTAATAGCAATGTAATGACTATATATATATATATATATATATATATATATGTATGAATGAAATAAGTTTATTATACAAGCCACGTGGTATTATTTTGGCACCGGTTTAATTGCCGTAAAAGATGTAGGCATGTAAATATTTTACTTATTTATTTACTTAATTAATTATTTATTTTACATTTTATAAAAAAAGCGGTAAACAAAATTAGTAATTTTTAATTTAAATTATATATATATATATATATATATATATATATATATATATATATATATATATATATATATATATATATATATATGTATACGGGAACTTTATTAATTTACTATGTTTGTTGTTTCCATCAATTGTTTCATAAGAAAGTCTTCTTTAGGGTAAGTTTTCTTCTAAAAACTTAAACAGGATGCAAATAAAAATCTTTATGGTCTCCATAACTTAAAAGCTTAAATCTTACACTTTAAAATTTAAAGTGGAAACATTTGGCGTTAAAACTATTCTGTGGAGACGAGCGGTGGGTATCTTTGTTGCGAGACTGATGCAATGTGATGGTGCATTTAGATTATGCACATATTATTAGACAGCAACTAGTTTAGCGAATATTAATTAGGATCCAACACTACGTATACATTTACGATCGCCAATTAGCAACTAGCTACGGCTGCAGTTTGGAAGTTGGCAAACACTGATTTGGTGTTACCATTTAGTGAAAGAAAACAACACAGAATGTTATTTATAAATTTTTTATGCAACACAGAATGGCAAACAGGCTGACGGCCCACCTGATGGAAAGTGGTAACCGTCGCCTATAGACGTGAGCAGTACCATGCACATAACAGAGTATACTGTTTCGCCCATGATACCCTCCATGCATTGCCATTCCTACGGACTCAGGTGTTATTCCTCTCTACCCTGTAAATTCACGCCATATCCCACCCTTCAAACCGAAACACAGCCATGCAAATATAACTGCTTCACGGTTGAAACACGAATGGGACAGAGGTACCCAAGCAATCGACTTTTGTACAAAGTCTCCCTCTGGTACTACAATAGGTACTCAACATACTGATATTTCGATAAATAGTTTAAAATATTTTCGAAAATTATCAATAAACAATAAAATTCAATAAATATTTTTTTTATTTTTTTTTATGTATTTTTTGGTATAATAATATGATATCATACCGCCGTGTAGTCATAGGCCATATGTTTTAAAATGACTGTTTTTCATAAAAAAAAATCTACAAGTCTACAAGCATTTTTTATACCTCAATAACAAATTACCAATATTAAAGAAAAAAAAAAAACAGAAAGAACGAAATATTTTTATTGTAAACATAGATTTGGCCTATGTCCAGCAGTGGACGGATAATGGCTGAAATAATGACGATGAAATACTAGATTTTAAGCATTTTGAAATAATATTTTTTTTTATTAACGCCTATTCGGAGCGCATTTTTAGCCAAGCTGTTTGTAATTTATGTCAAAAAAAAAAAAAGAAATTCCCAGATCTCCTGGATCTATTGATGTGTATTTATGTCATTAAAATCAGGATAAATGTTGTAGTTTTAACATTTATTGCAATTTTAGTTGGTGCACTGCATTTGGGCGTAATGTAATTCGCCCTTACGGAATGCACTGGATTTATTTAGGGTACCGCAAACGCAGCGCTTTGAGGTGGTTCGAGCGTCCGCTCGCTGTACAGGCGACGAGAGAAGTATTAATTTAGTTTTTGCTTTGCAGAAATCCATCTACTATGAATGTATGTTTTTATGTGCTCTTAGATACTGCCGGTATGCCGGTATCTCTCTCTAGCGCCCTGAACCCCGGCCGACTGTGCTTCTGCCGGGAGTTAGTTTGCCATCTTCTCTCCTTAAGAGGGGATATGTGAATTTTTGTAAAAATTAAAAAGTAATAAATAATTTATATTCAAGTATGCATAATAAGCATTTTTAAATAGTCATTTGTTTTATAAACTACCGCCCAGTTCGGAATGCAATTTCAGCTGAGAATAACGGGCTGGAAACACAGTTGTTGCTTGTGAAAAATAATTACTAAAATATAGAACTTAAAACTTCTGTACATGACAGTACAGGTTTATGGTTATTCTTGGCGTGCATTGTGCGCAGAACTATTTTTGTATTCCACCACAAAAGAAGTTGCTACAGTAAACAGCGCGCTGGATATACTGGGCCGCCTATCTTTTGCTTCTTTTAAAATGTTAACTTCAATATTAACCGCCGTTAGTATTAGAAATAAAACTAAACATAATAAAATGTTTAGTGACTTTTTTTATGTAACAATTTAATAGTCGAGGGATGGGCAGCAGCGTCCCTTTTAAAACATCTCCAAAGCCTAACTGCGGTTGTCAATCCGCCTGTCAAGCGTGGCAACTACTGGCAAAACCTCCCAAGGGGGAGCCTTATGTTTAGCAGTGGACAATTAAAAGCTGATTTTTTTTATACTGCTGACGCTGACGCTGATACAAGCTGACGGCCCACCTGATCGAAAGTGGTAACCGTCATCTTTAAGTGGTTTATGAAATGAAAGAAATAAGCTGTAAAAAATCTATATGTACGGACAGACATGATAAAATATTAAGAATTCTGTATATACATATAATATAAAAAATAATAGAATTAATACTACTTTTTATTATTACTACCACATTTATTACTACATGAGGAGGTTTCCAGGAGGGACCGCGTGGAGGTTGACCTCCATAGGGTATACTACGAACAATGTGGACACTAGTTCCAGTTACTAGTAATCCTTACACTACCCTATTAGACCCTACTAATCAGATGCCCATGGGGGGGGGGGGGGATTGTTAGTAATGGGGACTACCAGTCCTATTGCTAGCAATATACCCTACCAGGTCGACCTCCCCGTGGTCCCCTGGAACACATCGTCTGAATATCAAACATCACGATGGGCTGCCTACATTTTCATTCTCAATCATCCATCACTGATGCACCGCCAGCGTATACCGTTAGCACAGGCGGGGTTATCATTCCATTATCGTCCACTAAAAAAAAAAAAAAAAAAATCAGATGCCCATTGTTTCGTTTGTTGTCTTTCAACAATTGTTTAGAATAAAATGTGTCTTACCATATTCATATTTCTTTATTAACCAATGTAACAGTTTACGTCACACAGTGGCAAGTCAATATTTACATTGTAATTTTGAAATTAATAAAACAAATGAATTATAGTTAACATTATAAATTAGTTACTACATGTCAATATAAAGGTAAATATATATAAATAATAATGTAAGAAGTGTGACAATAAATAAAATTTTTATTGTCACACTTCTTACGGTTAAACGTAAATAAATAATAATGCTATAATTCAATATTGGCATTTAGGTATTCGGTCACGTTGTAAAAAGGATGTTCTTCAAAATATGTCTTTGTTTTATTTTTAAATTCATTTCTAGGCAATGTATCTGTAAAAATTTTTATTTTTAAAATGTACAATAGTTTTTGTTAGTCGTGTTCTTGGCAATTCCAATTTGTCTTTATTTCTCGTGGCGTAACTATAAATAGCTGAATTTTTACAAAGAGTACCTCCTTTATCATATCAAATGAATTTAAATATGGTATAAAATAAAGACATATTTTGAAGAACATTGTGTTTGCCTTTTTACAACGTGACCGACTGCTTCATGATCTATAGGCGACGGTTACCACTTTCCATCAGGTGGGCCGTCAGCTTGTTTGCCATTCTAAGTTGTATAAAAAAAAAAACATTGATACATAGATTGATTATACAAAATACATTGCTGATAAATAAATCAACCCGTATAGGCGACTGATTCATATTAAATAGATGACGTAAATAGCACGTATCAACAATACAGCCGACCGATATAAAAGGCGATGAATGAAAAATACATTTTATTAATGTAACATACGTTCATTTACCGTTCATTCAATTGAACATTCGTTATTTAATATTAGTTAATAACAATTTTCACGTAATTCTATTTTTTTTTTATACAAAAAAAAAAAATAGAATTACGAGAAAATAATAATATTATAAATAAAATTCTAACTTCATAAAAAAAATAACTAACTAACTAACTTCTGAAATCCACGCATACTAAGTACTGGAAAACAATATCAGGGTGAAAAGGAAATCATTAGCATCGTATCTATAAAGTGTTCAAGCAACTGAATATTTATCTTAGAGGAACCTTTTCTATTTCGGGATCACGGATTTCTCGGTTTATACCTTATATTACATAGAGCTATCGGCTAACCAACATAGCCCGAAGGATAAGCAAGCTAAAGTGGCAATGGGCTGGTCACATAACTCGAAGGACCGATAACCGGTGGGAACGAAACATTCTTGAGTGGCGATGCCGTACATGCAAACCTCCCACTAGATGGAGTGACGACTATAAATGCATTGCAGGGAGTCAGTGGATGCAGGTGGCTCAGGACCATTTTTTATGGCAGTCTATGGAGGAGGCTTATGTCCAGCAGTGGGCGTATAATGGCTGAAATAATGATGATAATGATCTTGTCTCAAATTAAACAGAGCTTGTATTATGGGTAACTAGACAACTGATAGAAACACTTAAATGTATTTTTAAAGACTTTTCTTTATATCACAGAGGTGATAAACCAGCATACGGCCCACCTGATGGTAAGCAGTTACATATTACATATGTATTAATACTTTTTGTCTTTACTGTTTTTTTTTTTTTGTAATGACAATTGTCAGCTGTTGATTTTTCTTTAATAAAAAATAAAATAAAAATAATACAACAATAACAAGTATGTGAACTCTTTTAAATGAACTCGAAATTTATAGTGAAAATAAGTTACGGAAATTACTTTACAGTCAAATCAAATATACCAAATTGTTTGTCAGTTATTATTGAGACTAACTGAGTTCGTCAAGTATTAACTAACCGTAAGTTATAAGATTATAGCTGCATCTTAAAAAAATATTACATACAATTACCTGAACCATATCGTAACAATATGACTTTCCTATGACGTATATTCATGTATATATATATATATATATATATATATATATATATATATATATATATATATATATATATATATACAACTTAAAATAGCAAACAAGCTGACGGCCCATTTGATGGAAAGTGGTAACCGTCGCCTATAGACATGAGCAGTACCATGGACATAACAGAGTATACTGTTTCGCCCATGATACCCTCCATGCGTTGCTATTCCTGAGGACTCAGGTGTCATTCCTCGCCAGAAATTCACTGTCCTATCCTACCCTTTAAACCGAAACACAGCCATGCAAACACAACTGCTTCACGGTAGAAACACGAATGGGACAGAGGTGTACAAGCAAACGACTTTTGTACAAAGTCTCCCTCTGGTAAAGTAATTATAATTATTAGAAATAAAGATGTCTAATATTGACATTTTCATCTCGAGGTAAAAAAGATACGATCATGCTCACCTTGATAGGGTTCTGATTAGAACAATCATGATAGATAAACTATAATCATAAAAGTAAATGCTTTATTTTTATGCTAGATTTTCCCTAGAGACTACAGTGTGGGGTTCTTCAAAAAGGGTTTATTAAAGATTCTTCAGAGTCAGCAACGTGTTCGTGACACACCTAGTGTTACAAGCGTCCATAGGCTACAGTGACCGTTTACAATTAGACGGGCTGTATGATTGTTTGCCATTTTTGTGGTATAAAAAAAAAATGCTACAACGTTCTTTAAACCGCTATAAGTTTATAACTTGGACCGTTCAGTTCTATATAATTTGATTGGGCCCTCGATCGTACGTGACGTGAGTGGGAAGGTGCTGGTAGTTCCGAAGCTATGTGCTGACCAGTCAGTAGGCTGGGCTATTTAGGTTCTAAGTAATTGAAGGGTTTTAGTGGTTATTGGCAGAATTTTCTAGCACTAGCAGAATACGACATTGGCATAAATTGCCATCTTTTATTTTTAGACAGTTATATACACTCGTATTTATCCTTTACAGTCCTTTTGTTTAGATAGATAGATACTCTTTATTGTTTCCTCCAAAAGATTACAATAGTAAACTTATTATAAATATAAACAATTACGAGTATAAGAAATAATCACAATGAGAAAACAATGGGCGACCTTATCGCTAGAAGCGATCTCTTCCAGGCAACCTTTGGATGGAGAGGAGTGATTATAAACAGTTAGATTGCTTCAAATGTGCCTCCAGCACGATGTAGATCCTAGAAGATGTTTAGTGCAGGATTTTTAGTGTTTTAAATAATTTTGAAGTGTTTTTCCAATTGCTTCATTGATTAACTGTATTTGCGAACAAGTTTTTAGTATTTTAAATATTTTAAATGCACAATCGGGAGTTACCGCGATGAAATTTTTTTGCAGGTAAATTGTACCTACATATCTGCTTCTTTATTGCCGATATTTCGAAGGTTTCGCGCGTTAAAGTTTTTAGTAACTTCATAAAGACCATCGTCCTATCAGCTGCGTGGACAGATAGTCCACTGCTGTATATATGCCTCCCCCATATACGACCATAAAGAACGGTTTTAAGCCATCTGCATCCACAGACTCCCTACAATTCATTTGAAGCTGAGATTTGAGCATTTCACTCCATCTAGCGGGAAGTCGTTTTACACTACGTTAGCCTGTATTTCATAAAGATGTCTTCCTCATTCCTTAAACGATTTGGTCTATTCCTCTTTGTGGAGCAAAATGAAGTTATTGTGTGTATATTATTTGACATTTTCGCCGATTCTGAAATGATATCGGTACATTTATTGGAACTGATAAGGTTTACTCTCATGTTATTTTTTCAATGGATTCGATATATTTTGCGGAGCAAAATTTATAATATTTTGTTTTCTGTTAGTGTATGTACTCTTACCGATGTAATTACAATCTGCTCGATTCTTTTATCTTAATCTTTCAAATATAGACCAAGACATTCTTTTAAATGAATTATAGTGGATCGGTAACCCCGCTTGCGCTAATAGTGTACAATGGCGGGGCACCAGTAAGGAATGACAGGTGAGTATGAAAGGAAATCAGTTGAACCATATGACGAATTCAAAAAGATTTAACTAAAATGGTTTCCAGGGAGAACCGCGTGGATATACCCTATATTATTGTTGGGGTTGTCAGATTCTAAGTACTAATAATCCCTTTCCCCGACCTTAGTATTTATGTATCCTACATATAACCTGGTCGGTATACCAAACATCAAGAACCAGGCCAATCACGAAATTAGATGATTTATTAAATTCTTTGTCTCTCTATTATTATTTTTACTAAGTTTAATTGGCATCCTTCGTATAAAGTTATCGATCAATAAGTTCTCCAAGAAAGTTGCGCCTTCGAAATGGCAATCACCATTGAAGGTCTAATTAGGATTGCTGGAAGTTATTACCGAAATTGATAACATTAATCTTTTAAAGGACTAGTTAATAACCGTGGCTTGGGTTGACGAATAAGTTTTACGCCTTAAATTAAATGTGCACTCAAGTGCCGTTACATTTGAATGGGGTACTTTGCTGTTAAGAGTTTCAAGGCCACTTTCATCATTATAATTTCAACCATTAACTGTCCACTGCTGAACAAAGGCCTCTCTTATAGACTGCTATAAACGCTTTTTTTTATTTTTTTTTATTCAACTTAGAATGGCAAACAAGCTGGCGGTCCACCTAATGGAAAGTGGTAACTGTCGCCTATAGACATGACCAGTACTATGAACATAACAGAGTATACTGTTTCGCCCATGATACACCCCATGCGTTGCCATTCCTGAGGACTCAGATGTTATTCCTCTGTACCCAGTAAATTCACGCCATATCCCACCCTTCAAACCGAAACACAGCTTCTGACTCACTTGCATCCATTGATTCTCTATATTTCAGGTCGTTGCTTCATCTAGGGGAAGATCGTCCTACACTGTAGTGCTTATACAGTATCGCCGCTTAAGAAACTTCAAGTCCGCTTTAGTTGTACAAAAATAGCCTCTGACGTAGATTATAAGGCCACAGTTGTACTTATCGAACCACGAAGCAAACGGTGGCCATTTTAAAATAATCCAAGTATGAATTTGGAGAAATGGAGTTTAGAGTAGGTTAAAAGACTGTTTTTTTTTAAGGGTAAAGATGGAATGGTAATCCCATCTCCGCTATCGATATAGGCTGGTGGGGTACCAGTGAAGAATGATAGATGAGGATGAAGGCAGATCAGTTGGCCCAAAGTGTCCAATTGAACAAAAATACTATGGTTTCCACCGGAAACTGTATGGAGTATGACTTGATAGGGTATATGGACCTGTTAAACCTCATTTCTAACAATCCTTTTCCCCTCGATTAATACCTTGTAAGGTTGCCTTCCAAGTAGTGCTCCTGAGGAACTATCGTGGTTACTTAGTGAACTTGAACTCACACACCTGACCTAATTTCCTCACTGGGGGGTAAGGAATTGTTAGCAATGGAGTTTGACAGCCCCATTGCTAGCAATATGCCCTATCAGGTCGACCTCCACGTGGTTCCCCCTGGAACCCATCGTGAACAATTCTTGTTGAATTCGTCACGATGGGCTAACTGACCTACTTCATCCTCAATTATGATCCTTCACCGATGCCCCGCCGGTGTATACCGATAGCGCGGGTGGGGTTACCATACCATTATCACCCATTAAAAAAAACTCACTTATTACCTCTCTCTCTTATTATCTCTCTCTCTCTCTTCCGGCCAGCGTGAACCAATACCACAGCCATTGCTACTATTCTATATTCATCCCGTAAAAACACTTATTGCAGTTTTAAGCCACCATGCACGTTTCCATCCACGCTCACGTCGATCTAATTTATTATTTTAGCGAGCCCGAATGCGGACTTTCGGAATGTTTTCATAGAAATAAAATAAAATAAGCGTTCAGGGTAACATCAGTACGTGAGCCATGTGTGTAGCGTTAGTAATATGTGGGCGAAGTTTTATTTTGCGATGTATTAATGTTTTCCAGTATATATATATATATATATATATATATATATATATATATATATATATATATATATATATATATATATATATATATATATATATATATCTCTTATTTGTAAAAGGGTTTTTTTATTATCCTATAAAAATGATAAAAATGGAAAATAAATGACTAATTGTTTATGCAATCATTTCGCGAGTATTTTTTTTATGCAGCTTAAAATGACAAACAAGCTAACGGCGCACCTGATGGAAAGTAGTAACCGTCGCCTTTATACATGAGCAGTACCATGGACATAACAGAATATACTGTTTCACCCGTGATACTCTCCATACGTTGCCATTCCTGAGGACTCAGGTGTTATTCCACTGCACCATGTAAATTAACACCATGTAAAAACACAACTGCTTCACGGTAAAAACACGAATGGGACAGAGTGTGGAATTATTTTATAATAGCGTGTTAAGCCACTGTGACGTTTACCACTTTACATCAGGTGGGCCGTCAGCTTGTTTGCCATTCTAAGTTGCATAAAAAAAAGTAAATTAATAACAATTATTAAAAAAAGTTTTGTAAAAAAGATTTAGTACATGGAATTAAAAAAAAAGTAAATGTTGTGCTTATCCCTGAAGCTTAATCCGCTTTGTATAATAAGTGTGTTAGAACATTTTGTGGGAGATTTGGACAAAATGTTGCCTATTTAGACGGGATTTCTGGCTGCGTTTTACATTATTAGGTTTTTGCCCGATTCGTACGCGTGGATTTTAGAAGTAGAAACGGTAGTGATATAAAACACTTCTAGGTGGTCTGTCAAGATGAAACATATACCAGACTTTAAGTTAGATTTTCAGGTATACAATTGTGGAAACCGTATCCAGTTTGGTGTAGTAGTTTCTATGTAATGTATAATATTATGGTTTAATAATATGTAATAATTATGCCGGTCTGCAGTATGCAGCTGACACCACGCCCACCAACCACGGCACCTTCCAGCTGTACGAGCACAGCAGCAGTAACTCAACCGCCAGTCCGAACTGTGAGTACTTTGTCAGCTGCCAATATATGTACACCCGTCAGGTCGACCTCTGGCCACTGTCAGTGTAATTCACCATGTTGGACTCTCTACACCTTCACATTTTACTCAAAAATTATTCTATACATAACTAAAAAAAATTGTGTTTAAGTAAGGGTTCTCTTGTCTAAGTAAGGGAAAAATGTTGGGACACTTGATACGGCGCGACGAACTTACGTACCTTATAATAGATGGTAAGATAAAAGGAAGGAGGGGAAGAAGGAGACCAAGGCATAGTTATATCAGGCAGGTCAAGGGAGGAGTTGGTGTCGTGTCGTATCAAGAGGTGAAGAGACTCGCTGAAAATCGTAGTGAGTGGCAAGAGCTCCACCGATAAGAGCGTAGCTTTTAAATAGGATAGATAGAAGGGTTCTTATACATATTGTTTTGACATCTATTAGGTTTTATTATACACATATATGTGCTAATGAATAAATATATAAATACATATAGTGACAATGGATATTAGTTTCCATCAGGTGGGTGGGTAAGTTTTCTATTGTAAATTTCATAAAAAAGAGATGTGTCATGACAGATATACACATGATATCAGTACTCGCATCATCATCGTCATGTCAGCCACTATCCGTCCACTGCTGGACATAAGCCTCCCCCATAGACTGCCATAAAGAACGGTCGTGACGCACATGCATCCACTGACTCCCTGCAATGCATTTCAGGTCGTCACTCCATCTAATGGGGGGTCGTCCTACACTGCGTTTGCTCGTACGCGGTCACCACTCAAGAACCTCAAGCACTAGTAGTAATACAATTGATAAAAAAAAACATTTCAGTTCAGCCATTCACAAATGTATTACATCCGGAATAATAAAGATTTTATTGAGAGCATTTGGCGCTGGCTCCGAGGCAACGGAATCACGTTTTGCTGTGTTCCCCGACGTTGAATGGCGTCGACTTGTAAACAGCGTGTCAGTTACAACCGCGATTGAAATACGAGGGTGTAATGCACGAGATATGATTTGGTGATTTCTGTACGTAAACCAACAGATATTATATGTCAAAATATCAGCTTTATTCATGTCTATACCAATGTTATAAAGAGGAAAGATTTGATTCGTCGTCATTATTATATCAGTCTTCAATTGTCCACTGCTGGACATAAGCTTCTTCCTTGGGGGTTTGTGCCAGTAGTTGTCACGCTTGGCAGGCGGTTTGGCAACCGCCGTCAGGCTTTAGAGACGTTTAAAGACGGACACTGCTGCCCATCCTTCGCTTTCCCTTAGTAGCCTCTTACGACACTCACGGGAAAGGAAGGGGTGCCCTATTCTATGCCGGGACCACTCGGCCATTTGATTTGATTATTTGTTTGTAATTGATAGACTTAAAAACTACTTAACTGATTTTAAAAATTGTTTTACTCATTTAAATCTTTTTTTTTTACACCACTGAGACGGCAAACAAGTCGTTTGCTTGGGCACCTTTGCCCCATTTGTGTTTCTACCGTGAAGCAGTTTTGTTTGTATGGCTGTGTTTCGGTTTGAAGGGTGGGATATGGCGTGAATTTACAGGGTACAGAGGAATAACACCTGAGTCCTCAGGAGAACTACTCAAAATATAAATTAAAAATTGTTGCGTAACTTTGGTAAATGTATATGTGAATGATATATATATATATATATATATATATATATATATATATATATATATATATATATACATATGTGACAAAATATGTATGTAAAAATGTGTATAAATTTAAATTGTTTATGTATCTAAAGTTTATATATCAGTTAATAAATTTTGTAATTAGAAGAAGGCCCAAGACTTCACGACACAGGGAATCCTCGTGTGAAGTTTTGGGAACAAATGTAAAATTGAAACATGTGTTTTTGGATTTAATATATATTATTATTATTATTAAAAATTGTAAATTATTAACTGTAATTTTGATATGAGAGGAATTATCTATTAACCATTTTCAATGTATTTAAAACCATTGGTTGGGTTAATAAATTAAACTCAAAGTGAAATTAGTGGAGTTTTGTAATTAAGAACTTCGAGATAACTCAAAGGCAACTCTAAACTTCGCAGTCCAATAACGCAAATATCATTTCCGCACACTCAAACTGTAGCGTCACAGATACGTATTCATAGTGAAATGTCGAAGGAAGCCAGCGGCAGGTCGTTAGGTGCAATATTGGAAACTTTGCATTCAGACGCTGCCTCGCGCGTATCCGTTTGGTTTTTATTTAGATTGCCTTCCTGTCCTACTTTAGTATGCGTTGTACAAATATATTGGAAATAAATTGAGCTTTTACTTACAAGTGAAAATCACGACCCGAGTAACGTGACAAAGGGGGGGGGGGGAGGGATAGGTTTATTAGTAATGCGAACTACCAGTCCCATTGCTAGCAATATACCCTGTCAGATAGATCTCTCCGTGGTCCCACTTGGAAACCATCGTGCTGAATTCCAATGGATTAACTGACCTGTCTTTTCATCCTCACCTATCATGTCTCACTGGTGCCCCGCCAGTATATACTCGTACTGATAGCGCAGGCGGGGTTACCATTCTATTATCATCCATTAAAAAAAAAACTTAAATGATGACGACTTTAAATTGACATTTTAGGGTCGCTTAATGACGAGATAGTGACCTTCTTTTAGAGTATCAGACAATGATGATCCAGGTAACGTATTTTTTTCTTTTTTGATGAGTGAAAATGATATGGTAACTCCGCCTGCGCTAACGAGATACGCTGGCGGAGCATCAGTGAAGGGTGATATGAGAATGAAAACAGGCCAGTTAGCCCATCATGATGAATTCATCAGGAATTAACCATGATAGTTTCCAGGGAGAACCGCGAGAAGGTCGACCTGGTTGGGTATATGGCTAGCAATAGGATTCTCAGTCGCCATTACTAACAATCCCTTTCCCGCCACATAATTATATTAGTGACTTTAAAGGGACGTCATTTTATAGTATCGGGTAGACTGGAAGAGATCTCTGTTAGAGATAAGACCACCCTTGCTCATAATATTTATAAATGCAATAACTATGTAATTTGCAAGTGCAATAAATATATATATATATATATATATATATATATATATATATATATATATATATATATATATATATATATATATATATATATATTGTTATTAAAATATACTAATACTAAACTGGAATGCAAACAGCGTGAAGTGTAACGTACAGTGTACACTTAACGCCCAATTACAATAAAGGAGTTTATTGTTTACAATACACGTATATTCTTATGCGTAATGTTCACAACGTCGTAAATTACACGTGTCTCACCTGAAACACGATGGTAGATAAAACAAAGATTGTAAACGGATCGAATTCAAAGGGAGGAAATTACTAATTCGACCGCATTTGTATTTTTTGAGAATTCTTAACTGTCTTCGATTGGGGGAGAAAAGATTGTTAGTAAATGGGGTCTAATATTTTTTTTTTTATACAACTTACAATTACTTACAGAGGTACCCAAGCAATCGACTTTGTACAAAAGTCGATTGCTTGGGTACCTCTGTCCCATTCGTGTTTTAACCGTGAAGCAGTTGTGTTTGCATGGCTGTATTTCAGTTTGAAGGGTGGGATATGGCGTAAATTTACAGGGTACAGAGGAATAACACCTGAGTCCTCAGGAATGGCAACGCATGGGGGGTATCATGGGCGAAACAGTATACTCTGTTATGTCTATGGTACTGCTCATGTCTATAGGCGACGGTTACCACTTTCCATCAGGTGGGGCCGACAGCTTGTTTGCCATTCTAAGTTGTATATAAAAAAAAATGTTGCTTCTACATTTATATTATTTTCTTCTAGAACATGTGACTCTATGATTAATATATAAAATACTACCCCCTACATTGTCTGCGTAATCAGGATACCTTGATTTTTTTGCATTTGCACAACACTCTTCGGAATCAACTTCCAGCAGCAGTATTTCCGAACCGATACGACAACATAACCTTTAAGAAAAGAGCATATTCCTTTTTAAAAGGCCGGCAGCACACCTGCATTGCCGCTGGTGTTGTGGGTGATCTAGGCAGCGGTAATCACTTACCATCAGGTGAGTCGCATGTTCGTTTGCCCCATATGTTGTAAAAAAAAAATAGTAGCCTATATTCTTCTCCATCCTTAATTGAACATGTGCTGTACTAAATTTCACGACGATTGGTAAAACCGTTAAAGCAACGAGAGGCATCAAAGAAACTAACTCACTTTCTAGTTCATTATATAAGTAAGGTCCTATTGGCGTGCATTGTATTAAAAAAAAATACAGAAAATATTCATAATTTTCAAGCAATAATTGTTACACTGAAAGATGAGAAAACAGAATGTGTTCCCGAGGAACATTTTCCATTCAAATCGTTTGGACATTCCCATTATACAGTATCCATTGCCACTCGAAATACGTTGTACATTGATCACAATCTTTATTGGGAGGCAATGAACTTTGAAATACGTTTGCTATCGAATGCTCAGTCATTCACACGAATATAGGTCAAAGCTATTAACAAATGAGTTCTTTGCTAGGCACCGACTCATTGAAGGGAATGTAGTTTGCTAAAAATAAACTGAAATATAAATTTTACACCGGTTTCGGAGTGGCATACAGCTGACGACTTACCTGGAAGAGAGTGATACACTGGGGAGATTGTTAGCAATGTGGTTTGATAGCCCTATTGCTAGCAATATGCCCTATTAGGTCGACCTCCACGTGATTCTCCTTGAAAACCATCGTGAACAATTCTAGTAGAATTCGTCACGATGGGCTAACTGACCTGCTTCATCCTCACCTATCATCCTTCACTGGTGCCCGCCAGTGTATGGTATACCGATAGCGCGGGTGGGATTGCCATTCCATTTTCATCCATTAAAAAAAATACAGTATACACTGTTACCTATTATTATCACCATCATATCAGCCTTCAACTGTCCACTGCTGGACATAAGCCTCCCCCTTGGGGGGTTTTAACTGTAGTTGCCACGCTTTGCAGGTGGATTGGCAACCGCAGTTAGGCTTTAGAGATATTTTAAGAGGGACACTGCTGCCCATCGTTTGCTATCCCTTAGTCTTCCCTTACGACACCCACGGGAAAGGAATGGGTGGCCCACTCAATGCTGGAACCACACGACATTTCATCATCAAGAAGTCATGCTCATAAATACTTCAACCTGAGACACAGGTGGTGGGTGGTGTAAGACAAGTGATATACGAGACACTTCAGTTCTAAGTAGGCGTAACTAATCACAGTGAGTGCCCTCACGTAAGGTATGAGCATGTAAGAACTTCTTGCCTCATTTTACATTTTCGCCTTGGTATATACCAGGCTTAATCAAACTTTTGATATTTATGAGAGCTGTTTGCAGTATCTCTGCCCGCGTGAATCCGTATGCACTCGTAAAGTATCCTGTGTTAAGTTAGGATATAACTTATTTCCAAATTTTATTCAAATTTGTTTACCCGTTTGAACATAATTTTTGTATAATACAGTTGTTGGCAAATGAGCATGTGGCTTCCTAAGGGGCTCCTTATGATGTCTGATTTAGTAAGAAACATCCCAATATTTTAATATACTTTCACATTTATAATATTGGTAGTATATTAGTATTCAGTAAAATTTATTTCCTGCACTCAATTGGTAATTTAATAATAATAATTATTCAGTTACAAATAGTAACTATTTAAGGAGTAAATTCCATTATCTTTTTGAAACTCACGAACGTAACCTTCGTTCCAATAATACTCTCCAATTATCTTTCCCCTCTCACCGTACTGGTTACGCTTCAAACTCTTTTCTCCTACATTCTTCACGACTCTGGAACGCGCTTCCAGATGCCATTAAGAGACTACCGACTAAACCGTCTTTCGAAAAAAGCGTTCACGCTCACTTCTTATCTTTATCCGAGCAGTAAGTGCTTTATATTATTCCCAAATTCGTGTATAATATAGTATATATCATATATGTGTAAGTGTACTCGTATTTGTTCATATATATTTATTCGTTTATATATGTAATTTTAGTATGTATGTATATCAATAATTACTAGTACCGCATTTGAGTATTCTGACACTTCCCTATGGTTGACTGAGAGAGAATGCTTTCAGCATTAAGTCCGCCATGTACACATATTTGTACTAATGAATAAATAAATAGGTTTTTTCAAGAGACTACAGCATGGGGTTTTTCAACACGGGGGTAAAGAGGTTACTTCAGGATCGACAATGCGCGCGTTATGTCTCTGTTATAGCGCTTACCGTATGTTTGATGGGCCGTATGCTTGTTGGCTATCTTTGTGGTATAAAAAAAATACGATTATAATTGAATAAAACATATTAATGATACCTATGTTATTAAAGGAAATAAAATATTTAAAATAAATAAATAAATAAATAAATAAATAAAAGGAAAACAATAGTAATAAATAATATTGCTTTTTTTACAATCAGAACATCTATTTGATGGAAAGCAGTAACCATCGCTTGTTCACATAGACATAACAGAGTCTTTTTTTTTTTTTATACAACTTAGAATGGCATGGTATGGTATGGTGTGATGGCCATGATATCATACGTTGCCCTTCCTGAGAACGATATACCCTGCACATTCCTTGGTATATTGGTACATCTTTTAAACCGAATTACATGCAAGCATAGTTGTTTCACGGCACAAATACAGAAATATGAATGGGATAAAGGTACCCAAGCAGACGACATTTGTATAAAGTCTCCCTCTGTTTTGTAGCTGCGTGATGACATCGTCATTGTTAATTTCAAATTTTCGGGTTGTATATACATATTCGAGCTGCATGACCCGAAAGTTTTATCAACCGAATGTCACTATTGTCCTCGGAGAGTAGGTGAAGCAGTTAAAATTTGGAAACATCCGAAATATTTCATTAAGGAAGATGGATGTAGGCTTTGCAAGGGACTCAGTGATTGGTACATTAAAAACCCGCGATAATTTCGTCATAGTCGTAGAATACTGACGGATCTGACAAATGTTATATATAAAGATCCGTCAGTATTCTACGACTATGACGATTTGTTTAAATGCGGTATGGATACCGTGAGTGCTGTGTGTAGGGTGGCTGTGCGAGGGTACCCGAAGATACTGCGCGAGTTGCCTGACGAAGACGCCGCTCACTTCAGCCGTGTCGTGACCGCGACGTGGTGCAATCCATGTCGAAACGTCAGCAATAAAAAAGCAGGTATGTAGGTACTATTTACTTGTGAAATTTTTCATCGCGCCAAGTTTCTTTTTACTACTTAGAATGGCAAACAAGCTGACGGCCCACCTGATGGAAAGTGGTTACCTTCGCCTATAAACATGAGCAGTTCTATGGACATAACAGAGTATACTGTTTCGCCCATGATACCCCACATGCATTGCCATTCCTGAGGACTCAGGTGTTATTCCTCTGTACTCTGTAAATTCACGCCATATCCCACCCTTCAAACTGAAACACAGTCATGCAAATAACTGCTTTACGGTTAAAACACGAATGGGACAGAGGAACCCAAGCAAACGACTTTTGTACAATTCCCGATAGTGTATATAAAGACGTCGCCATTTATGAAATGTTTTTGATAATTATGTATCACTGAAAGGTTCACTCCCGTATTAATGTCAATGTTGGCATCATAGCAATGTTTACATAGCAATATCCTGTTTGTTACGAAGTAAAATGTTTTTGTAGATATTAGATAGAGTGTCTACATACAAACGCTTCTTCAAAAACTGTTCAACTTATACATACACATATATATATATATATATATATATATATATATATATATATATATATATATATATATATATATATATATATATATATATATATATATATATATATCGGACATATGGGAGAAATTATATTTATTTACTTTATTTTACACACTAATAATACATAAAAATATGACAGAGGTAAGTAAAGGTACAAAGGCTAGGATAGCTCTAAAAGAGTTCTCTTCCAGCAACACCCGAAGTGGAAAGGAGCATCAATGTCAGCGGGTAGAACATAAATAAAAAAAACAAAAACAATGCAAAATTCTAACAAATATATATTTGAAAGACTCAAATAAACAGTGCATGATGATTCGTGATTATGCTTATTTTACTGCTTACTTTGATTTGTATCTAGTATAGACTTGTTAAATTTAAAATTATTGAAAATAACTGCCGTTTTAAATAAATTAAATAAAATACATGTAAATTAAGTTAAATTAAGTAAAATAAAGCCTTAATATCTTTGTAATAAAACAAAAATTGTTTACAATATTGGAGTTCGTCATTATTATTTTTCTCCCACCTTAGTTTAACGAAAAAAAAGGTACTGTTCGAATGGAGGCGTGTGCGCGGACGCTTGCTCCTGTAAAGTAAATGTAATTTGTGTATTTTAAACTGTATGTGCCCTGAGGACCTGTTAGAATTTGTGTGCGCGTGCATATAGGAGTTGAGGAAGAACTGCCGATCACCTGCAGCAGAAAAAACTCACGAAGCCAATGCCAGGTTAGTCCTCCTCGACAGACAGACTCTTTTCCTTATAAAAAGCTTCCATTGCGGTGTTTTACCTTACAGTAGCCAATACGAATATATGTGTATTTTTATAATATCAGGAGAAATAGTTCCGAATACTAATTTGAAAATCGAACAGAACTGGAAAGTTTTTAATAAAATTACTTGCAACACTAAAAACATGGCGCGTATTGCATTGATTAAAAAAAAAAGGCAAATCGAGTTAGCCAAATGCCAATTTGGTTGATTAAATGTTGATACGTTTTACGAACAGTCGATGCTGTATCTATATATTTTAAGTCGTCGATACACAAATCTGTGTTCTAAATTCCAATGTTTTGAATTTAATATACATAAATACAGTACAGAAGTAATTACTTCATAATACGAACTTCCACTTTTTTCAACGATGTATGTAGTAGGGATAACGAAAAAGATATATTTAACAGTAGCAGCACTTATATAAAAAAAAAAATATCGCAAAGTGATTTTAACGGCGTTTAATCTGTGTTTGCACACTTTCTACCATCGTACGGCTCGCCATCGACAGGAAGTTCATCCTCATGTCCTACAGCCTAAATGGTCGCGTACAACGCGGTTTCAGAGATGTTTTCTCCCACGAACACTCAGGTTATGGAATGAGCTCCCTGCCGAGATTTTCCCAAGAAAGTACAGCATGGGGTTCTTCAAAAGGGAGGTAAAGAGGTTTCTTCAGGGTCGGCAACGCGCGCGTAATACCTCTGGTATTGCAGCGGTATTGCATTAGGTGGGCCGTATGCTTTTTTGCCACCTCAGTGGTATAAAAAAAAATCTAGACTGTAAGTTCTTTTTTTATACAACTTAGAATGGCAAACAAGCTGACGGTCTACCTGATGTAAAGTGGTAACCGTCGCTTATAGACATGAACAGTACCATGGATATAACAGAGTATACTGTTTCGCCCATGACACCCCCCATGCGTTGCCATTCCTGAGGAGTTGGGTGTTATTCCTCTGTACTTTGTAAATTCACGCCATATCCCACCCTTCAAACCGAAACACAGCCATGCAAACACAACTGCTTCACGGTAGAAACACGAATGGGACAGAAGTACTGCAGGAATCGACTTTTGTACAAAGTCTCCCTCTGGTATAACTATAAGCTTCCTTCAAAAATAACACAAATTTCACAATATTTTGCCAAACATTGATGCATTCTTTTTTTAAAATAATAAAAAGCTTTTGTTCCTCATAATAAAATAACTTCTATGTGTAACAAAGCTAATAGAAGAATAAAATAACTTCAGTAAAATTATTTAGCGTATGGTGTGTAAATTTGAAACGGTCATTTTCGTTCATCTTATTTTAACTCTCCTGACTCGGGTTACCATTCGCGGTCAACCAGTTGACCGCAGTCGACCCTATGGCTACCCATACTGCTATACATATGCTAATATAAACATTAATGTAAGGAACGACCAGTGGGCCAACATTTTTGGCATGTCCCAAATGAATAAATGATATTTCTGGACGCATTGCTTTATTTCATCGCATTGATTTTGGCGTGAATTTATTGGGTACAGAGGAATAACACCTGAGTCCTCAGGAATGGCAACGCATGGGGGGTATCATGGGCAAAACAGTATACTCTGTTATGTCCATGGTACTGCTCATGTCTATAAACAACGGTTACCACTTTACATCAGGTGAGCCGTCAGCTTGTTTGCCATTCAAAATTGTATAAAAAAAAATCTTAAAATGAAGTGATAATCCCATCTGAATTTTGGTTTACATTACCCCTCTCTTCGTCCTCTTCATTGCTGAAGGTCGTGTCCTTGAAAGGTGTCTGTTGTCTCTCTTATGATGTTACTTCATTTCGCACGGTCTGCAGCCTTTCGCAGGGTTCAGGCTTCAATTGTCACTCCGTAACAGCGGTTACTTGGTCCGACCATCGATTAGGCGATCGTCCGCGTGGTCTTTTCCCCTCTATCTTGCCTACAACAATTTTTTTTTATGAGTGAAAATGGTATGATAACCCCATCTGCGCTAACGGGTTATACTCGTGGAGCACCAGTGAAGGGTGATAGATGAGAATGAAAACAGGTCAGTTAGCCCATCATGATGAATTCATCAGGAATTAACCATGATAGTTTCCAGGGGGAACCGCCAGGAAGTCGACCTGGTTGGGTATATTGCTAGCAATGGGGACTAATCTCCCCATTACTAATAATCCCTTCCCCCTGTTATGGTGTTGTTAGACTCCATTATAAATAATCTCTTTGCATTCAATCAAAAGGAGCACGAGGGATGGGCAGCAGCGTTTCTCCCAAAGTCTCGAAAGCTTAACTGTATTTATTTATTTACAAGAATTTTAAAAATAACAAAATTTTTTATAGTTTTGTAGTTGCCAATCCGCCTGCCAAGCGTGGCAATTACTGGCAAAACCTCATAAGAGGAAGGCTTATATTTAGCTGTGGACAGTTTAAAGCTGATATGATGTTAATCCAATCAGGTTAGTTAGCCTGGATGGTTACTTCTATTAAACTTTAAGAAAATATTTATTTATTTATTTATTTAACTCTTTATTGCACCATAAATAAAAATATACAATGACAAGTGAATAATTCAAGTGAAATACAGTAACGTAAATACAGATTGAAATATACACATAAAGGTACAAAGGGCGGTCTTATCGCTAGGGCAATCTCTTACAAATAAATATAATTTTTAAAATAAGAAAACCTATAGAAAATGCCACTATGAATATTATTTTAAATATTTATAGCACGCTTTCCTAATTGCAAACAAATTGTTCTATCTTCTTTTCTTTTCCTTACGGTATAAATATAAGTATTGTACATTATACCCAGTTCTCATCAGGCACCGAGATCACTATCCACATTAGCTTCCTGCATTCGACAGATAAAGTTAATTACTGTTGAACAATGCCAATTCTATATACGGAACAGCCTTGTTTCCGTACAAAGAGCGAGCGTGGTGGTCTCTTTATGTTAACTTCAATGGCTCGTTGTTTATTTTGATAAAAACTGTGCCACGCTTTGAATGCTTAATGAGTTTAGAGCTTATATGTTGTATGAAGTCAACATTATTATTGCTAGTGAAATTGAATATTTTTTGTAAAGAAATTTGTGTCTAAAAATAACTAAAACTTAGGTTGGGTTAGTATTGAAAGTTTTTTTTTTTTTTATGGGTGAAAATGGTATGGTAACCCGCCTGCGCTAACGGGATACGCTGGCGGAGCACCAGTGAAGGGTGATCGATGAGAATGAAAACAGGCCAGTTAGCCCATCATGATGAATTAATTCATCAGGAATTAACCATGATAGTTTCCAGGGGGAACTGCGAGGAGGTCGACCTGGTTGGGTATATTGGTAGCAATGGGATTCTCAATCTCCATTACTAACAATCCCTTTCCCCCAGTTTTGAAAGTTAGTAAGAGTTACAATTTCAACAGAAGAATAGATAGCTAATGATTTTGATATATTTTAGTTCGTTTTAACGGTAGGGGGGGGGGAGAGATTGTTAGTATTGGGGATCAAATAGCCCCATTACTAGCAATATATCTTGTCAGGTTGACCTCCACGTGGTTCCCCCTGGAAACCATCGTGGCTAATTCTAGTTGAATTCGTCAGGATGGGCTAACTGACCTGCTTTCACCCTCATTAGTCATCTATCACTGGTGCCTCGCCAGTGTATACCGATAGCGCAGACGGGGTTACCATACCATTATCACCCATTAAAATAAAAAGTACGTTTTAACGTACGTTTGTACGTCGATACCAATGTTGATTTCCTTTTATTTCTTTTTATATCATTGAGGTGGCAAAGAAGTATGTGGCCCACCTGACGGTAAGTGGTTTTTTTTTAATGGATGATAATGGAATGGTAACCCCACCCGCGCTATCGGTATACACCGGCGGGGCACCAGTGAAGGATGATAGATGAGGATGAAGTAGATCAGTCAGCCCATCGGGACGAATTCAACAAGAATTGTTCACGATGGTTTCCAGGGGGAACCAGATGGAATGGATCGACCTAATAAGGCATTTTGCTAGCAATGGGGCTGTCAAACTCCATTGCTAACAATCCCTTTCCCCCCGGGATTTGTGTTTGTATGTTGTGTATTTCGGTTTGAAAGGTGGACTTTTTATATCGAAGTACAGTCATGAATGGGACACAACACGAATGGGAAAAAGATATCCAAGAACACGACTTTTGTACAAAGTCTCCTTCTATAAGTAATAAAAATATTAACACCCTCTAGTAAAATCTTTTACCGTCCATGCTGCTAGATTGTGGAATTCTCTTCCACTATCTATCCGTGAGAGACAACCCCTTAATATTTTTAAGAGTAGACTTAAAGAGCATCTTCTATCTCTATGAACATATATTTATTTATCTATATATGTATGTACGTATATTATATATATATATATATATATATATATATATATATATATATATATATATATATATATATATATATGTGTGTGTATGTGTGTGTAAGTATATGCATAGATGTAGGTATGTATTTATGTATATGTGTATTTGTACGATTAAATATAATGCAATTAATTTAATTTTGTCTGTTTAAAAATTGTCACAATATTGTACACTGCTGTGTCCGCTGACATTGATGCTCCTTTCCACTTTGGGTGTTGCTGGGAGAGAACTCTATCAGAGTTAAGTTCGCCTTTATACTTTTGATTACCTCTGTCTTATTCTTATAACTAGTGTGTACAATAAAGAATTAAATAAACAAATAAATAAAATTTACATAACAATCTGCGTGTAGGTTACTTCCTTAATAAGGTCAGTGAACTGCCATCCTGCGACTATCGACTGACGTCAGACTTATATATATATATATGTATATATTAATTAGTTAACCAAACTATTAATTACTGTTACTTGTGTTATATTTGTACTTACGATACGTTTAGTTTACCGTTATATATCACGGTTATCTCATTTGGCAATAGTTAGTTTACGACTTCCCGCTCCGCTACGAGCGTGATACATTTGCTTTAGTTGCTAAGATAATTTGATTTACGTCCGTTGTTGTTACGAGTCAGTAAGTACATTTTGGCTCGTGACACAACCAGTTGATTTTTGCTATACGATAAATCAATAACGTTTATTAATATCTCTGATTTTGTCATGACTTTTTTTAAAGCCTTTTTACTTAAATTGCGATATCTTTTTTTTTTTATACAACTTAGAATGGCAAACAAGCTGACGGCCCACTTGAAGGTAAGCGGTAACCGTCGCCTATAGACATGAGCAGTACCATGGACATAACAGAGTGTACTGTTTCGCCCATGATACCCCCCTTGATTGAGGTCGTCAATTTGCCTGCCAAGCGTGGCAACTACTGGCAAAACTCCCCTTATGGGGAAGGCATATATCCAGCAGTGGATAGATAACGGCTGAAATAATAAAAAAAAAACTATTTATAATTTTGCTTAATAACTAGTTGTTAATGCAATTCATACTTTAATTATTGGATTTAAGACTTCTTTTTGGGTCAAAGTCACCTCCGTCTTTCTCCACAACTCTGTTTCTGTCCATTATAAACCAGTTTTTTCCGGAATATTCTGATATATTATCAACCCACCGTCTTATTGGTCCACCAATATTTCTCTTACCTCGTGGTCCTGTCCATTTCCTAATTTGAAACGTCCATCTATTGTCAGTATAGTGTGGGTAGGGGAAAGGGATTGTTAGTAATGAGGTCTAAATTTTTTTTTACAACACAGGGGGCAAACGCGCATGCGGCTCACCTGATGGTAAATGAATACCGCCATTCACGCCATATCCCACCCTTTAAACCGAAACACAGTTGTGCAAACACAACTGCTTCACGGTTGAAACACGAATGGGACAGAGGTACCCAAGCAATCGACTTTTGTACAAAGTCTCCCTCTGGTTTCAAGGGTGACCCTACAAGTATATATATATATATATATATATATATATATATATATATATATATATATATATATATAATATACAATCCTAAGTGCATTAGAAGGAGTACCCCATTATTATTTTGCCCTTTTACTGTATAGTATATACACATGTGTGTATAAACTATACAGTATGTGTATACATACATTATGTGTATGTATATACACATATACTAGTTGAATTGAAATGCTGAATGAATATTTCGGTCAGAAACATGTCTTTTTTGGGACTCACTTAGATGACCCCTAATGAGTTAACCATTAAATACCTTTACGGAAAATGCTTTAGTTGACTGCATTAAAGACTGAAAAAGGTCAGTCCGCTTTCAGATGTCACAGAGGTCCAATTAAGGTGAGGCTGTACGTACCTATGTGTTCAACTTTTAATACTGCCGGTCTCTACCTTTACGCTTGGTAGACCGCGGGCGGAAAAATATTAATGGCATCCAAGCTACGAATTTATAGGTACATAACATAACTAACATACTAGTTGTGGCCCGCGGCTTGTCATGAATTATAAATAATTATTTTATTAAATCCCTTCTCCTTTTTTTTTTGTTTTAAACTATATTTGTCAACCGACTTTAAAAAGGATGTTCTAAATTCAGTTGACTTTTGTATATTTAAAATCTTATAATTCCGTCAGGTGTGAACCGATTTTTTTATTTTTTTTTTTAATTGGCTTGACATGAATTGTAAGTAATTATTTTAATCTGTTTATATGCTGAGGTTTTCCCAAGAGACTACAGCATGGGATTCTTCAAAAGGGGGGTAAAGAGGTTTCTTCAGGGTCGGCAACGCGCGCGTAATACCTCTGGAATTGCAGGTGTTCATAGGCTCCGGTAACTACTTACCATCAGGTGGGCCGTATGCTTGTTTGCCACCTCAGTGGTATAATTTTTTTTTTTAATTTTAAACTATGCTTTTTATCTGACTTCAAGAGGGAAGAGTTTCTCAATTCGGTTAAACTTATTTTTATGTCTGTTACCTTTTAATTCCGTCATCTGTTAATCGATTTTTATAAAGTTTATTGTATAAATAATTGCTAATATTAATAAATTAATTACTTATTATTACATAACTTTATTAAATAATTATTTATTAAAATATTTATTATTATTATATGACATTTTATGATGTTTCTTTCTTTTTTTTTTACAAAAGTCAATAATGTTATAACAACGAACTGGCTGCGAGATATTATATTAAAATAAAAAAATCCAACTTGTTTACCGAAGATAGAAACACTGAAAGTGCCCTATAACGATTACTCTTTCTAACAATAAAAGAAACGACAAGTCCCAAAATGGTAAACAAGTGACAGATGAAACGAGAAAAACTGTCGTTTCAAGTGATTTTATGACAAAACTATTGGTTCATTGCAATGTTTGAGAGAATAATCTGTTTTCTATATGTTTAAGGGCCCCATTAATTTTATAGAAAAGGAATTAATATTACTTACCTATTTGCTATGACCAGAAGGAAACTTTGTACAAAAGTCGATTGCTTGGGTACCTCTGTCCCATTCGTGTTTCTACCGTGAAGCTGTTGTGTTTGCATGGCTGTGTTTCGGTTTGAAGGGTGGGATATGGCGTGAATTTACAGAGTACAGTGGAATAACACCTGAGTCCTCAGGAATGGCAACGCATGGGGGGTATCATGGGCGAAACAGTATACTCTGTTATGTCCATAATACAGCTCACGTCTATAGGCGACGATTACCACTTTCCATAAGGTGGGCCGTCAGCTTGTTTGCCATTCTAAGTTGTATAAAAAATACCATTTTCATTAATAAAAAAAATCGTCTCACACAACACAACAACAGTACTTGTAATTTTAATAAATTCTTTATTTTTATATTTCAGTTGCCAAAATGGTATATGGGAATCCAGCGCCTTTTATGTAGTTTGTGTAATTGCCCATTATGTGCCAAATAAAGTAGAATCATTACATACAGGCTATTATAATTCGAATTGAATTGTTTATACTTACTTTTTTATCTTCTTTATTTAGAAGCTTTTATCCTATAAGGATATGTCAGCCGCATCGTACCCTATTTTTTTTAAATACCTCACATACTTAAAACGTTGATACATAAATAAATAATACATCATATCACACACAATTGTCGTCCTCCGTGGCGCAGCGGTCAACACGCCTGCCTGCGACGTGGAGGCCCCGTTTTCGATCCCCGGCCAGGTTATGATGGAAAACGATCTTTTCCTGATTGGCCTGGGTCTTGGATGTTTATCTATATATATATATATATATATATATATATATATATATATATATATATATATATATATATATATATATATATATATATATATATATATATATATATATATATATATATATATATATATATATATATATATATATGTATCTATTATAAATATAGTATCGTTGAGTTAGTATCCCATAACACAAGTCTCGAACTTACTTTGGGGCTAGCTCAATCTGTGTGATTTGTCCGTATATATTTGTCGTTATATATCTTAGTAGTATATTTTGATAAAGGGAATTATTGATACAAAAATATAGTAATTAGATATTAATTGTTTATACTTAATACTCATTCGATTACTAGATCGAGTGTCGATTCGAATTCTAGAACTTTCATGACAAAAGAAAAAAAAAAAAACAAAGAACATTAGAATAAAAAAAAAAAACAAAATTTGATTTAACCTATTTTCCATTCTACTAATAACTTTACTAATGTTATAAATGTGAAAGTGAATTTGTTTGTTCGTCATCTTGTTGTATCCGCTAATAACTGTCCATTGCTGAACGAAGCCTCTCCCATAAAGGGGGGTTTGCCAGCAATAGCAGGCAAGCCTGCCAAGCGCGACGACCGCAGTTTGGCTTTTAGTGATGTTTCAAAGGGACGCTGCTGCTCATATCTCCAAGCTCCAAGGAGCTCCCTTATTCGCCTCTTACGACACCCATGGGAAAGGAAGTGATGGCCCATTCTGTGGCGGGACTTACACCGCAACGTTTGTTACCTCATAGCATCTTAATTAATTACTATAAAAATTGGAATATACGTATTATGTGAGATGGTTCATACTCATCTATCACCCTTCACTGGTACCCCGCCAGTGTATCCCGTTAGCGCAGGCGGGGTTACCATACTATTTTCAGCCATCAAAAAAAAAAACTATATGAGATGGTAAAGGGTATATATAAGTTACTTTTTATTCCGGTCAGTACATATTCCGATCACATGGACGAAGTCGCGGTTAAAAACTAGTTACTATATAAAAAATCCCGGATCAAGTCACGATGTTTGATCAAGCTAATCTTCTAAATTTTTTTTTATGGGTGAAAATGGTATGGTAACCTCGCCTGCGCTAACGGGATACGCTGGCGGAGCACCAGTGAAGGGTGATAGATGAGAATGAAAATAGGCCAGTTAGGCCATGATGAATTCATCAGGAATTAACCATGATAGTTTCCAGGGGGAACCGCGAGGAGGTCGACCTGGTTGGGTATATTGCTAGCAGTGGGATTCTAAGTCTCCATTACTAACAATCCCTTTCTCCCCAGCTAATCTTCTAAATAGCTCGAATGATTTTAATGACATTTAGTAAACGGGTATTGTTTACTCCAACTAGAAATTTAGGATAGTATCCGGTAGATGGCGGAAGGGAGCAATCTAGTTAGTATTAATGTTACTAGCTGACTCGCCAAAGCAAAGTTTGCCGGGTTAGTTAGTTACAGTTTGGATATTGATTTAAACATATAAACGTTATCACTGAAAGGGTTCGAATGAAATTTAATACACAGATCTGTATGGTCTGCCATATCCTAAATTGACATATAGTGTACTTTATGCACTAACTAGTTTTTACCCGCGACTTCGTCCGTCCTATATCCCTCTCTATCCCATATAGTACGTATATACCAAATTTAATAATGATTCATCAAACCTTTAAAGCAACTAAGAGGTAATAAACAAACTCACTTTCTGTTATATATATGGGTAATATTAAGTATGTACGGGTGGCTACGTCCACCTTTATAAGTCATTTGACCTTGTCAATTAAACCAGTGTGTAACCGACCTCTGTGTTCACTTGTCGCGTACCCAACTTCGCAATATACAATAGTAACTAAGAGCCTAAAAAAAGGCTTATAATTAACAACGTTACGGGGTCGTCTTGCTCTTGTATTTCTTGGACCCGACTCCATATTATTTTGGGCGGACTGGGGAGGCATGGGCTTCACTGGAACAACTGGACTCGTCACTTCCTCTTCTTCCTCTGTTTCGCTAAACCTGATCTCTAATCTAAAGCCTCTCCTGATGGACGCCTGTTCTCGTTTGTGACACCAGATGTATTGCAGGCCAATGACTGTGCTGTGTGTAGAGCCGTCTGTTCCTCTGCCACAGGTGTCACTGATCGGACAGGCGTGACCAACGTATCAATACTTTCATATTTATAATATTAGTAAGGATTACCAGAGAAGGTCGTGTGGTCCCTGCATAGAATAGGCCATCCCTTTCTTTCCCGTGGGTGTCGTAAGAGGCGACTAAGGGATGGCGAGGGATGGGCAGCAGCGTCCCTCTTAAAACATCTCTTAAGCCTGACTGCGGTTGCCACCCCGCCAAGAGTGGCAACTAAAGGTGAAACCCCTCAATGGGGAGGTTTATATTCAACAGTAAATGGTTAAGGGTTGATGTGACTAGATTTTTTTTTAATAAAAGAAAGGGTCCATTTTATTTTCATACAACATAGTTCGTTATCTACATTTATTTATATACGTTTTTGTATTTTATGCACGAAAAATTATTATTTCACTTCTATCTGTTCTCCTTTAACCGAAGGTTGTCTGTAAGAGATTGCCCTAGCGATAAGACCGCCCTTTGTACCTTTATGTGTATATTTCAATCTGTATTTATGTTACTGTACTTCACTTGAATTATTCATTTGTCACTGTATATTTTTGTTTATGGTGCAATAAAGAGATAAATATATAGAGTTAAATATATAAAAGGAGACTTTGTACAAAAGTCGATTGCTTGGGTACCTCTGTCCCATTCGTGTTTCAACCGTGAAGCAATTGTGTTTCGGTTTGAAGGGTGGGATATGGCGTGAATTTACTGGGTATAGAGGAATAACACCTGAGTCCTCAGGAATGGCAACGCATGGGGGGTATCATGGGCGAAACAGTATGCTCTGTTATGTCCATAGTACTGCTCATGTCTATAGGCGACGGTTACCATTTTCCATCAGTTTCTAAGTATGTATGTATAATATATATATATATATATATATATATATATATATATATATATATATATATATATATATATATATATATATATATATATATATATATATATATATATATATATATATATATATATATATATATAAACTTAGTATAATAATTAAAGCAGCAATAACCACAGGACAGAACTAGTAGACCATAATATTCTCATTATATTAGTGTATGATAATCAAATAACGGCTCACAATCGTCGTAAATAGTCAAAAAGTACTATACCCATGTTTGGGAGGCAAATTATGCAAATTTTGAATTGTACGCCGCCTCATTTGGCAGCAAATAAGCTATTGTGCACCATATAAACTGTTCACGTACTTACTTATATATGTTATTTAACATCATCGTAACGTTATTTCGCTGCGTAATAAAAACAAAAGGTGATAATTTGGAGAAGAACCAAATAACTAAAAATTAATGATTATGATTATTAATTATTATTTGGAGAGGATGGATGAAAGAAGAATTACGAAAGAGATTTATCGAGCAAGAATGAATGGAGATGTCGGTAGGGGCCGCGCTAGACGGACGTATGTCGACCAAATAGGCGACGTGCTGTACAAGGGCCAAATTAAAAGTGCCCGTAACCGGCGAGCGTGTATGAAAAGATTGATGAATGTGGAAGAAGCGAAAGAGGTTTGTTTGTATCGAAGCATTTGGCGTTCCATTGTTTCTGCCTACCCTAATGGGAGACAGGTGTGACAGATATGTATGTATGTATGTATTACAATGTATTAAATCTAAATAAATAATATGATTAATCAACATCCTACTCATCAATATTTACAATGTAAGGTTGGCAAACTGCGTATTGATAAATTTTTGTATTGTGTTCTTTCTTCGAAAGGGCAGTAAAGAGGTTTCTTCAGGGTCGGCAATGCGCGCGTAATACCTCTAGTATTGCAGGCGTTCATAGGCTACGGTAACCGCTTACCATCAGGTGGGCCGTATGCTTGTTTGCCACCTAAGTGGTATAAAAAAAATCAAATTTGACCTCTTTATAATACAGGGTGTAAGGGACTGATTGACAAAAACTGAAGCAGTAAATACAGATCATTATACTGTACTGTAAACGAGTGGGAATTATTTCCGGAATATTTTAAATTTTCCCCGCTTTTTTTCATTTTAAATCATATAATCTACATAATGTAATATCATAATATAAAGAAATAATATTAGTTTACAGTGAAATACTATGAAATACCAAAAAACAGCAAAATTATATTTTTTATTACAATTCTACCGCGACGCGCGGAATCAGCTGTGTAAGATCAACGCCACAAGCTTGCTAAAACTACCTACGAAGAAGCACCGTCGACCGCGTAGGGTAGAAAATGCGAAACGCATGGAGCACAGTACGTCGTAAAATTTCAAAATACATTGCGCGGCGTGAAAACTAAGAATCATTAATTAAATGGTTGTGGTACATTTCCGGTGGGAAAATAATATGCCGTCTGAGTCTCTTTTTTTTATTTTTTATTTTTTATACGACTTAGAATGGCAAACAAGCTGACGGCCCACCTGATGGAAAGTGGTAACCGTCGCCTATAAACATGAGCAGTACCATGAACATAACAGAGTATACTGATTCGCCCATGATACCCCCCATGCGTTGCCATTCCGGAGGACTCAGGTGTTATTCCTCTGTACCCTGTAAATTCACTACCATATCCCACCCTTCAAACCGGAACACAGCCATGCAAACACAACTGCTTCACGGTTGAAACACGAATGGGACAGAGGTACCCAAGCAAATGACTTTTGTACGAAGTCTCCCTCTCCGTCAGACCATTCATCTGAATCAGATGCTTTCGTTTTAGACCAACCTGTCTCTTCCTTCCTGTATTAGTATAGATTACTTATATTAATTAAAATATGCCATATTTCTCTCGATTCTCTCGTCCAGAATTTCGACGTTTGCTTCTCATTCCAAGCTCAAGGAGATTATTTAAATAATGCACTGTCTTAACGTATCTTAAAGTTGTGATGGATTTATTATGAAACTTCAGTTCGAGTTGACACTCTTGTTATAAAAGTTAAATGTAGTGAATATTTTATGAATTTGTTTGAACTAGAGATTAACTGTGAAGTTAAACCATTATCAAATTCAACCACAGTGACGTCCACGTGGATCGGTATTCGGGTTCATATTTCTTTAGTATGTTGTCATTCACTCTTATTCTCACCTATTCACCAGAGGGAGACTTTGAACATAAGTGTTCAACCGTGGAGCAGTTGTGTTTGCATGGCTGTGTTTCGGTTTGAAGGGTGGGATATGGCGTCAATTTACTGGGTACAGAGGAATAACACCTGAGTCCACAGGAGTGGCAGCCCATGGATGGATGGATCATGAGCGAAACAGTGTACTCTGTTATGTCCATGGTACTGTACGTGTGTATAGGCGACGGTTACCACTTTCCATCAGGTGGGCCGTTAGCTTGTTTGCCATTCTAAGTTGTATAAAAAAAAAAAATCTGTCAAAATCATCTAAGGTACAGATTGTCATTGTTAACATGGCACGTGTCTCCAATTTTTTATTTCAGTGTGTGTGACCATACATGACATGGTGTTTTGTTTGTGTTTAAGAGTAAACACCTTCAGTAGCGGTCCAGCCAGAGGAATATTATATTCGTTGGTCGATCTGCTTTGGCATGTCATTACTCTACTGCGAAAGAAATAAATAATTTAATAATTGACAAAACGTAACCAAGTAACTAAAAAGGAGGAAGTTCTTAAATTGTGTGTATTTTTATAGGTATTATACCACCAATAGAATCAATAGAGCCGATATTTATGATTATTTTTGCAATCGATAAATTATTCCATCCTACATCCCCACCTCGTCCCATTTTGATTCTGTAATTTTGTAACGACTGAAGTTGTTATTGTTTTTGCGGAGCAAAATCTTACTCGTTGTGAAGCAAAACTGTTTCAAATTTATTTTTCAATGTAAAAAATACAAAAATTATGAAATATGGCGCTCTATCGAGCCGTATATTTTTTTATACTAATATAATATGTACTAGACATATTTTTTTCTAATTAAACTTTCTAAATAACTGTTCCCTTCTTTTATCTAATTGCATCTCTATCTATCCATTTATCTTGTTGACCTATAAAAAATGAGGTATCACTTGAAAAAAAAAAAAACAAAGAAACAACGCTCAAAAATTTGATAATTTGTCAAGATTAAAGTCGCATTTTTTGGGGGGAAAAAATATTAAATTATACTGTTCATTATAAAAGCTACCGTGGCGACAGTAAAAAGTATGTTTTAATATATTTTAAAAGGAGAGGAATATTAAAAAGCATAACACGTTGATGGTGGTTTGACAGGAAATTAAGTTGTACGAGGTTGAATGGTAATTGAAGGGTGGTCAGCCGTGACTCAAGGGGATGGATTCAGTAGATTGAAATACAAAATGGTGTCAAGAATATCACTTTGCAACTTTGTAATTATTCATGATTGTAGATATATAATAACTATTGTTTTTCAACCTTGTATTTTATAGTTTTATTTTACCAGAGTGAGACTTTGTACAAAAGTCGTTTGCTTGAGCACCTCTGTCCCATTTGTGTTTCTACCGTGAAGCAGTTGTGTTTGCATGGCTGTGTTTCAGTTTGAAGGGTGGGATATGGTAGTAAATTTACAGGGCCAGAGGAATAACATCTGAGTCCTCAGGAATGGCAACGCATGGGGGGTATCATGGGCGAAACAGTATACTCTGTTATGTCCATGGCATTGCTCATGTCTATAAGCGACGGTTAGCACTTTCCATCAGGTGGACTGTCAGCTTGTTTGCCATTCTAAGTTGTATAAAAAAATCTGCTTTAAATTGTCCACTGCTAAATACTGCTCCCCTAGAGGGGTATTGCCAGTAGTTGCCACACCTGGCAGACGGATTGACAACCGCAGCTAGGCTTTGGAGATGTTTTAAAAGGGACGCTGCTGCCCATCCCTCGACTAAGTTCCATTAGTAAGATTAAGAACCACGCGGAGGTCGACCTGACAGGGTATATTTTATTTATTTATTTTTTCATTAGTACAAATATGTGTACATGGCGGACATAATGTTAAAAGCATTCTCTCCCAGTCAACCATAGGGAAGTGTCAGAATACTAGAATGCGGTACTAGTAATTATTGATATACATACATACTAAAATTACATATATAAACGAATAAATATATATGAACAAATACGAGTACACTTACACATATATGATATATACTATATTATACACGAATTTGGGAATAATATAAAGCACTTACTGCTTTTTTGAAAGACGGTTTAGTCGGTAGTCTCTTAATGGTATCAGAAAGCGCGTTTCAGAGTCGTGAAGAATGTAGGAAAAAGAATTTGAAGCGAAACCAGTACGGTGAGAGGGGATAGATAGTTGGAGAGTATTACTGGAACGAAGGTTACGATCGTGAGTTTCAAAAAGGTATTGGAATTTGCTGCTTAAGCAGTTAGGAGACTGGGGGTTTTGAAGAAGTGTATTGCTAGTGATGGGGCTCTTTGACCCCATTACTAACAATCCCTTTCCCCCTTCACAAATCTATTAAACTATAACTCACTAACTAACTTAAAGCTTATCCCCTAAACATCATAATTTCGGCCGGGCTTCCCAAGTTCTCTCGTTATTATTGATGACGAGTTTAATGAGCTGGAAGAATTGCCTTCAAATCACTGGCGCCGAATCGTTTTGTCCCACACCAGACAGACGGGAGACACGTGCAGTTTGTTGAGTACCATGCAATTAATTTTATTGTGTTAACTAGATTTACAGATAGACTTCCATTTGAGACGTTAATTTGTAGACTTTAATATAAAATATATATATTTTTTATTTATTTATTTAAATAACTTTATTGACCAGAAGAAAATATGGTACAGAGGGAGTATATAATGCTAGTAGCATTCTTTTTATTATGCAACTTAGAATGGCAAACAAGCTGACGGCTTACTTGATGGAAAGTGGTAACCGTCGCCTATAAACATGAGCAGTACCATGGACATAACAGAGTATACTGTTTCGCCTATGATACTCCCCATGCGTTGACATTCCTGAGAACTCAGGTGTTATTCCTCTGTACTCTGTAAATTCATTGCCATATCCCATTCTTTAAATCGAAACAGTCATGCAAACACAACTGCTTCACGGTAGATACACAGATGGGACAGAGGTGTCGAAGCAAACTACTTTGTACAAAGTCTCTCTCTAATACCTCAATATATATGTATTGTATATTTTGTATGTATTTGTATATGTGTGAGTGCGTGTGGGTGTGCGTGTGCGTGTGCGTGTGCGTGTGCGTGGGCGTGTGCGTGTGCGTGTGCGCCCATTGTTTTCTCATTGTGATTATTTCTTGTAATTATTTATATTAATACAGAGTATCTATCTATCTATATATTTCATTTTCATTAAATTCCCTTAGAAATTAGTTTCATGCACCATGCATGAAAATCAGAATACACATTAGAACAATTAGAATACAGAAGCAGGAAGTAACAAACTCAATTTGTTAATTTATTCATATAATTCACACAAATGAATAGTGTTGGATAAAATTAACATATGTTTGCTTAACTAACATGCTTCTAGTTTGGAGTAATAGATATAATTATTGTATATCTAGTTAGCTGAAGTAGTTCTTAAACAAAATTTTTAATTTACCAATTGAAACAATTTGTTTGTACCAAGCAGTTGTGTTTGCATGGCTGTGTTTTAGTTTAAAGGGTGGGATATGGCGTGAATTTACAGGGTACAGAGAAATAACATCTGAGTCCTCAGGAATGGCAACGCATGGGAGGTATCATGGGTAAAACAGTATACTCTGTTATGTCCATGGTACTGCTCGTGTCTATAGGCGACTGTTACCACTTTCCATCTGGTGGGCCGTCAGCTTGTTTGCCATTCTATGTTGTATAAAAAAATACATATACATACAGAGATATACTAGTTATTACCTGGGAGTTTAATCCGTAACCGAAGTATATTCACTGACCGGTGTAAAAAATAGCCTATGTTTTCTGTCCTATACACTATGTACATATATACTAAATTTCATAGTGATTGGTTAAGTCGTTAAGGAGCTAAGAGGTAATAAACAAGCAAACTCAGGTAACTAACTAACTATCTTGAGAGAGGAGACCTGCTCTTACCATCAGGGGGCGGGTCGCTGCCGTCGGAGATGTGGTGAGTGCGAAAGCGAACCCATGTCTCCGACATATGGCACCTCAAGGGTTTATAGTCTGGTTTTTGGTGGGTACACTCCCACCTTACGGGGGGATTCCCACAGTACCCATTCACCCCCCACAAGGTGTATGGGTCTGCATAAAGTATTTTCCAGACGTTAAAAAAAATGGTAACTAACTAACAGAGGTTACGTATATATATATTAAGATTGATGGATATATATTTTATTTAACTGTATATTTGTTTATGTACTCAAAATATTAATAGTTGTAGCACTTCAGCTGCCCGCTAACAACATGTTTTCTAACGGCATTGGGTTGACTGGAAGAGATCTCTGTCAGAGATAAGTCCACCCTTGCTCACAATATTTATAAATGCATTAACAATGTAATTTACAAGTGCAATAAAGAATATATATATATATATATATATATATATATATATATATATATATATATATATATATATATTTTTTTTTCTTTTTTTTTATTTGTGCAACTAATAGTATTTTGCTATGCAAGGAATAACGGAAGCTTGAATTATAGACATATGGGTCAAATTCTATGAATTGCAAAAATATTATAATTATTGAACTACATTTGCTAAGATATCTCTTATTATTATGTATGTTACATACAAAAAAAAAATATAAGCGAAATGTGAACTGAATTCTTCCCCGACACTAAGAATAAACAACAACGGCTCCGCTCCATCTATAGTTATTATTCCATCTATACGCATTACCTTAAAAAGATCACGACAGAAAAATATTACAGACAATTTTTTAAAAACATTCCCGCGTATTTTCTCCGCGAGTCTACGTAAGAAGTGTCGAGATTGATAAAAAGTTGTGGCGGCGTCATAAATAATATCTCCATAAACGGATACATCAAGTATCCCTCGGCATGCCGCGGCCGCGCTGTTCGATCTTCACAAATGTAGTTCATAAAACATGGCCATAAGAATAAAGAGAATGGGTGGAAATGATCAATTGTGATTTTTTTTGGTGGCAATCAAGAATACGGCCCACCTGATGGTAAATAGTTATCGTAGCCTATGAACGCTTGCAATACTAGGTTACCAGAGGTGTTACGCGCGCGTTGCCGAACCTGAAGAAATGTTTTTTTCCCCTCTTTTGAAGAATCCCATACTGTAGTTTCTTGGGTAAACCACGACAGGGAGTTCATTCCATAACCTGAGTGTTCGTGAGAGAAAACATCTCTGAAATCGCGTTGTATGCGACCATTTAGGTAGTAGGATATGAGGGTGAACACCCTCGAAGGTGTCGGTGGCGAGTCGTACGATTGTAGAAAGTGGCCGTGGGCATCATATTGAACAATTCTTCTGAGCACAATCCTTTGTACAAATGGTAAGACGCACAGAGTGAGGCGAAATCTGTCCTAAGACTTAAAGTGATATTTAATATATAATATAACAACATGTCAATTCCATGCAGATTTAAAAGTGTTTTTTATTGAAGGATAAAACAAACTTTAGCTATACGGTTTTTACCCTTGAACATTGTATACTTTTCTTTCAGCTTCTCAAAGGTTGACTGTAAGAGATAAGTCCACCATTGCATATAAAATCTTTTAAAATGTCCAATGTTAATTATGTACAATAAAGATTTTACAATACAATACAAACTATGCAAAAAAATCATTTAAAAACTAAAACTGTAATAAATTAATATTGATACTATTATAACACTGAGCAAATCCTATTTCATTATAATTGAACACATACAGAGACAAACATAAAACACCAAATTTTTTTCTTTAGAATTTATGTGTTGACCTGTATTTGGTTTTGTATTTAATTTCTTAATAGATCTAGCATTAAAGTTTATGCTTTTAATGACATGAATCTTTGTTAAACTATGTTATCTTAACCGAGCATGTAAAATGTAGAAACAGATATATTTTCCGTGGATTCGACAATGCCACCAAAGTGAAACATTCTGTCCTTCAAACTCTGAATAAGTTGGGTGGGTTGTCACAAAATTTGCATTTAATAAATAATTTAACCGCCGTGTGGTTCCGGCATAGAATAGGCTATCCTTTCCTTTCCCGTGGGTGTCGTAAGAGGCGACTAAGGGAGGGCGACTCCCTGCAATGTGCAGCAGTATCCCTCTTAAAACATCTTCTAAGCCTAACTGCGGTTGCCAATTCGCCTGGCAAGCGTGGCGACTACTGGCAAAACCCCCTATGGGGAGACTTATGTTCAGCAGTGGACAGTTGAAGTCTGATATGATGATGATGAAATAATTTTATGAGGGTTCACGTCAGGCAGGTGACCGATCGTAAAACTAAAAGCCAAATCTTTTCATAATATGGATAAAAACATATTACGCCGACCCCAAATAATAATTGGGGTAAAGGTAGGAAGGTGATGATGAAGTAATTTTATCACACCACCCTGTTGACGTTCTGACTGATAAGACGTTGGATGCAAGCCGTCATGTGTGTCAACATAAATTTACGTTAGTGTCTCTTCTAGTTGAATATTTTTTCTTATATCAGCGATCTCACATTCACATCGTGTATCGAGTGTGGATTCAAGGAGGCCGGCGGTGATATGAAATGTGAATAAATATTATTCACATACACGTACTTTGATGTTGTTTTTAATTTAAAACCAATTAATGGCTTTTGATTGAGGATTGGTAAAGGTAAATGCCTAATTGGTATTTTTAATTCCCTTCAAGAACCGATGTAATACGGGTTTTTTTGAGGGATGACAGGCTAGAATAAAAAGGCAGATTTGTTAGCCCATCGTGATTAATACAATTAGAATTCAGCATGATGGTTTCCAGGGGACCATGCGGAGACAGAGTTGTTGACAGAGTTCTTTGCTAGCAATGAGACTGGTAATCTCTTTTATTTAAATCTACTTTTATTAAAATCCCTCATATCAATTTAAAACGTATGTACGAGTATTTACTGTATTTGTTATTTCTCTTTTTACTTAGTGCAATAAAGTGTAAATAAATATATAAACGAGGATATTCACAAAAGAACCGAACTACCCTACATAGTCTGAAGATAAGCAAGCTGAAGTGGCAATGGGCTGGTCACATAGCTCGAAGAACCGACAACCGATGGGGAAGAAAGGTTTTTGAGTGGCGACCCCATACGAACAAACGCAGTGTACGACAACCTCCCTATAGCTGGAGTGATGATCTCAAATGCATTGCAGGGAGTCTGTGGATGTGGGTGGATCAGGACTGCTTCTTATGGCAGTCTATGAGGGAGACCTATGTTCAGCAGTGGACGGATAATGGCTGAGATGATGATGATGATGATGATACCATTTTTTTAAATATCACCCCTCATCAGAAAATCATGTAGTTATAATTTTATTATAAGTATATAGATTCCTTGATAATTCAACCAATTCAAGGACTAAAAGGGTTATTGCCAAGTACAGGGCCGGATTCAACATCCATATCGGATGAAATAATCGGTGGGCATCCGGCAATGTAGTATCAGACGGCCCTGATGACATCCTGTGAAGATAAATATATAAATAACCATTGAATTAGCAATAATTGCTTTTTTTACGATGCTATGCGAATCATTAACATCTTGACAGACTTGGTCGTGTTAAAATCTTGTGGTCCCGGCATAGAATGGGCTTTCCCATTCTTCCTTTCCGTGGGTGTTGTAAAAGGCGAATAAGGTAACTCAATAATCGAAGGATAAGCAGTAGCATTCATTTATTTATTTATTCATTTATTCAGTAGTACAAATATGTGTACATGGCGGACTTAATGCTAAAAGCATTCTCTCCCAGTCAACCGTAGGGAAGTGTCAGAATACTCGAATGCGGTACTAGTAATTATTGATATACATACATACTAAAATTACATATATAAACGAATAAATATATATGAATAATAAATATACTTACACATATATGACATATATTCCCAAAGAGGGTTCACGTCAAGCAGGCGGCCGGTTGTAAAACTAAAAACCAAATCTTTTTGTAATATGGATAAAATCATATTACGCCGACCCCAAATGATTGTGATAAAGGTAGGAAGATGATGATATATGACATATACTATAGCATCCCTTTTAAAAGCACCAATTCCTAACTGCAGTTGCCAATAGGACAAGTAGAATGTTTGCCTTAACAGTGAACACCCAGATCTGAAGATTTGAAATTAAAACCAAACTGTTATTAGTGTCCAATCCTATTATTACATAAAAAAGATTGTTTCACAAAAAAAAAACCGATTTTATAAAATGTTGATTTAAAAACTAAACCACTGAACTTATTTTGATAACATTTCTATGGAATAAATTTGTAATAATTAGCCATTTACATAGATCAGTTTTAAATTAATCGAATGGCATATCTTTTATATAATATTTTGTAGAATCATGTAATATACTTTAATACACGTTACTGGACAAATTTTGTGATAAAAATAATTTCTACAGTTAGGCAGCCGTAATTTAGATGGGTCTCTCCCAGAACAAATTTTTACTACTATATCATATTCTCTTAAAATGATTTCCTATGTGGTTTCCACTTTCCCTTATTAATTCGAGTCTAGAAATTAATGAATCTGTTTGGTATTATTTAAAAACAATTTTATATTGTTAAACATTCGTACGCCGACGGAGAGGCAGAATGTATATGGGATATGTAAACCTCTTTCATCTAAAATAACGTAGGTAGTTCTAGAAAAATAAATTAAATTCATTTTATTTTATCTCATTTCGTCTCATTTCATCTTATTTTATCTCATTTCATCTCAGTTTATCTCATTTCATCTCAGTTTATCTCATTTTATCTCATTTCATCACATTCCATCTCATTTCATGTCATTTCATATATTTTCATTTTATTTCATTTCAACACTTTTAGTCTTCAATAATAGAATTTTGTCGTTCTTAGACGAATGTTCTTTTTTTTACCGAATTGGAATTCATTCGTATTTCCGCTAGTGAAATTCAAGCATGAAAACAGTATAGCATAACTATTATGGAAGTTCCGTCGTGTACAAAGCAGATACGGTGATTGTACAGACAAAAGAGTTGCATTACGGGACACATGGATGCCTCCCGGGAGGCTGGTGTTATTCAAATCAGGCCCGGCGTATACAAATATGCCTTTGCAATATAGTTCTCCTCAGTTATGCGCAGCAAGGAAAATACAAAATGGACACCTTTGTATAAATATTTTACTGAAATGGATGTTATTTTGCGTAAGACCATATCCCGTGTTATTTCATTTGAGTTATTTAGTTTAATTATGCTACCATTAGTATGTTTGCGACTGTCAACACTCGAAGATTTAATACTATTATTAGTAGAAGATCTACAACCTCCCATTTTAGCGATCGCTCTCCGACCGCTATTCCGTCCACGCACGTTTTGCAACACGTTTTTCACATTTTCAGACAAGTTAATCGTTCGGCGTGCAAACTCCGAATGACAATACATTTGTTCTGTTTGTTTTGAAGAAGAATACAAAATGGCCGAAACTTTTTTTTAAAGATTTGTAAATCATAAAAATTTTCGCCTCGTTCTTTTGAGTATGTTTTACGTGATTATTTCTTTGACTCTGAAGCAATTTTAATAATTACTTTTACGACAGGAGTAATGTGTCCTTTATTTTCTAAAAAAAACTAGTAGACAGATTTTCGAAATTGACGAAATTAAAATTAGAGTTAATATATTTCTCTGTAAATTCTGAGTTTGATCTTAATTTTTTATTTAAAATTTTGGCGCGAAAATCTAAATTTATATCGATTACTGAGTTCAATCCCGTATAACACTGACATCAGTTTTGTGGCAACTGAACTGTCGTTGTTTGTTGCGAAGCGATTCTATTTTTAAACACACTATTTCGCGTTCTAAATTCAAAATGTAATGAGTCTATGAAACGTCTCGTCGTTCATCAGTGTTTACGTGTTCACGATTGAAGTTTTTTTTTTTACGTATCAAAATACGCACGCAGTTTACGCACTACATAAACTGACGTGGTGTATTTATGAAACAACTTGTCCTTTGCTTCTATAATTTTCATGGTTCCGTATCTAATATTTCTTTAATAACGAGTATTATATGTAAACAGTATAATAGATACTGTATTTATATAGATAGAGCGTTTCCATATAAATGCTTCGCCAAAAACTGCTCAACTTTTTGTCCATGTGTGCGTGAATATACCCATGTATTAGTCATTTATTCCCATAGAATTGAGATTGGTAATCCGTATTACTAATAATCCCTTTCGCCCCCATCACTTCATTTAATCTGAAGTCGTTCTACATTGCATTATATCATAAATAATAGTTCCCAATTCAAATTAGAATTTACAGGGTACAGAGAAATAACACCTGAGTCCTCATGAATGGCAACGCATGAGGGGTATCATGGGCGAAACACTATACTCTGTTATGTCCATGGTACTGCTCATGTCTATAGGCGACGGTTACCAATTTCCGTCAAGTGGGTCGTCAGCTTATTTGTCTAAGATGCATAAAAAAAGTTTTGACAATTAAATTGTAAAATTAGCTGACGAATTTTAACTCGTTTTTGACACTCGTTGCTCTATCTATCGAGTACATAATTTAAGACCTTTTGTATTGTGATCAATTAACAATAAATAAATAATGACAAGCGTCGCTTACTAAGCGTCTTTTAGTGGAACGTGGAACTCTCATTGTCTAAAAGAGCTGGACAATATCGGATATCTATATATCGAGTTCTTCTAGATTTTGATGACCACCTATTGCGATATCGTCCATACCAGTCAATGTTTGATAATGGAATGGCAACTTCGCCTGCGCTATCGGGACACGCTGGCAAGGCACCAGTGAGAGATGACAGGTGATAATGAAAGGGCAGGTCCGTTAGCCCATCGAGACGAATTCCACTAGAAGTAATTACGACGGTTTCCAGGGGGACCCGCGTGGAGATCGAACTGATAGGATGAATTGCTAGCAATGGGTAAGTTAGATCTATATATATATATATATATATATTTCTTAGATTATATAGATAGAGCATCGAGCCTCAAAAACGGGTCAATTTTTTGACAGCTAATTGTCAAATTAGCAGAGTCGGTTTTTTTATCAGTATTCTATATATTTACGTATAAAATGTATTTTGACATATTATATATATATATATATATATATATATATATATATATAAAATATTACACACATTAATATAATGTCCAGAAAAAATAAATTAAAACAATTACACCTAGTTCTGTTATCAAAGGCATATTTTCAGTGATAAAAGGCTCTGTTAAGACAGAGAGACATTAAAAGGCTTATGTTACCATACAACGAAATAGATAATTAAATTTCTCTGAGCCTCCAACATTTTTCCTGTAGACTCTTGTAAGCTTTTACGCTTGTGTATTATTTATATAGAGTTAAAAAACAAACATACAGACATATGTCTCTCACCGTACTGGTTTCGCTTCAAACTCTTTTCTCCTACATTCTTCACGACTCTGGAACGCGCTTCCTGATGCCATTAAGAGACTACCGACTAAACCGTCTTTCAAAAAAAGCGTTCACGCTCACTTTTTATTTTTATCCGAGCAGTAAGTGCTTTATATTATTCTCAAAATTCGTGTATAATATAGTATATGTCATATATGTGTAAGTATATTTGTAATTCATATATATTTATTCGTTTATATATGTAATTTTAGTATGTATGTATTTCAATAATTACTACCGCATTCGAGTATTCTGACACTTCCCTACGGTTGACTGGGAGAGAATGCTTTTAGCATTAAGTTCGCCATGTACACATATTTGTACTAATGAATAAATAAATAAATAAATGTGTCCTGTGATTTAGTCGTCTTAGCGTCTAAACGATTTAATCGATCGATATAAAATTTTATATATACTTACTATATCCCTTTCAGACCCAAGATTTTTTTACTTTCAGATTAAATATATTTTCGTGTTTCGGAGCCAAGCCATCTTGCCGGCACGCACGAGGGTACTGCACCACCTAACCGCTAAAATGATTTCTTATTGGCTGGTTTAGAATCTCACTATCATGTTATTTCAGCTTCGTGCGTAAAAATGAATTGCGCGCGGTTTTAGAATTTTTTAAAGATACAACTCACGCCCGTATCGTTCAGGTCTGAAATGGATATGGGATGTTGAATGGTATAGGATATTTTATATTGGGAATTGCGCGCGGTTTTAGAATTTTTTAAAGATACAACTCACGCCCGTATCGTTCAGGTCTGAAATGGATATGGGATGTTGAATGGTATAGGATATTTTATATTGGGATATACTAACCGAAGTTTTTTTTTGATGGGTGATATACGCTGGCAGGGCACACGCGAGGGGTGACATGAAAGCAGGTCAGTTAGCCTTTTTTTTACAACACAGGGGGCAAACGAGCATGCGGCTCACCTAATGGTAAGTGACTACCGCCGCCCATGATCACCCACAACACCAGCGGCATTGCAGGTGTGCTGCCGGCCTTTTAAAAAGGAATATACTCTTTCCTTAAAGGTTATGTTGTCGTATCGGTTCGGAAATACTGCTGCTGGAAGTTGTATCCAAAGAATGGTTGTGCGTGGAAGAAAGTGCCTTGAAAAACGCACGGTGGAAGACTGCCACTCGTCCAAATGATTGGGATGAAACCTATCGTGTCGATTTACACTAGAATTAACCACGATGGTTTCTAGGGAGAACTGCGTAGAGGTTGACCTGACAGGGTGTATTTCTGGCAATGGGTCAGTTAGACCCCATTACCAACAATCCCTTTTGCCCTTACTAACCGGGGTTAGTGAACATAACCCGATAATGAAGTCACGAGTAAAAAATAATTAGCTATAAAAAAAAAAGAACAATTACATCAGTAATTGTATTCCCGTATTAGATATTGGACTTGATCAATTCACTAAAAATAAAACAAAATACAAAACAAATAGAATTCCTTATGCTCTCTTAGCTTTTCCTTGATAAAAAAAAAAGGTATTTTTAAATTAAACTCCCACCTAAGCGAATCTATTCCATTTACATAAATATTTTAGATCGATCTCCACGGCAAACAATTCGGGAACGGGATTCACGACAAACAAAACAGAGTCGCGTTCAGTAATCAAATGGAAATTAAATGTAAAGAGTGAAATAGGGGAGTGATTTATTTATGGTGATAGAGTTCCGTACAATTTTCGTGTTAAGGATTATCCATATTACAACGGAGGAAAAATGGGTGCAGTCGAAAATATAACATTAATAGGTATATATATGTATATATATGTTATAAAAGTGCAGCGAGATTTATTTGATATACATTATTGTGATTATATATGTCGGCTTTAGTAACGTTTTAACCCTTCTTTGCATAATGGTGGAAATTTCCATCATATCATTGAATGCCCAAAAATTATATAAAAGAACAAGTTCACTTTAAGTTGATCGTGTCTGGATACCTTTTTAATGTCCATTGCAGAAAAAAAAACATAGCTGTCAAATTTATTTTTTTAACTAATTTTCCTTTAATTTTAAACATGATTTATACATTACCTTAATTTATGTCACTAATAAAAAAAAATCATGCAAATAAGGGTTAAATTCGTGGTATCTCGACTAGTTTTGAACCCGATAGGAGTTCTCGTGTCCCACCGGACACCTTTACTAAGCTCTTAAGGCTATCTGCAGCCAACAGCAACCACGGTTCGTTAAAAAAAAGGTAAACAAAGAATTCGTGAGCACGCTTCAGTGTCCTATCAAGATATCTTTTGATAGGCATCAAAATTATTACTATATTTAATTCAATTATAATTTAATTTTTTTTATACAACTTAGAATGGCAAATAAGCTGACGGCCCACCTGATGGAAAGTGGTAATCGTCGCCTATAGACATGAGCAGTACCACGGACATTACAGAGTATACTGTTTCGCCCATGATACCCCCCATGCGTTGCCATTCCTGAGGACTCATGTGTTATTTCTCTGTACTCAGTAAATTCACGCCATATCCCACCCTTTAAACCGAAACACAGTCATGCAAACACAACTGCTTCACGGTTGAAACACGAATGGGACAGAGGTACCCAAGTAATCGACTTTTGTACAAAGTCTCCCTCTGGTAATATGTCTCTGTGCTCTGTAATTTAACTGCCATATCTCATTCTTTAAAACGAAATACAGCCATGCAAGTCCAGGTGCTTTACGGCAAAAAAATAATTAATGATATTTTTTTATTATTATTAAATAAATAATAATAATAAAAAAAACCTTAAAATAATTTAATAATTTTTTTTTAATTTATTTAATAATTTTCATTTATTAATAATAATAATTTGTGTTATGTAAAAGAAAAAGAAATGGTCTATGTCACTCTCTTATGTATTTTTCTGTTATTTATTTATTTATTTTTCTCTATTTTTTTTTTTAAAAGTTTATCTGTATTTGTCACTATTTGTACACTGAAGTAACATAAACAAATTATCTATCTATCTACAATATTTTTAATGATTACCGCAGGTCGTAATAAGGACAGGCCTTAACGCTCGATTTATAGAATCCTTTCATCGCCTTTGATGATTTAAATCAGACATCTTGATAAATTCAGCAAGATTTGTTTGTTTGTCGACGACTTCCGGGGCGCAGTTGTTTGGCGTGATGTAGCACCGTGTTCTAATCTGGGTCGACCGATTTGGAGTATGTATTTTTTAGAATTATCTTTGATGAAACATTTTGAGACATAGATGCTTTCACGAGAAAATATATTCCGGGAGTTTTGGTGACATAACAGTCTTGATTGACCGCTACACGGCACTATTACGACAATAGTCGATTGTATGCGTCTGTTTATCCCATGCGAGGTTATAACCGTGAGTATTATTATTAGAAGCCATCAAAATATTGTATTGTAAAATCTTTATTGTACATATTTTACACTGGATAAATTAAAAATATTTAATATACAATGGCGGATTTATTTCATAGGTAAATCTCTTACGGTCAACCTTTGAGAAGCTGAAAGAAAACTGTAGAATGTTCGAAAGTGAAAATTATATAGCTAAAGATGAAACTTTATAATACCCAATTAAAACTAAATATAATGTAACATACGTACTAATAAATGCAATAACAATATTATCTACAATGGAGACTATTGTTCCCAATGCTGAAAATCAAGTATATATATATATATATATATATATACAGACTATAACATGAGATTTAAAAAAAAAGGTTAAAAACATTTCTTCAGGGTGGGCAACGCGCGCGTTATGTCTTCTAGTATTGCAGGCATTCATAGGCTACGGTAATCGCTTATCATCAGGTGGGCCGTAAGCTTGTATGCTATTGTATTGTTCACGCTTTGATTACTTTGGGATTGCGTAATTTTGTATCATTGTTGTTTAATAATAAAAAGACAAAAAAAAACAACAAAGTACACGTAGTTAATTTATGTACACATACATTGTACTAATCTAGCCGAAGAGCCCTCGCATGCAACCCTGAAGAATATGTGGGAAAAAAAAATATATTTTAGGAGGAAAAAAATAGGCAAGTTTCCCAGAAGATTTGTATCTAAATTGTAAGTGTAATACCTTTTATAATTGCTTCCCTTGTCTCTGGGGGCTTAAGACGTTGCCTTGAATTATTGCAGTGCTTGTTTTAAGTGGGAGAATTTGTGAATCCCTCTTTGAAACGGTGAAATATGAAAAGGAGAAGGTTTTTCATACGCTTTCTGCCATGTAACGTGCTTTCGGTTGGCTTTTTAAAAAGTATCCCCCGGCAGTTTTATTAGAGAGATAGCTACTTTATGCAGAAGTCTTGTGCACCTCTGTCTGGTTTGTGTTTTTGCCGCTAAGCAGCTGTATTTTTTCATGGGTGCATTTATGTTTGAAGAGAGGAAAACTATACAAAAGTAAATTAAGACTGTAAGCACAAAATCTTACTATTTAATTAAAACTGTAACAAAACAGTGTCTGTACATGGCAGATATTTAAGGCTTTTTTTATGAAAGGTCTTAATAAGAGTAACAGAAGTCAAAATAATAATTTTTGGAAAATTTGTTTGTCTTTTTTTTATACAACTTAGAATGGCGAACAAGCTGACGGCCCACCTGATAGAAAGTGGTAACCGTCGCCTATAGACATGAGCAGTACAATGGACATAACAGAGTGTACTGTTTCGCTCATGCGTTGCCATTCCTGAGGACTTAGGTGTTACTCCTCTATATCCAGTAAATTCACGCCATATGCCACCTTTCAAACTGAAACACAGCCATGCAAATACAACTGCTTCACGGTTGAAACATGAATGGGACAGAGGTACCTAAGCAATCGACTTTTGTACAGTCTCCCTCTGGTTACATTATTTATTATTATTATTATTTATTTATTCTAGCATCAAACAAAATCTACTGCACTAAATTGGATGCATTTTCCACAGTTGTATTCCTGAAATTGTAACTTAAAATTTTGATATGTTTTACAAGTATCCTAATACGCTATCTAAAAGTGATCTAATTTAAAGCACAGTGAGTTCGTTAATTTATCTTTTATAATAATAATAATTCTAAATTTGGTACAAAAAAAAAAGTTTTATGATGCCCATGGTGCTGTTCCTGTCTATAGGCAACGGTGTTTTCTACGCCACTTTCTACAAGCAAGCCAGCAGGTTTGTATTCCATTATGCATAAAAAAGCGTAAACCAAACATATATCGTGGGTATCATATGAGGCAATTAAGTGATTGTCGAGGAATGGGCAATAGCACCCTTCTTAAAACATTACGAATCCCTAACCGCTGTTGCCAAGCCGCCTGCCAAGCAATGTGACTACTGACAAAACGCCTCTTATGGGGGAGAGTGAAGAGTTAATGTCTAATGTGATGATAATGCCATGGGTGCCTCGGCATATATTGGGTCACCCCTTTCTTTCCCGAGGGTGTCGTAAGAGGCGACTAAGGGAGGACGAGAGATAGGCAGCAGCGTCCCCCTTAAAACATCTCTAAAAGCTTAACTGCGGTCGCCAATCTGCCTGCCAAGCGTGGCAACCACGAGCAAAACTCCCCTTATGGGAAAGGGTTATGTCCAGCAATGAACAATTAATGATTGAACTAATAATGATGATGATGACAAACATGTCATTTAATTTTCTTAGAATTTTCTCAATCTTAGACACGTAACAGTTTTTATACAGTAACCGTTGATTCCTATCGGTCAGCTCCAATTTTCGTGCTAGAAATCACGGCACGCCTTCCCATTTCAACCTCGATTTCAAAGCTAGAACTTTCCATTAATGAAATTAGTCCGCCTAATTCGTATCTTCACGCCATTTCCTGTTTTACAGTGAATATATATTTGCTAACAAGTATTAGGGCAACAAATTCAACAATTTATTGCATTTTCATGTTGTAACAATATAGACCTTAAGCATTTGTGGTCCAGTATCCACATGAACCCTGGAAGGGTACTTCCTAAATCACACTGGAAGGGTAACAGTATTAGTAAATAACTATAAACCAATAAGTCTCGTGCGTGGATTCTACAAATTATTTCTGAAAATTATACTGCGACGCCTAACAAAAACCCTTCAAGAAAACCAACCAAGACAACAAGCAGGCTTCCGTAGCGATTATTTCACCATAGATCACATCTTTGTCATTAAAGAAATAGTAAAAAAATTTAAAGATTAAAGAAAACCCTTCTTCTTGCTCATGCTTTATTAACTGCAGCGTAGCTCTTGACTCAGTAAGACGCAATATACCATGGGAATAACCGGTATATAAGCTCCAGCACAGAATAGGCCACCTTTTTCGTGGGTGTCGTAAGGGGCGATTAAGAGAGCTGATAGTGGAGGAAGGTCCAGCAGTGTCCGTCTTAAAATTTCATCAAAAGCCAAACTGCGGTTACCAACCTGCCTGTCAAGCGTAGCAATTACTGGCAAAACCCTCCTTTATGGGGGAGGCTATGTTCAGCAGTGGACAGTTAATGGCTGATACAATATACAATAAAGTAGTAACTGTAGTAATTAATAACAAGTGATCTTTAAAAGAGCCTATTTGTTTATCGCCAACAAATTGTCATGCAGTTTGGTAAATTAATGTAATAAATAAAAAAAATGTATACGAGTATATATATGTGTGTGTTTGTGTAAGTGTAAGTGTGTGTGTGTCTGTGCGTGTGTGCGTGCGTGCGTGCGCGTGTGTGTGTGCGTGCGTGCGTGCGTGCGTGCGTGCGTGCGTGCGTGTGTGTGTGTGTGTGTGTGTGTGTGTGTGTGTGACGTTGACTACAACTTACGGCTGTTATTGTAACTTGGATATGTTATTCTTATGCTACTACTAAGTTGAGAAAATGATGTGATATAGAATTCTATTCTGGTATGCCACTATATAACATTTTAATTTAGTCGTTTAATTAAATAATAAATAATTAACAATTAATTAAATAAATACCATCAAAATAAATTAAAACAACAAAATTACAAGGTGCCCAGTGCTCGTTAATAAACTGTGGAATCCAATATCTGAAGTCAAACGATAAACAAATTAAATGGCAATAAATTAAATTAAACTTAAGTTTTCATTTGCAGGGCGTTGACAAATTTATTTATCGTCAGGTTTCATGCGATCCCGAATAAATTATCTGCCGCTTTTAAGTGCTTTCGCCTTGCTTTATGGAGAGGCAATTTTACGACTGATTACAGATATAATAAACTAGACAAAAGATATGTTTAATTCACCATTTGCGTAGTGACTTCTTGATGGGACTCCATTATATTGATTACTAGTTACATCCCGCAGCTTTGTTCGCGTGTATCAGAATCTTAAGTATATTATTTGTATTAAGATTCCGTGTTAATTTAGGTTATACCCATGTTCTATGGGTATTTTTTTTTTACAACTTAGAATGGCAAACAAGCTGACGGCCCACCTGATGGAAGGTGGTAACCGTCGCTTATAGACATGAGCAGTACCATGAATAAAACAGAGTATACTGTTTCGCCCATGATACCCCCCATGCGTTGCCATTCCTCTGCACCTTGTAAATTCACGCCATATCCCACCCTTCAAACAGAAACACAGCCATGCAAATACAACTGCTTTACGGTAGAAACACGAATGGGACAGAGGTACCCAAGCAAACGACTTTTGTACAAAGTCTCCCTCTGGTAATTGATTATAATAAATTTGAATGACATTTAGGTATATTATTAAAATTTGTTTAGTCATTTTCGAGTAATAAATATACAAATATCCATACATCTTTATAAACTTTCAGTTTTATAATATTAATAGGATAAATGTATTTTCAACATACGCTTGTCGTACTAACTTAGGATCCAATTCTCCCCTCAACAGAATGTTATCATCGTATAATAAAGCCGTAAACGTTGGCCATGATATCGACATCTTTGGTAATTCTTTAGTGCAGTTTACTAGGCTTATTAATAATATGGATTGGTAGTTAGGTCTTTTCTAATTGTATAATTGTTAGTTAGTGTACATTGACGCATATCTGTGAGAGCTGTATACACCTTTAATTGATATGTTCATATAGCCTTAAGCTTGGTAGTGAGGAGTAAGGTTTTTTTGTTCAAACTTAGATTTAAGCATTTTGTAATAGTAGTTTTTCACTTTTACTTACTAATAACATTGTATATTGTCTACTTAATTATTGTGAGCATATTGTTGGTGTATCTTTTATAAATAAATAAATATTTATATATTTGTACAAATCATTTTATATGTTTTTATAATAAACTATTATATTACATTTTACATATAAAATTATTACTATTTACATAATAAAAAAAGAGAAAATTTTTGCTTCGCGTAAATAAAATGTAGCTTCAAATATATTAGAACATCGAAATATTACGGACAAAATTTTGCTCCTGGAGAATAAAGTTTGATTTCAAACGATAACGCAACAGCGAAATATTGTGTATTTTACTAATAAGTGTATTGTATTTGTAAAACTAAATTTGTTTGTTACTTTTAACCCGTACATACGTACATACTATATAGAATGGAGAAGTATATAGTCTATTTTTTATCCCTGTCAGTAAAAGTTATTTATTTATTTTATATTAATTTAAAACGGGACTCGTGTTACGTTAGTAAATTTTGCTTCTAAATACGATTAAGGAAAAATGGTAGCATCAATCACCATATAAATACAGATGGGTTGAGAAAGAGGAGAGGAGCTCTTTGGAGTTGTCTGTCTGTCCGTCAAGCTCTTTTTTTTTTATAGTGACAATAAATTACATCGTCTCAGCCCGGGTTCTATGTTTCCTATAAAAATCTATTACGAACTAAATTGAATAAAAATTTATGACCCGTCAAATAGATATGATTTGGCGTACGATCAAATGAGTATGGTCCGGCTGTTTTGGAATATTGTAATTTGGCATGAGGCAATACCTACTTTATGCATGTGCGAAAAAAAGGAATAATATTTCTGTTTTTGCAACATATAATGGTAAACAGGCTGACGGTGTACCTGCCAGAAAGTGTACTCTGTTATCTGCATAGTACTATATATGTCTATAGGCAACTCCATTACCTATTTCTTATTTCTTTAAATATATAAAAAATTTATAACTTAGTGTTTTATGTATACATGTAAGCAGTATTTATATATTTTTATGTATCTGTGTATGTATATATGTATGTGTGTATATATATAATAGTATATAAGTGTATATAATAAATAGGGATATATATTTAACATTATTACATGTATCATATCTTTATATAAAGAAATAATGGAATTTCATATTGCCTCTGATCAAACTGTTTATAATTACTCCTCTCCATCCAAAGATTGCCTAGAAAAGATCGCTTTTAGCGATAAGGTCGCCCATTGTTTTCTCATTGTGAATATTTCATATATTTTAATCTTTTGTATACCCAGTAAATTCACTGCCATATCCCACTCTTCAAACCGAAACATAGCTATGCACACACAACTGCTTCACGGTTGAAACACGAATGGGACAGAGGTACCCAAGCAAGCGACTTTTGTACAAAGTCTCCCTCTGGTAAAAATATACATCATACATTACAGTTAATGGGTGAAAATGGAATGGTAACTCCGCCTGCGTTATCGGTATACACAGACACAAGCATGACCTGCTTCCATCCGCACCTATTATCTCTCGCTGAAGCCCCGCTGGTGTCAGCCCATCGTGATGGATTAAACAAGAATTAAACACGATGGTTTTATCATTCATGATTCATTTATCATTGATATTCATGATGGTTTGGATAATGCGTGCGTGCGTGCCTGCGTGCGTGCGTGCGTGCGTGCGTGCGTGTGTATTTATGATTGACGTTACTTTTATAATGCGTAGCATAATTAAAATTATGTTCCAAAAAAAAAATACTTCAAATGTGATAAAATCAGTTATTTTATTTAAAAACTTAACTTCTGAACGGATTTTGATAAAATTTCTATGGTACTGATTTGTAAGTAGGTATATACGCTCAGACAGAAAAAGAATTTTTCAAATCGGTTTACAACTGACGAAGTAATAAACATAAAAAAAAATCAACCGAACCGAGAAGAACCTTCTTATTTTTGCGGCTTCAAAAAATTACAATCAATCATTGTATTCTTGAACAAAATAATCCTTACTAGACACACCCGTTCGCGAGTATGACGGATAAGCCAGCCGCTATTGATACTGCCACCAGTTTGGACATTATAGTATGCATGATTTGTTTTAAGATAAAATTTGAAACAAGCCATGCATATTACTTGCATGCTTCGCTTATTACAAAATTAAACGAGGTTTCTCCAACTTCCAATATCACCTATTATAAAATCCTTTATTCCACAGAGGTGACTCTTCAATTTTCATTGGATCTATGTTTGTGTATTTTGTAGGGGAGGATTTATCGCTGACGACGTTCTCGTTTCGCCCTAATGCTGCCGGTTAAATTATATTCTTTCCTCTTCTTTTCACTTTCTTTATTGCCTTAAATATTTATTTATTTATCCCTTTCCGAACCCAGAATAATAGGTGAACAAGTGATACGTATTCATTGGCATGTTGAAAAAGAACATAGTTGTAATGATTTACAACTTTCTTAGTCCGATAAACATAGATTCGATTTCCGTACGATATAAAATATTACAAAAGTCAATATATTTCAAGAAGAGAGCATATTCCGTTTTAAAAGGCCGACAGCACACCTGCAATGCCTCTGGTATTGTGGGTGATCATGAGCGGCGGTAGTCACTTACCATTAGGAGAGCTGCAACCTCGTTTGCCCCCTGCGTTGTAAAAAAAAATACCTGTGACTTTTTTCTCATGACCGGAATAAATTAGTATTTCTTTTTCCATGCTAATGCCAAATTTTGAGTTGACAACGTGAAGAGGTAGTAAAAAACTATTTTTTTATAATATTCATAATTAAATATATCCCGTTTCTCCGCTTGCGTGAGTCAGTATATAAAGTATCTTTAGTACTAGGTTAGGATATAATCTACCCATGTACCAAATTTAATTTAAATTTTTAAAATTTATTTACATATTTACCAAAGGGAAACTGTACAAAGGTCGTGTTTAGGCACCCCTGTACCATTCGTGTCTCTACCGTGAAGCAGTTGTGTTTGCATGGCTGTTTCGGTTTGAAGGGTGAGATATGACAGTGAATTTACAGGGTACAGAGGAATAATATTTGAGTCCTCAGAAGTGGCAACGCATGGGGAGTATCATGGGCGCAATAGTATACTCTGTTATGTCCGCGGTACTGCTCATGTCTATAGGCGACGGTCACCACTTTCCATCAGGTGGACCGTCAGCTTGTTTGCCATTCTAAGTTGCATAAAAAAAAACCAATCAACAGTTTTTGCATGGAAAAGTAAACATATCCGATCATTTATCTTCAAAAACTTGCATTTATGTTATTAATAAAAAATAATTAATAATAGATGGTAAATACCAATTGATATACTTATTACATCAATCACGCGAAGTCAGGGACAAAAACTAGTAACATAATAAAATCGAAACACTGAATATTTTATGAAAAGAGTCGCTCGTCTGGTAAATCGATAATCTGATGAGACAGGAAAAAAGACGTGTCGCTGGAATGTCGCTTCCGTTCAATTATATGCAAGTAACATTTGATAACAAGATATCTCTTCGCTCCGGATCATTATACCTTCAAAGTACAGATCAGCCGTGATTCGGGCGTGTCATTTCTCGTGTTAATAACAATAATTGGGCAAGAGAACGCCAAACAGCTACGATGTTTGAGGAAGTATAACTTTTTTATACAAATTAGAATGGCGAACAAGCTGACGGCCCACCTGACGTAAGCAGTGCCATGGACGTAAATTCACTGCTTTATTCCACCCTTCAAACCGAAACACAGCCATGCAAACACAACTGCTTCACGGTAGAATCACGAATGGAATATGTATGAATAGTAAAATAGATGATATATTAGTAATAATGTGGTGGAAGAGAAAGAGGTCTGTTTGAAACAAAGCATTTGGTGGTCCGTTGTTTCTGCCTACCCCTAATGGGGGATAGGAACAATAGATATGTTATCATCATTATTTCAGCCGTTAACTGCCCACTGTTGAACATAAGTCTTTCTGATAAGGAGATTTTTGCTAGTAATTGTCACGGTTAGTATGCGAGTTGGCAAACACAGTGTGGCTTTTGGTGATAGGACGCTGTTTCCCATTCCTTGCCCTCCTTTAGCCAGTTCTTATGACACCCAGAGGAAAGGAATGGGTGGCCTATTCTATTCCGGGACCACACGGGGAGATAGATATTATAGTACTGTATGTAATAATTTATTTCCGATCTAGAAATCTCCAATTTTAACTAGATAATGTCTGAACATAGCCTATCTCATAAGGGGAGTTTTACCAGTAGTTGCCGCGCTTGGCTGGCGGGTTGGCAAATGCAGTTTGGCTTTTGGTGATATTTTAAAAGAGACGCTGCTGCCCATCCCTTCACCATAAGCTCCCTTAGTCGTCTCTTACGTCACCCACGGGAAAGGAAAGGAGGCCTATTCTATACCGGGACCTACATTACAGTGAACATCGAGTTCTGTACATATCTAGTAGATAGCTATTTAGGAAAAATTGTAATGAGTGATCTTAATAAGAGCAATTGAAACTAAAATAATATTTTTCAAACTTGTTTCCTCTCAATCTGTAAGTTTGTTCAGGTATCGCACAAAAACTACACCGAATCGGATGCTGTTCTCATTGTTGTGTTCTTGAATACAAAATCTGATATGCGTTTTATATCAAAACTCAGACAAAATCGCGAGGGATGGGCAACAGCGTACCTCTTAAAACATCTCCAAATCCTAACTTTGGCTGCTAATCCGCCTGCCAAGCGTGGCAAATATTGGTAAAACTTATTTTTAGCAGTGGACAGTTAAAAGCTGAAATAACGATGAACCTAGTTAAAGCATTGATACCGTCGAGATAAATTCCTGCTAAATTTGTCACGCTGGACAATAGATCCTGACTTCATCGTCACCAATCATTTGTAACTGGTATCGCGCCAGTATAAACCGATAGCGCAGCGAGGTTACAATTAAATGAGGGATCATTTAATTTGTTTCTATACGTATTATACTTGTTAAATTCATTGTTTTATGTTTTATTTACGTACAGCCGTATGTTTATGGCATTAGGCAGAGACCTGGCAGGTTACCAGCTCCGCTGCAGCGTATGCGGTATGTCCTGCAGATGCTTTAAATATGGAAACTGTTAAACAGTTTATTTATTAATATTGTGTTCTTAGAATTTGGACTTCTAGATTAATGGCAACTGACGGGATCGTAGTTACTAGAGTCCGTGAGGTAGAATGAGATAGTAATACCTTATTTCTCATACCAACTTATGGATTTGTTAACGATAACGATATTATTAATGGATTTGTTTGCCATTTGTTTAAGAGAGCAAGATCATTCTCTATCCCTTTTTTTATTATTTTAATCCATTTTTACAAGCGCAAAGTGGAAGATATAGTCATAAATATAATATATGAACTCCTTCAAATTTAAAAATATAATGATATTATTGAAGAAACAAATGTCATCATAACAATTACCTTTTGCGGGCTACACTTTCCTTTTCTTCTTAAAGCCATATGACTTACAGCTTGCAGGAATAGGTGCTGTACATTATAAGCCACTACTTGTATCCTTCTCATGTGACTCATCGTTGGATCTATTTCTAATGTATATCTCTTATCTTTATTCCCGTGTTTATCTTATATATTTATAACTGTTTTATATATTTTTCTTATATATTTATACATAACATCTCTTACACACATGTGGCCTTGAGTTATGTATTTAGGGCCTACTGAAAATCAGTGTCGTAGCTTCAGACTTGAAACTGCGACATATGCTGAGTGCCGAGTTAGGTCCTTTGCACAAACACTGCTACATTCATTTTGTTTATTTTATATGTTTTTCTTTTTATTCTAAATTCAAAATAAAATAGTAATGTTATTATATAATTGTATAATCTTCATTATCATGTAGTTTTGTTATATGTAACATGTATAATTTATATTATTTTTCTTATTTTCTTATATTATATGTCACTATATGTCATAAATTTGTTAAAGCCAGTAATTTTCCCCTTGTTATTTGTTGTCCCTTGGCAGTTTGATGGATTTGTTATGGAGAAGAAAAAAAAAACAAATCGCGTTAAAATTTACAAAAGACAATTTCTATTTTAGTTAATCGAGATCGCGGGTAATGACCAATCTAATCTAATATTATATAAAGGCTAGATTAATATATTTATACATGATACCTATCTAAATAAATGTTTCTAATGGAATAAATTTAAATAGTTTAAGATAAAAAAAATTCTTAAGATCACTGCCAGCTGGTAGGGTACTTAGCAGACTTGCTGCATTTCCACGCTGAATAGCTATGGAAATGCGTTGACCAAAGTATAGGCCAGCCTTCTGGTCGCCAGAGGTTTCTACCAGCCGGCGTGAAATCTCTTTGAAAAGATTCATGGCCTCGGGAGGCTAGATTTGATTTTTTTATTTATTATGGAAAAATTAAAAAAATAACGGTCTCAAAAAAATCTTTCATTTGTAGTAAGTAAACACCATTATCAACGACTAATATGGGTTGTATTTAAAAGAAAATCGTGCAAAACCGGGGCGGGTTGCTAGTCGGCAATATTTTCTGAACTCACCCTCACATTACCGTTGATAAGACATAGCTCCCGACTCCTCCACGTTGATACGACTCGATGGTTTTATGTGTTTTCAAGGGGCAGATTTATCGCTGACGCAGCATCCGGGGCTGCACTAATGTCTCTAAGTGAAAACTATCTTTTTTTTTATTGTAGTAACGCGAATGGCAGAATAATATAGAAAGTTTCGAATTTAAGATTTTTTCTATGACGCTTTGAATGGCAAATTAGCTGACGGTTTACCTGATGGAAAGTGGTAACCGTCACCTATAGACATAAGCAATACCATGGACATAACAGAGTATATTATTTCGCCCATGATACCCCACATGCATTGCCATTCCTGAGGACTCAGGTGTTATTCCTCTGTACCCTGTAAATTCATTGCCATATCCCACCCTTCAAACCGAAACACAGCCACGCAAACACAACTGCTTCACGGTAGAAACACGAATGGGACAGAGATGCTCAAGCAAACGACTTTTGTACAAAACCTACCTCTGGTTTTTGTCCGTCTCACAGGGAGATATTGATGGACCGGAGAAAAAAGCCTTTAAAATGGCCTTTACATTCCAAGTACTACTCATATGGGGGGAAGGATTGCTAGTAATGCGCTCTAAGGGCCCTATTGCTAGCAATATCAGATAAACATCCACACGTTTCCCCTTGGAAACTATCGAATTAATACTTAATGACTTCGTCGGGATGGGCTAACTGACCTACTTTCATCCTCACCTATTATAATTCACTAGTACCCCGCCAGTGTATACCGATAGCGTAGACAGGGTTACAATCCCGTTTATCATCAACATGATATCAGACGTTAACTGCCTATTCCTGGGGGGGAGGGATTATTAGTAAAGTGGACTACCAGTCACATTGGTAATATACCAGAGGGAAACTTTGTATAGAAGTCGATTACTTGGGTACCTCTGTCCCATTCGTGTTTCAACCGTGAAACAGTTGTTTGCATAGCTGTGTTTCGGTTTGAAGGGTGGGATATGGCGTGAATTTACTGGGTACAGAGGAATAACACCTGAGTCCTCAAGAATGGCAACGCATGGGGGGTATCATGGGCGAAACAGTATACTCTGTTATGTCCATAATACAGCTCACGTCTATAGGCGACGGTTACCACTTTCCATCAGGTGGGCCGTCAGCTTGTTTGCCATTCTAAGTTGTATATAAAAAAAAAACCTTGTCAGGTCGACTGCCACGTGGTCACACTGAAAACCATCGTGCTGATATCCTGGTCAGGTAGCCAATCACGATGGGCTAACTGACCTACCTTTACATCTCACTTATTAACCCTCAGTGGTGTTCCGTCAGTGTACACCGATAACGCAGGCAGGGTCCATTCCATTGTCATCCATCAAAAAAACTGTCTGTTGCTATATATAAACCTCCTATAACCCCCCTTTGGGGGGAAAAGGGTTCACCAGTAGTAGGACGCTGCTATCCATATGTCCACCATTAAGTTCCCTTAGTCGCCTTTTACGACATTTATTAAGAACTAGCGGCCCGTCCCGGCGTCGCACAAGTGGACATTTTTAACATTTCCCTTAACTGCTCTGCTCCTATTGATTGTAGCGTGATGAAAAGTATACTATAACCTGGCGAGGAGTATGAAGAATAATTGTACCAAGTTTCAAGACAGACAGACAAAAATTTTACTGATTGCATTTTTGGCATCAGTATCGATCACTAATCACGCCCTGATTGTTATTTTGGAAATATATTTCATGTACAGAATTGACCTCTCTACAGATTTATTATAAGTGTAGATTAAGGTGCTAAGAAGTCAAAAATAAACAAATACACTTTCACATTTGTAATATTAGTAAGGGTAAAAATAAATATAAAAAAAAAAAACTTTACAAACTGTACATTTTCGAGTTGTGTTTCACATAAATTACGAGTAAGTATTGGTTTGTATTTTCGGCCCGTCTAATTTAGGTAATTAACTTTTCCGAATTGGACTTCGCCGTTTTGCGGTGTACCCATGGAATTAGTCCTCTGGTTTACAGCGGTACAAGGGATTATTTATTTATTTATACTTTATTGTACATAAAAATCACATTGTTATAATCTTTTTTTTATGCAACTTAAAATGGCAATCAAGTTGACGGCTCACCTGATGGAAAGTGGTAACCGTCGCCTATAGACATGAGTACTATGGACATAACAGAGTATAGTATTTTGCCCATGATACCCTCCCATGCGTTGCCATTCCTGAGGACTCAGGTATTTCACTGACAAATTCATTGCCATAACCCACCCTTCAAACCGGAACACAGCCATGCAAACACAACTGCTTGACGGTAGAAACACGAATGGGGCAGAGGTGTCCATGCAAACGACTTTTGTACAAAGTCTCCCTCTGGTAGTATAATCTACATTAAATGAAGATGTACAACAGGCGTGCTATATGCATAGACGTAGGTATATATTTATATATATGTATATGTGTATTTGTAGGATTAAATATAATGTAATTAATTTAGTTTTGTCTAGTTTGTTTAAATATTGTCACAATATTGTACACCGCTCTACCCGCTGACATTGATGCTCGTTTCCACTTTGGGTGTTGCTGGAAGAAAACTCTATTAGAGTTAAGCTCGCCTTTGTACATTTGATTACCTCTGTCATATTCTTAAAACTGGTGTGTACAATAAAGAATAAAAAAAAATTGTGCACTACTCTACCCGCTGACATTGCTGCTCCTTTCCACTTTGGGTGTTGCTGGAAGAAGCTTATAGAGTTAAGCTCGCCTTTGTACATTTGATTACCTCTGTCAAATTTTTATTTATAATTGGTGTGTACAATAAAAAATAAAATAAAATAAAATAATTTGCAGCTTCATACTTCATACTTTTAATCTTGTAATTGGTTTTAATGTTGATCAACATAATTGATGGGGTCTGCGTGTTGCGAATAATTCATCTTCTTCTTTTGTGCAACTCGGGAAGGCAAACAAGCTGACGGCCCACCTAATTGAAAGTGGTAACCGGCGGTTATAGATATGAATAGGAGCGAGCACACCATAGAACGGATCCATGATAAAGCAGTTTTTGTTTTACTTTATGTTCACGTTACATTTTTTTTTATTATATACTGCTATAATATTATAATAATAATAATAAATGTTCTCATTGTGATTATTTCTTGTAATTGTTTATGTTTATAATAAGTTTACTATTGTAATCTTTTGGAGGAAACAATAAAGAGTATCTATCTATCTATCTATAATAACTGATAATTTGGTAACACCTCATATTGCTGAGAGAGCGTAGTTACAACGTGTTACTTATGTATCCAACTATAGTTTCTCCTCACATGTATCGGCGTAATAAGATTTTTTTTGTACTTTTATGTTAATATGACTTACAGTGTTTTTTTTTTGTGATAATAATTGTCGTAAAGCAGTTGTTTGCATGGCTGTGTTTCGGTTTGAAGGGTGGGATATGGCATGAATTTACTGGGTACAGAGGAATAACACCTGAGTCCTCAGGAATGGCAACGCATGGGGGGTATCATGGGCGAAACAGTATACTCTGTTATGTCCATGTTACTGCTCATGTCTATAGGCGACGGTTACCACTTTCCATCAGGTGGGCTGTCAGCTTGATTTCCATTCTAAGTTGTATAAAAAAAAAAAATTTTAATGGTCCCGGTATGGAATAGGCATAGAAAGGGGTACTTTCTTTCCTATGTGTGTCGTGAGAGGCGACTCTCTTTTCATTTGAGAGTTTCCTCTTGTCGGTGCAACTATTTTATGCATTTTCTTTCAGCCAGATCTATTCCACGCCATATTTTTAATCTCCGTATACGACATGACATCTAGTATTTCCAACAGAGGTGACTAAGAGAACTCAGAGGTAGAAAGATGAGCAGCAGCTTCCAAAAAGCCTAACTACGGTTGCTAATTTACCTACCAACTATTGGAAAAACCACTGGGAAGGTTTATGTTCAGCAGTGGACAGTTAACGGCTGAAATGAAAGGAAAATAGCAATTATCCTGAAACAATAAAACTGAATTATTCAGTTGTCCGTCTGCGCTGACAATAATTGAATTCCAAATCCGGAAAGAAGGATTTACTACTTCACCGTATTTAGCGAATGTGAGTAATACTATATGATTGCAACATATTGATTCGATTTCTCTAATAAAAACACGGTTTTTTAGTAACAAGCCACAGATATTTGTTTGTTTTCGTGGACAGAGACAGACTTTTTTTATACAACTTAGAATAGCAGACAAGCTGACGGCCCACCTGATAGAAAGTGGTAACCGTCGCCTATAGACATGAGCAGTGTCATGGACATAACAGAGTATACTGTTTCGCCCATGATACCCCCCATGCGGTGCCATTCCTGAGGACTCGGGTGTTATTCCTCTGTACCCTGTAAATTCACGCCATATCCCACCCTTCAAACCGAAACACAGCCATGCAAACACAACTGCTTCACGGTTGAAACACGAATGGGACAGAGAGAGGGTTACCATACCATTTTCATCCATCAAAAAAAAAATATTGTTATTACTGGGGAGCTAAGATATTATCTCTCAGTATTATATAATATCATATTTTACTTGCATTCAAGAGCAGCTCCTTCCCCGTAGAAATATACAAGTCTTTTTTTAATTGGATGATAATGAAATGGTAACCCCACCTACGCTAACAGTATACGCTGGTAAGGGATGATAGGTGAGGATGAAAAGGCGAGACAGTTAGCCCATCGTGATGAATATACCTGGAATTCAGCACGATGGTTCCCAGAAGGAACCACGTGGAGGTCGATTTGACAGGGTATATTGCTAGCAATGGGTCTGGTGTTCCGTATTATCAACAGTCTCTTCCTACTCAATATACAAGTGTTAGAGGTATCTACCTATGAAAAAGCAAAAGAACTAAAGTCACCGATATAGCCCGAAAGATAAGCAAGCTAAAGTGGCAATGAGCTGGTCACATAGCTCAAAGAACCGACAACCGATGGGGAAGAATAGCTCGTCGTTGCAACGAGTTGCATAAGCTATAAGAATTGTTGATGATCCCAGGCTCACCAGCGGTATTGAACCTTTAAGTCTTAGGAGAGATTTTGCCTCTGCATGTTCTACTGCCTGTACAATGGATTGTGCTCAGAGAAATTGTTCAATATGATGTTCACAGCCACTTTCTACCATAGTACGGATCGCCATCGACAGAGAGTTCATCCTTATGTCCTACAGCCTCAATGGCCGCGTACAATGCGGTTTCACAGATGTTTCCTCCCATGAACACTCTGGTTATGAAATGAGCTCCCTGCCGAGGTTTTCCCAAGAGACTACAGCATGGGGTTCTTCAAAACCTTACCCTCCAGTAAAGAGGTTTCTTCAGGGTTGGCAATGCACGCGTAATACCTCTGGTATTGCAGGTATTCATAGGCTACGGTAACCACTTACCATCAGGTGGGCCGTATGCTTGTTTGCCACCTCAGTGGTATAAAAAAAAATTCTATTTGTAATTTACTTTCGTGTTTGTCTCATATTTATTTTGTAAATTTTAAAGGCGCTAGTTTTCCAAGCGAAGCAAATAATTAAAGTTATAAAGCACAATTTACTTTTTTTTATAACACAATGGGGAAATGAACATGTGACTCATCTGATGGTAAGTAACTATGGCCACCCATTAGCACCCACAACACTAGAGGCATTGCAGGTGTGCTGCCGGCCTTTGAAAAATGAATATGCTCTTTTCATGAAGGTTATGATGTCGTATCGGTTTAAAAATACTGCTACTGGAAGTTGAATGAAACATAAAAAAATACAACCTATTTGATCGTCTCTTTATTTCTGAAGTCGATTTATTAACTATACTATATTGTGGAAACGGAACGGAATACAATGACTTGTGTAAAAACCATTTCATGCAAGTGTTTAGGTACTTACAATATTGACCTCGCTGCGATTTTGTTGATATTATTGTGCTCCGAACTCGAATAGATTTGGTTAATTTGACTTTTGCGTGCGCCATTTTGTTTTTTTTTTTTTTTATAATACTGTTATTGTCACGAGCAAAGTGGTAGTGGGTACTGTGTAGTATAATCTAGATGTAAGTGGAATCGAATCATTCATAAACAGGGTTCATTTAGAAGAAAGTCATTTTTAATGCAAGAGTAAATTTAAATAATCTTTTGTAACCAGTTTATACTTTTTTTTTATGCAATTTAGAATGGCAAACAAGCTGACGGCCCACCTGATGGAAAGTGGTAACCGTCGTCTATAGACATGAACAGTATCATGGACATAACAGAGTATACTGTTTAGCCCATGATACCTCTCATGCGTTACCAGTCTCGAGAACTAAGGTTTTTTTTTTATTTTTATGCAATTTAGAATGGCAAACAAGCTGACGGCCCACGGATGTAAAGTGGTAACCGTCGCCTATAGACATGAGCAGTACCATGGACATAACAGAGTATACTGTTTTGTTTTAATTTAAATTTTCATCACAAATTTGTAGCTATGACGATTTAATGAAACGATAAGCTTTGAATTTGATCTATACTCGTATAGTTACGAATTACTATGAGTATACTGATTATTATCATTTACTGGTTTTTACACAACACAGCCGTGTGGTCGCGGCATAGAATGGGCTACCACTTCCTTTTCTGTGAGTGTCGTAAGAGGCGACTAATGATGATGACAAAATACTTTAAAAACTTATTTTCACCACTGTACAACCCGCCATTAACTAAAGTTTCATCCCAACCATCTGGACGAGTGGCTGTCGTCCACCGTGCGTTTTTCAAGGCACTTTCCTCCACGCACAACCACTCTTTGGAATCAACTTCCAGCAGCAGTATTTCCGAACTAACACGACAATATAACCTTCAAGAAAAGAGCATATTCATTTTTAAAAGACCAGCAGCACATCTGCAATGCCGTTGGTGTTTTGAGTGATCATGGGTGGCGGTAGTCACCATCAGGTGAGCCGCATGCTCGTTTGGCCCCTGTGTTGTAAAAAAAATCATATTAGGAAGCAACGATGCTATTAATGGAAAAACCAAAATATATGACAATCACGTGGTTGCTATTTTGTATGCAAATTTGTTAAAAAAAGAAGGAAATATATATACATATATATATATATATATATATATATATATATATATATATATATATATATATATATATATATATATATATTATATATATATATATATATATATATATATATATATATATATATATATATATATATATATATATTTACGCGATATCGTTTCCGATTTTGAAAATATTTCGATAATTTTTCGTGTTGTACACGACAGGATTCCCTTCCGTATTGGTCCCATATAGAGATTATCACGTACAGTTTAGAATCAAGTTAAATGTTACAAAAATATCTTAAGTTTTTAGGCCATTCTTCTTTATGGATAAAGATATAATAAAAGTAAGTAAATTAACAAACTAGCTCTCAACTGTGATTCTATTCCGGCGGAATTTTAATAAGGTATTATGGCAAAGTTTGAAATGTTTCTGTGGTTCCAATTACTTTCTGATTTTGTGGACAAATAAAAACATAATAATGGGGCCGATTCTGAGGCGTAATTTTTTTAGAGAAATGCTTAACTTAATACTTTAATTTGATAACTTTGCAAAATTACTGTTTTATGGATCGTCATGAACTGAAATTGTAATAAAACACGAAGCGGTTGTGTTTGCATGGCTGTGTTTCGGTTTGATGGGTGGGATATGGCAGTGAGTTTACAGGGTACAGAGGAATAACACCTGAGTCCTCAGGAATGGCAACGTATGGGGGGTATCATGGACGAAACAGTATACTCTGTTATGTCCATAGTATTTTTCATGTCTATAGGCGACGGTAACCACTTTCCATCACCGCTGTTTGTCACTCTAGGTTGGATAAAAAAAATAAGTCTTCATTTTAGAAACGTAATTTTAGGTTTAAACCTATTAAAAAATCAGGTTATGTTGGTTTCTAAAATGAAGACTTTGCTGTGAAAAAAAGTAAGATTTTAAGATGTCTATTTATATAAATATATATCTATGTATATATGTACTATATGTTTTAAATTGTCTGATTTATATTTACATAAATCATTAGTTTATATTTACATAAATTTATTATTTATGTAATTAAACTGTTTGAAAAAAAGCAACAGCTGAGTTTCTTGCCCGTTCTTCTTTGCTGAAATTGCATTTCGAATGGGCGGTAATGGAAAAATGACTATTTATAAATGCTTAAATCTAAGTTTACTTTAATAATTTTTTTTTTGTTGCTATTAAATCTAAAATTCATTTTAGAGATACTTTTAGAAAATGATGCCTCAGAATCGACCAAAATGTTATCAAGTTTATTTCTCCGTCAGTATCTAATACCCTTAGATAGTATAGATAGGGCAACGAGTCTCAAAAAACGGGTCAACTTTTTGTCAGCTAATTGTTAAATTAGCTGACTTGTTTTTTATCAGTGTTCTACATACTTACACACATAATGTATCTTGACGTATCTATATTTAATTATTAAATAAATAAAATACGATTTTACGCATTAAAAAGATGCAAAAATTATAAGACAAAATAAACGTAGAAGTTATTTATTTATTTATATACATATTTTTGGTGAGTTTTACAGTTTTTACCAATGCACTCACTAAAAATAAAATAACTTAAACTTAGTTATCACGCAAAATTGTATGAAAAAGTTGACCCGCTTTTCTCGAAGCATTTGTATGGGAATACTCTATTTATATAACCTATTTATATATCATTATTATTATTAAAGTTTGATGTCCAATAAATTTTACAAGAAGTTGATACAGAAAAGAAAATAGTAAGTGATCCTTACAAAGATGTAAACGTAAATACTTATAGTTAAAAAATAATTTTATGGATGTTCTTTATCATTTGTTAAAAACAAAAATCAATCAAAATGAATTTATAATATATAAATGTATTAATAGAAATTTAAAAGAGTAACTGTTGAGTTTCTTGCGGGCTCCTCTCAACAGATAACAACCTTCCGAGCCCTGCAGTAGATTAAAAAAAAAATTACAATTTAAAAAGTGCTTGTAAACAAGTATATTTGAATAAAGACGATTAGAATTTAAATTAAAAAAAAAAAACATGCATGTCCAAGCGATTAAAGAGACTGAGAATTAGGCACTCGTGATACATTAATATAATATATTTTTATTTATCGATGAACCCAAATGGAAGCCAGGTCGGAATACAATATGAAAGGCGAGCTGCGGCATTAAATCAGATGCAAAATCTATTGAAGCGGAGGTAAAAGTAAATTGGTACGTACCTATGTAATGAAACGTAGTAAGTGTTCGGCGATATGACAATTGCAATGCGCATGTGTGCAGAATGCCAAGGCGCCAGTGAGTCAAAGCGAGCGAAGCGAGCGGTCCGCTTCTTTACATCTCTATTTAATGAGCGATCGCGAACATAAACTTTCGTATCAATTTGGCGGGAAAAAATGAATAAAGTATATTAATTTTTATTAGTGGCTCGCGCGGTATTGTCTTCAAGTTCTTAATTCAAATACGATAAATAGAAAATATTTTTAAAGTGCGCTATTCAGTTTAGTTTTTGAGTTCTCAGTGGCCAGTGTTTTGTACTGTGTTTTCTATTTGTAAAATAATAATTTGAGTTTTTTTTTTTTAGTGAAATTAGTGACTTGTGCATGCATTACTAGTGACCGAAGATTATAAAGGTAGGTAATTAAATGTTTTTTTTTTTATGCAATTAAGGAATGAAAACAGATACTATGCGGTGGGAGAAGATTGTAAAATTAGATACCGTCAAGAAAATAATCCTAGTAATCTTATAAATTGGAATGTTTATAAGGATGGATGTTTCTTACCCTTTCTCGAAAAAAATATTAAATGGATTTGAATTAAGTTTGGTATATGGGTAGGTTATACTCTAACGTAGTAACTATATAGGATACTTTATGTACTCATTCATGCGGGTAAAGCTGTGAGATACAGCTAGTATTATAAATTGATTTATGAATCTATTAAACTTTATTAGTAATAAAAATTAACGAATACTTAAATTACTATGTAAATTATTCATGAATCTAGGGTTACCACTCGCCATAAGTTTTCCAGGCATGTCTAAAATTTTCGACCTTCTGATTTCCCCCGGCTGAGAAGAAAATTAATGTATAATTCGGTATTTAAATTAAATTGTTCAAAAGCGTATGTCTTTTTGAGACTTAAATATGTATTTTTTTTATTATTAGAATAGTGTAGAATAGTTTTTTTTTTTTAATTTTCTTAATTGGTAACCCTACTTGCGTCTCAGAATACAACGTGAACATTTTATAAAATAAATATTTATATTTTTTTAACTTTTTAGTTAACTAAAATATTTGCTTTATTGGCTGAAAGACGACGGCGATGTGCGAGGTCTTTCAGGTCGTTTTGAAATATGATTTCAACTGTCTACATAAAACTGATCATAACTTTTAATGCTGCAGGGATTTTTTTTTAATTATAGATATGATATATGAGATTAAACAAGATGACCTATTTAGGAGGAATATATATATATATATATATATATATATATATATATATATATATATATATATATATATATATATATATATATATATATATATACTACTTACTTTACGTTTACTTTAATCATATATATTTAAAAATTTTCTAGTTTAGACCCAAAAAGTAGACATTTAGAGCTACAATTTGCGCTTTTTAAAAATGCCTCTATGATGATTTTTGTCCAAGTTAAAGCCTATTAAAAATCACCTAAAATACATTTAGGTATTTTTTAATCCAACACGAATAATGCCAACGTGTTTTCTATAATAGCTCCGCCTGCTAAGCGTGGCAACTATAGCTAAAAACCCTTCTTATGGTATAAACCTACCATATGTTCAGCAGTGGACACTTAACAGCTGATATGGTGATGATGATGAGACTAACATGGTCTATGTACCATATCAACTACTTCTATTAAGTATGGGGGAAAGGCATTATTAGTAATGGGGCTTATTTGACCCATTGCTAGTAAGTGTGTATTTAGAGATAGTTAAGGTGTACCTAACAGGTCGACTTCCACATGGTATCCCCTGGAAACCATCGTGGTTAATTCTAGTGGAATTTGTCACGATGGGCTAACTGACCTGCTTTTATCGTCACCTAAGAGTGTCGTCCTTCACTGGTGCCCCGCCAGCGTATACCGATAGCGCAGGCGGGCAGCATTCCATTATCATTTATTTAAAAAAAAAAATCTATTAAGTACACAACTTATTCTAATAAATAGAAGCTTTCTGCCCACTACTTCAGGATTTGAGAAATGGGAAAATCAATGTAATGGTGGTCCATTTATGCTATTTAAAAATGGTCTTTTAGGTAACGTCCAAAAATAAAATATATACTAGAATTGAAGATACACCTTTAGGATCACAACTGTAAAAATCACAACCAATTTAGTACAGTAATTTACAACTGCAACAAATATATATACAGAGAGACAACATTTGTACAAAAAAAAATATTGTTTTAACATAAATTGCTCTCATTAACAGCCCTCATACATTTTTTTTTCATAATTATTTTCCTTGTACAGACAAACAAGCTGACGGCCCACCTGATGGAAAGTGGGCGAACAGAGTATACTGTTCCGCCCATGATACCCCCCATGCGTTGCCATTCCTGAGGACTCATGTGTTATTCCTCTGTACCCTGTAAATTCATTGCCATATCCCAACCTTCAAACCGAAACACAACCATGCAAACGCAACTGCTTCTCGGTAGAAACACGAATAGAACAGAGATGCCTAAGCTAACGACTTTTGTACAAAGCCTCCCTCTGGTACAATTTTATCCTGTTAGTAATAAATAGTAATTATATTTTAATTTTAATAACTAACAGTTTAACTTACGTGTAATAAGATCGAAAAAGCTCGACTAGTTTCGGAATCAATTCGTGACCCTTAGTCATGAGCGACTGTGATGCGAGCACGAGCCTAACTGCGCGCCTCGGCCCGCTGAACGCGAACTGTAGGGACTAAATATCATATTAATTATAGTTTTATGTTCCTACAATAATACTCCTAAAATTTTCCTTCATCACTTTATTTTTTAAGGGAATTCCTATTGCTGGCTAAATTTTAAAATCATATTAAATTACTAAGAATTAACAGTATTAATTCAGTGAAAATATTATAATACCTTTTTTTTTTAAATTCATCATCACATTAGGAACTCTTCGCCGTTTATAAATATTATTATGTCCTAATTAAATCAAATATCCTGAGGCGATTCCACGATGAGAGTTCCAAGTTAATATAATGATATAAACGTTTGAGAATGTCACAAGTGTTTTACAAAGATTTTGTACAAGACCAGAGGGAGACTTTGTACAAAAGTCGATTGCTTGGGCACCTCTGTCCCATTCGTGTTTCAACCGTGAAGCAGTTGTGTTTGCATGGCTGTGTTTCGGTTTGAAGGGTGGGGGATATGGCGTGAATTTACTGGGTACAGAGGATTAACACATGAGTTCTCAGGAATGGCAACGCATGGGGGGTATCATGGACGAAACAGTATACTCTGTTATGTCCATAGTACTGCTCGTGTCTATAGGCGACGGTTACCACTTTCCATCAGGTGGGCCGTCAGCTTGTTTGCCATTCTAAGTTGTACAAAAAAAAAAATTACTCGAAATTTCACTCATTAAAAAAAAAAAGCACAAACATAGCTCGTTCCCATACACAACTGCCTCTGTTGTATTATCGACTCTACACAATATCTATGCGCTTTCACTCGCTTCAAATTCCAATTTGCATAGCAAACGCAGACGCCAGCTAATTTTATCCTTTTCTATCAGATTTTTTTTTTAATTATTTTTACCAAGAAACTCCGTTGATGCTTTGAGCTGCAGTAAATTGGCTCGCATTCAACAACAGCGAGTATTGGCTATTCGAATATACTTATTGTCAATCAGTCAGTTTCTGCAGTATATAATTATAGAATCAATTAAAGATTGTATCTTAAAAAAAACCCAACTTTAAGGTTATGATTTTTTTATTTATTTATTTATTTTGTGATAAGTCCTCTATGATCAACCCCATATATCGATGTATACAAATAAGAAAAAACAAATTATATATATAAAAAAAAAAATCAACAATGTCACATTTAAAGTCAAAAATTATAATATTAAGGAAATTTATTACATTTATCTTCATCGGAATCTTTACCAGGTATTCAAACAGTTTAGTTTTAAATTTTTTTATGTCATCTATATCTGTGAGTGAGAGAGAAGATTTACTGTACTAGTAAACTCGCGCAAAGCCGGGGCGGGCAGTTAGTTACCAATAATGACATAGTTATTTCTAAAAGCGTAATAGATACCAACGTAGATTACTTTATCTCTGCCCCGGATTTCTCAAGCGTAGCATGAAAAATACTTGATGAGCCCGCATAATGCGAGAATCTTTGACGGGAGAATTTCCTAATTGGTTCAAATTCACGGACCATCCTGCGTCTGTACTTGTTGGGGACTGAGTATAACTATACATTGAGATATTGAACTATACATCGTATTGTTTTGTAAAATCTTTATTGTACATAATATACATTGGAAACATTAAAACATTATTATATACATTTTTTTTTTACAACTTAGAATGGCAAACAAGCTGACGGCCCACCTGATGGTAACCGTCGTCTATAGACATGAGCAGTACCATGGACATAACAGAGTATACTGTTTCTTTTCGTGTTAATACTATCGGCATAATCCACAATGCCACACAGCATAACTTATTAAGTACAAATTTAGTTGAGGATAACAAATTTAATGGAATTATCTAGATAATGTAAGTTAAAATAACAAATTTTGTGTAATAAAACCTCCCATATAATACTATCGGCATAATCCATAATGCCACACAGCATAACTTATTAAGTACAAATTTAGTTGAGGATAACAAATTTAATGAAATTATCTAGACAATGTAAGTTAAAATAACAGATTTTGTGTAATAAAACCTCCCACATAATACTAAGCCGTCACGATCTTCCATCGCGCGGTGACATCTGAATGATGAATGAATGGTGGCTATGTGTTCTATAGGTAATTGATGGTACATAATGACTTCGAAAATAGGAGCGTTGTCAATTCGTTGTTTTTTTTTGTGTTACTCAATATTAATGACAATTCAGACAATTAATTTTTAATCGAAACCGTTTATTTGTGTGTTGGTAGCATTGTTACAAAATGAAATAAAATGGATATTTTTTTTTATACGACTTAGAATAGCAAACAAGCTGACGGCCCACCTGATGGAAAGTAGTAACCGTCGCCTATAGACATGAGCGGTACCGTGGACACAACGGAGTATATTGATGAATTGTCGCTGACACCCTCCATGCGTTGCCATTCCTGAAGACACCGGTGTTATTCCTCTATACCCTGTAAATTCACTGCTATATCCTACCCTTCAAACCGAAACACAGCCATGGCTTGCATGCACAACTGCTTCACAGTAGAAACAAGATAATCTAAATGTAATGAAACAGAGCTACTGTCTACATTTGTCCATTTTCTGCTGCATCATAATCATACCTATTAATAGTCCACTGCTTAATACAAAACTGCCCCTATTAGGGAGTTTTTCCATTTACTTCTTCTATACCATGCTATAGGTTTTGATACTGGTTCTACTATTATTTCGATATGTTAAAAAAGATTTGTATGCGAAATAATGTAAAATAACAAATTGAACATATGTTAGCGAAGCCGAGGCTGTAAACTATTATGAAATATAATAAATATTTTAAAGAAATAGAACAAAACAGGATCTTGTATAGCACATGTACACAAATAAAAAAACAATCTTGATACGTGAAAGACGTGGAATAAAACTATACCGCGTATTAAGTACAACGACATCTAGTGACAAAAAATTAAATCAGAATCACGACATGAAACCTAGACATTGGTAATTTAATGATTTAGTTCGTTACAAACAGCTCTTATTATATAAAAACAATACAACAATAAATTGTTAATATAAAATTCCTTAAATACTAATACTAATTATAAGTAATCCCCCAACGCACCACATCGAGGCAGCGTAGTTAGTAGTAGTTAGATAATATGTCGTATGAAAAAGTATGGTACCAATTTTCCGTAAAATTAATCGAAAAGTAAGACCAAGTGTCGATAAAATTATTACAGAATTATCTTTAAAAGTTATTTAATTTTTATTTTATTTTATATATATATATATATATATATATATATATATATATATATATATATATATATATATATATATATATATATATATATATGTGTGTGTGTGTGTGTGTGTGTGTACATTGAGAATTTAATGACCATACTATGTTTGTTATTTCCGATAAAGGCGAGACGCTGCGACGTAAAGCACACTGAATAAGGCTTTTGGATGACGTCAAACAATAGTCGGAAACGATAAACACAGTAAGTTAAAAAAATATCTTATATACAGAAATAGATATTACATCATAACTCTCTGACTAAAATCAGTAAGTAATCAACAATTTCAATTAATTAATTATTTATTTATTTATTTATTTATTTATTTACACTTTATTGCACCAAGTAAAAAGAGAAATAACAAATACAGTAAATATTAATGAGAAGCGATACAAAAGGCGGCCTTATCGCTAAGCAATCTCTTCCAGACAACCTTTGGGTAGAGGACATTGAGAAAAAGACAAAGAGTAGGTGGCGCACTATTATATAAATATTATCATATACAAACATATATAAATACATACATACATATATACACATACATATATAATATATACACAATTAAATATATACATAACATACATACATACATACACATACATATATAATATATACACAATTAAATATATACATAACATACACATACTTAACAGCATACATACATTAATAGATTTGTACCACTATTCGTCATAATTAAATTAACTTGTGATTAAGTTAATGATTCTTTCCTTTATATTTCCATTAACTCGTATTGAAACATAGATTACGTCACGAGAAAAGATGGTATATAATATATATGAAAGACAAAACAATCACATCAAAAACATAAAATGTAAAAAAAGTGCCAAGTCTCGCAACACAGTTCTTCCACTATTAGAAATTGAGAGATCTCATGTAAAACTAAGTAATTTATTTTACTAAGTGTTTATGAAAGCACCTATTCAAATTCTTTGTAATAAATTGTTAAATTATTATATGAACATATATTTGTTATCAATTATCTATTAACATTTATTATTTATTCATTGCACTGCCGCCCATCGACAGGGAATTCATCCTCACACGTTAGAAACTAAATGGTCACGTACAGTGCGGTTTCAGAAGAGTTTTCTCTCGCGAACGCTCAGGCTATGGAATGAGTTCCTCGCCGAGATTTTCCCTAGACAATACAATATGGGGTTCTTTAAATAAAATGTATTAAGATTTCTTTAAGATCAGCAATGCGCAGACGATACTTCTAATGTTGCAAGCGTCCATAGGCTACAGAGACCGTTTTAGTATTATATTCTCTGTGCCGTTTATCATCAGAACAGCTGTATTTAATATTAGACATCCTTATTTCTATAAAAATTAAAATTATCTGTCTTTTGTATAACAATATATTCTTTATACCATTCCTTATGGAGGAGGCCTATGTTCAACAGTGGACGGATAATGATGATATTCTTTTAATAAAATACTTTATTTTTGAGTGCATTATTAAATATATTTACTTAGTAATCGAAATAGTAGATTTCGTATTAGATTATTCTTTTATAAAGTACACTTTTATTGCTGTGTTTCAGTTTGAAGGGTGAGATATGGCGTAAATTTACAGGGTATAGAGCAATAACACCTGAGTCCTTAGGAATGGCAATGCATGGGGAGTATCATGGGCGAAACAGTATACTCTGTTATGTCCATGGTACTGTTTATGTCTATAGGCGACGATTATTACTTTCCATCAGGTGGGCCGTCAGCTTGTTTGGCATTCTAAGTTGTATAAAGAAGACTTGGCAGGGACACTGCCGTGCCGCCTGATGACGATATAATAGTCAAATAACTACAAGGATTCATTCAATTTATCTGTAAAGATATTACTCCATTACAGTTTCAATATAGCAAATGCAGATACACTGCACAATACTGCAAATTACTTGTTGTGGTGAATCTATTCGTTTAGTGCTACTATTTCGAGGCACCGCCGAGCTATGATCGATTGATACTGGCTATTTGATTGCGTGTTTAAATCTACCCGTGTTGCATAACGTAGAGTAACGTAACGGTGCAGAGGGGACACTGCGTTCAAAGGTTAAATAATAGTACCTACAAGGGATGAAATAACAGAGTATAGCCCTTAGGAATGGCAATGCATGATCATGAGCGACACGGTATACTCTGTTATGTCCATGGTACTGTTCATGTCTATAGGCGACGATTATTTTCTGTCAGGTGGGTCGTCTGCTTGTTTGTTAAAGTTGCATAAAAAAAGTACAAGTAAAATTGAAAATATCGTAAATGTCTTTATAATCCACTTGACAAAGTAAAATGTTTTAAATCCCATGTATGTGTGTGTGTACGTTTTGTTAATTTAGAACCTATATATATATATATATATATATATATATATATATATATATATATATATATATATATATATATATGTTTACTTCTACTTTTTTATCGTTACGTTTTGTACAATAATTGTGTCAATTTTAAGTCATTTTTTGTGAAGTAAAAGTATTTATTTATTTTATTTATGATTTATTAATTTAGTTATTTTACTTATTTTTACGTATTTTAATTTATTTATTAATTTATTTTATTTTATGTAATTAAATTACATTGTCTTTGTAATATTAATTGGATTAAAGAAAATATTGATCGCTAATAATAGTTAATTGTGACTACAGTTTATCAGCCGTAAATTGTCCTCTGCCGAACATAGCTGTCCCCATAAGGGAGGTTTTGCCAGTAGTTGTTACGCTTGGTAGGTGGGTTGGCAACTGCAGTTTAGCTGACGCTGCTGCCCATCTCTTCTTCACAAGCTCCCTTAGTTGCCTCTTACGACACCCATTGGAAAGGAAGGACCTATTCTATGCTGGGACCTACACGTCTTCCATATGTCACCATGAATTTCTTAAATTATTTAAGATATATATATATCTATATAAGACAGATAATATATATATATATATATATATATATATATATATATATATATATATATATATATATATATATATATAATCTGTCTTCTTAACCAAAGGTTGTCTGTAAGAGATTGCCCTAGCGATGAGACCGCCTTTTGTACCTTTATGTGTATATTTCAATCTGTATTTATGTTACTGTATTTAATTTTAATTGTTCAATTATCATTATACATTTTTGTTTATAGTGCAATAAGGAGTTAAATAAATAAATACATTATAAATGTAAAAATAAATTTGTTTGTTGCTTTTTAGTGTCTTAACGGCTTAATCAATTACTATGAAATTTTTGTATATATATAGTGTATTGGATGAAGAAGAAGATAAACAGCTATATATCTCGTCTGATCAATCAACATACTCTAGTCATAATCGCGTGTACATACTGTACATTTAATAAATCAAACATTATATAAAAAAAAAAAAAAACATACTGTCAAAGGTTAAACGGAACGGTTATTATAATTGTTCAAAAACAACACTCAAGTGACCCTCGCCCTACCGAATGTGTTGTTGGTGTAATGGTATAATCAATACCTTACGCCGATACTGCAGTACATGGCTGCCCATTTATAGAGCTTTCTATTTTTATAACTAATATTCTAATAAAGAAATAGGACGATTTTGTTATTTGTAGTTCATATACCAAAAGGAGACTTTGTACAAAAGTCGATTGCTTGGGTACCTCTGTCCAATTCGTGTTTCAACCGTGAAGCAGTTGTGTTTGCATGGCTGTGTTTCGGTTTGAAGGGTGGGATATGGCGTGAATTTACTGGGTACAGAGGAATAACACCTGAGTCCTCAGGAATGGCAACGCATGGGGGGTATCATGGGTGAAACAGTATACTCTGTTATGTCCATGGTATTGCTCATGTCTATAGGCGACGGTTACTACTTTCCATCAGGTGGGCCGTCAGCTTGTTTGCCGTGGGAGTATACTGTTGGACTGTACCTGAGGACTCAAGTGTTATTCGTCTGTATTTTATAAATTTACTACCATATTATTTACACAACTGCTTCACGGTAGAAACACGAATGGAACAGTGGTGCCAAGCAAACGACTTTTGTACAAAGTCTCCCTCTGGTGATATTCTTACTGTAAGTTAGCAACTCGCTCTGTCTTTTACTGTATACAAGCATACGGTTTAGCTGGTGATAAGTATCATCATCATCATCATATCAGCCGTTAACTGTCCACTGCTGAACATAAGCCTCTCCTTTGGGGGTTTTGCACGTAGTTATTACCCTTAACAGGCAGTTCAGCAACTGTAGCCTATCTCTTCACCATTAAATTCCTTTAGTCGCCTCTTACGACACCCACGGGAGATGAAGGAGAGAAGGGATTGTTAGTAAAGTGGATAAGTACCCCATCGTTAGCAATATATTATATCAGGTCGACCTCCTCGTGGTTCCCCCTGGAAACCATCGTGATTGATTTATTGTTAGATTCGTCACGGTGGGCTAACTGACCTGCTTCATCCTCATCTGTCATCCTTCACTCGTGCGGGTTTACCATTCCATTAACATCTATTAAAAAAAACCTCAGAAGGAAAGGAAGGGGTGGCCCATTCTATGCCGGAACCACACAGCAACTAGATCAGTATTTAAAGGAAATAATATATCAATTAGGTTTTTTTATTTATCATGAATTTATTTAATCATGCAAATGTAAAAAGTACCTATGATTTGTTAATTAAAATTTAATGATTTCATAATCAAATTTTACCACAAATGAAATTCATTACAAATCCCAACATTCGATAAAATTATTTGGTTTTTATTTATAGTATAAAATAATTGGAAAGCAAACTATTTTGTGGTTGAGTAAATTTTACATAGCTGTACCCCGCGACTTCGTCCGCGTTTCCGTCGTTTTTCGTAAAATATCCTTCCTCACGGTTCAGTGGTTTTGATGTAACAGACACGTTTCCCTTCACTGCTCTGCTCCTATTGATCGTAGCGTGATGAAAAGTATACTATAACCTGCCCAGCAGTATGAAGAATAATTGTACCAAGTTTCGTTAAAATCCATCGAGTAGTTTTTGTTTCTATAACGAACATACAGACAGAGAGACAAAAATTTTACTGATTGCATTTTTGGCATCAGTATCGATCACTAATCACCGCCTGATAGTTATTTCGGAAATATATTTCATGTACAGAATTGACCTCTCTACAGATTTATTATAAGTATAGATTACACTATAAAATGTATTGAACCATTCTGGTTTCGACTTGCTGGTAATTTTGACTGTCTTTATGTAACTGACAGATAGAATCTTAAAATTAAAAGGCGCCATTCAGGCGGCGTATTCAGCGCCACGGGGAAGGCTATATTCAGCAGTGGGTAGTTAAGTGCTGATACAGCAATAATCAACGTGATTGTGTGGTGAAATGAAAAGCAATTGTAAATACGAGTTATTATTAATTAATTAATCTGTTTTATGGCTGAATAATTATAATTATTTAATATTTGTTAATTTAATTCACTTATAATCGGTTTTTTTTTTATACAACTTAGAATGGCAAACAAGCTGACGGCCCACCTTATACAAAAGTGGTAACCGTCGCCTATAGACATGAGCAGTACCATGACAATAACAAAGTATACTGTTTTGCCAATGATACCCATATGCGTTGCCATTCCTGAGGACTCAGGTGTTATTCCTCTGTACCCAGTAAATTCACGCCATATCCCGCCCTTCAAACTGAAACGCAGCCATGCAAACACAACTGCTTCACGGTTGAAACACGAACGAGACAGAGGTACCCAAGCAATCGACTTTTGTACAAAGTCTCCCACTGGTAAACTCGTATTTATATTGCTCACAACTTAGGTTACATGTATGTTTCTGTAACTAATAACGCAACTTTTAAAATATTTAATAGTCTAGTTGTATGTTATTTAATTTATTAAAATTGTTACTTCATTTCACACTGTATAACTATGTTAAAGCAAACGCTGTGAATACCTTTAATAGGCGTGTGCATTAATATTGTATTGTATTTAATGTTTGTTATATGTGTTATAATGCAATATGCTGTTGGTGTTGCTTTAAATAAATAAATGAGTTATTTTTTATTAAAAAAATATAGAGCTTAATTTTTTTATACCACTGAGGTGGCAAGCGTACGGTCCACATGATGGTAAGTGGTTCTGGTTACCGTAGCCTATGAACACCTGCAATACTAAGGGTATTACACGCATTGCTGATCCTGAAGAAACCTCTTTACTCCCCTGTTGAAGAACCCCATGCTGTAGTCTCTTGGGAAAACCTCGGCAGGCAGCTCATTCCATAATCTGAGTGTTCGTGGGAGAGAAAACATCTCTGAAACCGCGTTCTACGCGACGATTTGGTTTTTATTTTTTTATTATTACATTCAACTTGTTAGATTCGCAATTTATGTTTATTTCAAAATCTTTATTTCACTATTTGGAAGCTTTAATAGTATAATAGATATATTTTTCACTTTTTATTTTTATCCGAGCAATAAGTGCTTTATATTATTCCCAAATTCGTGTATAATATAGTATATATCATATATGTGTAAGTATATTTGTTATTCATATATATTTATTCGTTTATATATGTAATTTTAGTATGTATGTATATCAATAATTACTAGTACCGCATTCGAGTATTCTGACACTTCCCTATGGTTGACTGGGAGAGAATGCTTTTAGTATTAAGTCCGCCATGTACACATATTTGTACTAATGAATAAATAAATAAATAATGATAATAATGCTATTATTAGTCTACCAACTATTTTTCAATCGACTTTGTAAAGAGGAAGCTTCTCAATTTGATCATATTCTTTTTTATGTTTAATAATTATTATTAAACATAAAAAAATATATATATAATAATATAGTAAATTATAAACCGATTTGGATTTTTTTTTATCTGAAAAAATGTACTTATTACAGATTGGTCTCAAAGAAATTTTATCTAAACCGGTTAAGTATAATAGTTTAGTTTTTAAATCAAAATAACAGATTTTATCACAATTTAAGTCTTTTTTTTTTCTTGTGGAACGCCATTTTTAATTGATGTTTTTAAACTATTTGATAAAAAATATCTGTATGTTACTTATTCGAAGTATAATTGAGAACAAGTTTAATAATTCTTTTTAAGGGCAAGGATTTATTTATATGTAAACCTTTATTGAAGTCGCTAGTAAATATAATAAAAAAATAAATAAACAATGAATTTGTAGATAAATAAATAGCAAAGCTTTTCTGCACCATTTTATTCTTTGTCAGATTATAGGCGCAGTTTGAAGACTGTCGATTCTGCAGTGTAATATAGGCAGACTGTGTGTATGTAGGTACAGTTGGCACTATCGTACGAACTGCGGCACACGCGACTGTACGACTGTGAACTAGTGGTGCTAAATCGTTTACGAATCGATTGTATTCGTTTAAAATAAACTAAATGTTCGTATATAAATAACCTAAATATTCGTAAATGGCCGTGTGTTCCCAGCGTCGAATAGGCCACCCCTTTCTTTCTCGTTGGTGTCGTAAAAGACGACTAAGGGAGGGCGAGGGATGGGCTGCAGCTTCCCTGTTAAAACATCTCTAAAGCCTAACTGCGGTTGCCAATCCGTCAGCCAAGCGTGGTAACTACTGGCAAAAACCCCTAAGGGGGAGACTTATGTTCAGCAGTGGACAGTTAAAGGCTGATACGATGATGATGAATCTGAATATTGATTGTAAAGGTCTATCTTTGTTTTTATTAAGAGGTCCTTCTTTTTAACCGCTTTAGTGCCATTGATATTTACTCATACCTACATAAAAATACCAATTTGAGTGTTGATGTCATTTACCTTTGTCTCCAAAAAAAACTGTATCTCCTCCAAAAATTATCAAATTTTAATAATTTTTCTATAGCGAGCTAAACAGCAACTGATTTCACGAGCTCTGCGGCGCTCGGCGGCACTCAAACGGTTAACAGTAAATCTCTCTCTTAATCGGTCCTTTATTCCTGAGGATCATAATTCCGTCCTACATTTTTTATTACCTTCTTTCATCTATCACGATTTTGTTCTAGATGGATACCTACATTCACCTGCATCTACAACTTTTCCGCCACTTGATCTGTCTAAAATCTTGGATTGCGACCTCATTGACCTTTTCTCTCCCATCTGACCTGTTACCATGATTTTTCAATCTTTCCTTGAGCTATGTCTATATCTTTCCCTTTGTCCGAAGTAGTTTAGTATTCGGTGCAAGGAGATGAGGACCGCTGCTGGTCTGTAAGTTTCAACCACGCCAAGATGAAAGCGTTCCTTTTTCGAGAATTCCAGGGAATATGGGGCATTGTTCTTCAGTACCACATCTCAAATGCATCCATTATCCATCTGCCTGTGTCTATTAGTATCCTAGTCTCGACGTTATACAAATATACGAAGAAAAGGATACGGATGATGTGAATTTTAGTTCGCATTAATAATTTGTTGTTTCTCCAAATTCTTCCCAGTCGAGTCATTGCTGATTTCGCCGTTCCATTCCGTCATTTGAAGTCTCATTCGCAACTTCGTTGCTAACGATCGAGCCCAGGTAGGTTGCCCCAACACCTGCAACATTGGAGTAATTTTAGGTGGATTACTAGCATTTTAGGAAGAGTAACTATGTTTTTTGCTTGAAGGTTTTAACCTTTCTTTGCATAATGGTAGAAATTTCCATCATAACATTGAATGGCCAAAAATTATATAAAGAACAAGTTCACTTTAAGTTGATCGTGTCTGGATAACTTTTTAATGGTCATTGCAGAAAAAAAAAACATAGCTGTCAAATTTATTTTTTTAACCATTTTTCCTTTACTTTTGAACATGAATTATATCAAATCTATATATAAAAAAATCATGCAAAGAACGGTTAATGTCATATCTATTCAAAAATACTGCTGCTGGAAGTTGTTTCCAAACACGTGGTTGGCGTTATAGTATAATTAGTTTATATGGTATGATATTTATTGTTTTTTATATACAATTTAGAATGGCAAACAAGCTGACGGCCCACCTGATGGAAAGTGGTAACCGTCGCCTATAGACATGAGCAGTACTATGGACATAACAGAGTATACTGTTTCGCCCATGATACCCCCCATACGTTGCCATTCCTGAGGACTCGGGTGTTATTCCTCTGTACCCAGTAAATTCACGCCATATCCCACCCATCAAACCGAAACACAGCCATGCAAACACAACTGCTTCACGGTTGAAACACGAATGGGACAGAGATATTGTATTGTGTGGTAAATACAGAATAATCCAATTTTATTGTAGCCTTTATTCATGAGCTTGGTTCACGAAATGTTATTAGGATAATGAATAATATTTTTATATATGTAGATTCTATATCGAATACGAAGGTTTACGTAATAATCGATTATATAGTAATATCGATTATTATTCGATTATATTATATGCTCTGAATCGAATCGATACACATCGATTTTTTTAGCAATACAATTGTAGTCCCGCTTGCGCTATCGGTATATGCTGGCAGAGCGCCAGTAAGACATGACAAGTGAGGATGAGAGCAGGTCAGTTGGCCCCATCTGATGAATTTAACAAGAATTATCCACGTCGGTTTCCAGGTTTCCAGGGAGAACCGTGTGGGGTTGTTATAATAGTGTATATTGCTAGCAATGAGGCTGTTAGACCCCCGTTACTAATCATCCCTTTCCCCCCACATTTCCGGGAACGTTGGTAGTGTAAAGAATTATGAAAATCGATTGTGGGTCACAAGCGATGGTTATTTTTGTTCAGGTAACGAATCTAATTAAATAGAAATGTAATGTTGTGATTAATGACTTCCGTTGTGCGTATAAGGTGTTCCTTTGACTAATGAGGTCCCAGGTTCATAATCAGAAAATTCATTTTTAACCGACATTAAAAAAACCGGTTCTCAAATAGTTAGCATTAACATTTATTTATTAAAACTTTTTTTTTATACAATACTTAGAATGGCAAACAAGCTGACGGCCCACCTGATGGAAAGTGGTAACCGTCGCCTATAGACATGAGAAGTACCATGGACGTAACAGAGTATACTGTTACTCCCATGATACTCCCCATGCGTTGCCATTCCTGAGGGCTCAGATGTCATTCCTGTGTAATGTTCACACCATATCCCACCTTTCGAACCGAAACACAGCCATGCAAACGCAACTGCTATACGGTTGAAACACGAATGGGACAGAGGTATCCAAGCAAACGACTTTTGTACAAAGTCTCCCTCTGGTAAACTTTAATGCACAGTAAAATTCTATGTATATAAATATTATATAATATAAAATTCTTTTCTTCGCTCGTCTCCGTCTTTTACTTCGTACATTCATCCACTTTCATACTTAACACTTTCTTTAAAACATGGCTTTCATTTTTACGCATAACATGACTATAACTAAGACAATCGGGGGAAAAAGGGATTGTTAATAATGGGGATTAGAAGTCCCATTGCTAGCAATACACTCTATCAGGTCGACCTCCTCGCGGTTTTCCCTGGAAACCATCCCATGTCCTATTCCAAGTGAATTCTTTACGATAGACTAAATGACCTTCCTTTTCATCCTAAGTTATCATCCATCACTGGTGCCCCGTCAACGTCAATACCAACCCATCCCGCTCAGGTGGGTTTACCATCCCATTATCATTCACTAAAAATAAAACTAAGACAATCAATTACTTCGTAACATCTCCATTACTGATGCAACTTTTAGGTTTGCTCATACATAATCAATTCTTATTCTGTCATTTCTAACTATTAACCATTCCTTTATTATTCATTAAAAATTAATAAAAAAAAAAAATAGAAAAAAAAAACAAAAGTAGATCAATCGTATGCAAAAGAGCTCATCACCGTGATTATGTGTTCAACTTGAGTAAAGTTGACGTACGCCTTAATGCTAATCACGGCATCTCATCAGCGAAAGTTTTCACGATTGCTCCATTCTTTTTAATAACTTCAAAGCATTTTATTCCAAGAAAATTCTCTTTTTAAAAAGTTCTATAAAAATGTTTTCAACTTTTTTTTTTACTTCTTGAAGTGTTCTAAGAATTATAATATTTATTACAAATAAGATTTTATTCCGCGGGAAAAAAAAAAGAAAACAGTTACTTCAATCGTGAGAAAATTAATGTTGACTGGTAATAAATACCGTTGTTCTTATTTTAAAACGAATTAAACGGGCCAGCGGAGGACGTGATGATTCATAGACACAGTTTAGAATATTTGAATTTGGAACGCAGACTTATTTAAAAAAAAAATATTCTTTTAAAAAGAGTTCGATCGTGTAGACTTGTTGATAGATAGATAGATACTCTTTATTGTTTCCTCCAAAAGATTACAATAGTAAACTTTTTATAAATATAAACAATTACAAGAAATAATTACAGTGAGAATGGGCGACCTTATCGCTAAAAGCGATCTCGTCCAGGCAACCTTTGGAAGGAGAGGAGTACTTATAAACAATTTGGTCGGAGGCACGATGACAAATTCTGTTAGTTCTAAACATGGAGATGTGATACATGTAATAATATAAATATATATTCCTACATACATACATTGACATACCTAGTAGGCTAAGATCCCGGTGCTGAAATCTGCATATATAAAACTTTTCAATGAAACTTCGTTTAAATGAAAGATAAGCGAAAATATAATAAAATATATCCGGGTTGTCTGTTCCCAATTAAGGAGGAAAAGGGGAAGGATGGCGAGAGTTACAGCTATGACTTTTCACTTACTAAGCAGTCAGCATGATTTTTGTAATTATTATTTGAATTTAATAGAAAAATATTTACTTTATATAAAAGAATTCAGACTCTTCATTTAATGACATGTAATGTGCATCTTCTACCGAATTTATCATGGGGAGTGCCCTGCGGAATTGTTCGGATTGATACCTGCTGCTGATTTTCACCATCGTACAACCCGTCATAAACTAAAATTTCATCCCAACCATCTGGACGAGCGGCGGTCCTCCACCGTGTGTTTTTCAAGGCACTTTCTTCCACGCACAACCACTCTTTGGAATCAACTTCATGCAGCAGTATATCCGAACCGATACGACAACATAACCTTCAAGAAAAGAGCATATTCCTTTTTAAAAGGTCGGCAGCACACCTGCAATGCCATTGGTGTTGTGGGTGATCATGGGCAGCGGTAGTCACTTCCCACCAGTTGAGCCGCATGCTCGTTTGCCCCCTGTGTATATATACTATATTTCTTAAAAATAAATAGTCATGACAGAATGACATTCATTCATGAATTTCTAAAAAAGGATCAGGACAGACAAGTAACTTTGTTGCTTTTGTCAAACAAAAGTTGAAATCACAAGTTTTCGAATTCTCTCTGACTACAAATCACCGACATAGAATACTAATTAAAAATTAAACATACATACATACAAAATTAAAGCGGAATCAAGTCCATCATTATAGCTATCTGGAGCACACGGGCTCTAGACAAGTTGCAAGCGAATTCGTCGATGGAATCGACATCGCTAGCGAGTCCGTGAGATAGAATGAGATAGCAATGCTGAATGTCTCATTCTAACTCATGGACTGGACGTGGGTTATAACAGGACAATCATAACATCTGTTATTACTGTTACTGTTACGCAATAACAGGTACCAATTCTGTTATTAAATAACAGGTGTTATTTTTTTCAACCACGGCCCATTAGGAAGAAAATAACATGCAAATATGAGTTTAAGTATAATACTAGACGCATCTCGTTTTAGCAACAGTATATACAATAGGTGTGAGCGAGATAAATTACGAAATAACAGTTAACACGAACTAATTAAGGAGTCACTTCTTAATTAGTTCGTGTTGTTCTTGGATAATTATCTTCTTGTAAGATTACAAATTCTATTTTTCGGGTTATAATACTAGGTGTTACTCATTTTAGCAACAGTATATCAAATGGGTGTGAGCGAGCTAGATTAAACAACGAATTAACAGATAACACGATCTAATTAAGAATTCGCTTTTCAAAGAGGATTTCTTCTTATGAAACGACTTACTATAATTTTGGTTTATTTCAAATAAATACTAAGTGTGTCTCGTTTTAGCTTATGACTATATTACAAAAAAGACAAAGACAGGAATAGTTGTTTCATTTTTTATTGGCTGTTCTGTTATTTCAAGCAATGTTAGTGAGCGGCTGTTATCGAATACTGAAAATGTCGATTGTTCATATAGTGGTTGAATAACTTGAGTATGGTGAATTATAAATGATATTTTTTAACAGTTATAATGACATCGTAAGAACAACTGTTATTTGTTATTTTCGAATACTTGTGATTTATATCTGTTATGATAAATACGCGTTAATATTTATTTTATTTCATATTTTTTTTTATTGACGTGAGAACCCGGCATAGAATGGACTACCTCTTCCTTTTCCATGAGAGTCGTAAGAGACGACTAAGGGAACTTAATGGCCCAGCGATATGCAGCAACGACGCTCTTAAAATATCACCAATACCTAACTGCGATTGCCAACCCCCTGCCAAACGTGGCAACTACTAGCAAGGCCGTATTTATGAGCAAGCCCCAAGTTCACCGGTGGGCAGTTAATTGATGATTTAATAATGATGATGTTTTATTCTTTATTTACATTTATAATATTTTATATGCCTGTCACCGTCATATCAATTCTCCCCGCAATAGATTATTTTCCTTAATCCGTTTAGAATCCGCAACGTAATCTTGTATCACAGCCTTTTGGGAACCGCTTCAAACCGCCACGATGGGAACGTGGAAAACATCGCAGTGCCCGGTTTTTGTGTTGCGTATTTTTTTTTTATTAAATAACAGATACGACGGCGTACGGACGAGTGCACCGCCATTGTACCACGGAATTGAGGGAGTGGCGTCGCATTTTTCAATTACATATCACAATACAGATTGTTCGTTATTTCCAAATGGTACTCAATGAAATAAACGTGCAGATGCGATGTTTATATTCTGTAGGTTAGGGCGTATTTTTGAACAACTTCTAAAAGCAGAGGTCAATTGGTTTTATATTTTTCTGTGAGTGTGATTATGTCGTTAATTCTGAATCGTATTTGATAATTATTTTTGTCGAATCGAAAGAGTTAATCTCGTATTTTTAAGGGGTATAAATTAAATAGTAGCCGTCCGTTTGCGTTAAACTTTCTTTGCGTGATTTTTTTTTATTGGTGAAATAAATCAGGGTGATATAATTCATGTTCAAAATTGAAGGAAAGATAGTTAAAAAAAATAAATTTGACAGCTATGTTTTTTTTTCTGCAATGGATATTAAATATCCAGACACAATCAACTTAAAGTGAACTTGTTCTTTTAAATAATTTTTAAGCATTCAATGTTATGATGGAAATTTCCACCATTATGCAAAGAAGGGTTGACGGTATACACTGGCGAGGCACCAGTAAGAGGTGATAGGTGAGGATGAAAAAAAGTTAGTTAATGATTTAAAGTTCCGTCTCAACTTCGACAACATTACGGGCGGCGGTAGCCACTTTCCATCAGGTGAGCTGCATGCCTGTTTTCCCCCTGCGTAATAAAAAAAAATTAGCCCATCGTAACGAATTCCATAGAAAATTAATACGGTAGTATTAGGCGGAACTGCGTGAAGATCGACCTGATAGGGTATCCGCTAAATTTCGTAATTGGTTAAACCATTAAAGCGTTATAAGATAAGAAACTCACTTTCTCGTTTACAATATTAGTAAGGATTATCAATTATTTGGAGTATCGAATGTCGTGATCGAATCATAATCGCATCGAACTGGATTCTGTTGATCATGTTAATCGAGTCCACTGGAGCGGAAGCAACAGCTTGTGATTACCCAATTTTCACCATTTAACCCAATTCTCTTGTTTTCCATTAAATCAAAGTTTAACAATTAAATTACTGTACAAATTGATAACGGACCCAATAATTATGCAACGGTGGAATCGGATAAATTGACATGGATTTTACTTCACGTTAAACTATTGAGTAAAGGGTAGGTAAAGAAAGTTAAAGCTCATGACGTATGCATTGTTGGGCGTCATCGGGTGAATGTAAATTATAAATATATTTTATTTATTTGATGCCGTTAATTGGTTTAATAATTTAATTTTATTTTAATATTTTTTAAACACTGTGCATGCTGTGGTTGTCTCTAAATGTAAGAACAGTTAGCCGTAATCCACTAGTGTATTGTATTGAAATGTTTCGCTGTATCTTATGTTGGTGATCCTAGATAAATATATAAATCTCTTTTTAATCAAAAACATTGATAAATTAATAAGATGTTACCAGAGGGAGACTTTGTACAAAAGTCGATTGCTTGTGTACCTCTGTCCCATTCGTGTTTCTACCGTGAAGCAGTTGTGTTTGCATGGCTGTGTTTCGGTTTGAAGGGTGGGATATGGCGTGAATTTACAGGGTACAGACGAATAACACCTGTGTCCTTAGGAATGGCAACGCATGGGGGTATCATGGGCGAAACAGTATACTCTGTTTTATTCATGGTACTGCTCATGTCTATAGGCGACGGTTACCACTTTCCATCAGGTGGGCCGTCAGCTTGTTTGCCATTCTAAGTTGTATAAATAAATAAAAAAGTTAAGATCTGCGCTAATTCGACTTTTTTATGGACAAAATTATTGTATTAGTTATATTGCACAATAAGTACGTGTGTATGTATGTAATTTTATTTTTATTTTATTTTTTCTTATAACAAAAATTTAAAATAGAAAACCAGCGTAGATTTTGTATCACAACAACTGCATAACTCCGTCAGTTATAAACCAACTTGGAAATTTCTTTCTTTATATGAAATACATACTTACAGATTGGTACAATAGAAAATTTATCAAAAATCAGTTTAGTGGCTTAGTTTTCAATTTAAAATAACTGATTAATTAAAATACCTATGCTGTCTTAAACTATTGCAGTTCCAGCTTTAATTGTATTAAAATATAAATCACAAAAGAGTAACTTTATTTGTTTTAAAATTGAAAAATACAATAACATTAGAAAAAGGGGCGAAAGGATTATTGGCCCCTTCTAGAAACAATTGCCGTCAATTTGTTTGTTGTAAATTTTCTACAATGGGCCAACTGATCTACCTCCATCCTCACCATTTCATCCTCCACTGCTCTGATGTCCTGCCACCGACACATTTTCACATATATAGTACTGTTTTTGTTGTTTTTTTTTTATTTGGTGCAAAAAGTGTAATTATCAGGTATAAGTTGTCAGGGTACTATATATATATATATATATATATATATATATATATATATATATATATATATATATCACTTACATCAGATGAGCCGCATGCTAATTTGCTCCTTATGTTATAAAAGAAAAGGAATACATTTTCACTGCTATGACTCCATACCTTTGTATAATGGTGGATTGTAGTAACAGTAGGTTAAGCCTCGGCTTTGTGCTGCTGGTACGTACATTATGATACGGAGCCTACACAATTGGATTATACCGAGACAGATGACTTGGCAATATGAATGGGAGAAGAATCGATATCGAATCTGGGAAGTGGTCCGTACTGGGTGACAATGTACATAGAGTGGCTTATTGCAGTGCTTTCACCCGACCGCCGAGAAGTGCGGGAGGGATAAGCTTTGGAGTATATATTTTATGTGGATCTTTGGTGGAATGTTTAATCTATACTAAAAATTAAGTTAAACCATCATATATACCCAATATATATTTAGTGAGCCCATTTATAATATTTTAATTAAAATGAGTACTATGTAGTAATTACTTGTCAGCTCGACCATGCGTTATACAAATGAAGTAACTTTTTTTTATACCACAAAAGGGGCAAACAATCATACAGCCCGTCTGATGGTAAACGGTCACTGTAGCCTGTGGACGCCTGCAACACTAGGGGTTGTTACATGCCCGTTGCCGACATTTTTTTTTATACAACTTAGAATGGCAAACAAGTTGACGGCCCACCTGATGGGAAGTGGTAACCGTCGCCTATAGACCTTGAAGAAACTTTAAGAAACCTTTTTGAAGCCCAAACTGTCCTCAATTCTATCGGATATGCAAACGTACTTTATCGTTTCTCACTGGTACCCTGACAGCGTGTACTGAAACATTTTAATATTAAGCAGTTATGAAATGGCTCAACTTTAAGAGGTATTGTTAATTTGGAAGCACAAGGCTATGTTTAACATCATACATAAGTATCAAATCATATCTTACAGAAAAAAAAAATAGAAGAAAAAGAAATGTAAAGATCTTGCCGTATTAATTTCACGGTGTTCTATAGGCTTTTTTCCTTTTAGTACAGATTCAGCCGTATATTCTCGGCTATCGCTTACCACATGGGCGAAATAAAGTACCATTTACCACCGCCATTAACAGGACCCAAGCGATCGGCACCAATAATTGCGAGCGCTTTTAGCACAACTATAAATTAGTTCGGCCCCATAAGTTTTGTCGTGCTCCTACCATGAACTGAACTTGCTAACCATGCCGTAAATTATCAGCCACTAACTTATAATATAATAATATAATAAATAAATAATATAATATTATTTATTTATTTATTTATTTTACACTTTTTTGCACCAAATAAAAAGAAAAATAACAAATACAGTACATATTAATATAACATATATATATTCTTTATTGCACTAAAACATACAGTAACAACAATAAGTTAATAACAATGTTAGCAAAGGCGAACTTATCTCTAAAAGAGATCTCTTCCAGTCAACCTAACACAGTGGCATAGGGAGTAGTGAGTGGGCAGTAGTAGTTAATGAGAAGTCATACAAAAGGCGGCCTTATCGCTAAGCAATCTCTTCCAGACAACCTTTGGGTAGAGGACATCGAGAAAAAGACAAAGGGTAAGAGGCGTACTATTATATAAATATTATCATATACAAACATACATATATTATATATACACAATCAAATATATACATAAACATACACATGCTTAATAGCACACATACAACAGAAGAAAATGGCGAAGGAAAACGAAGAGAGAACACAGGAAAATGGTACTAAAGAGAGAGGTAGTAGGATTCTTATTACCCTTATTAATATTATAAATGTTAAGTAAGTTAGTAGAAGAGGCAAAACAAGAAAAGGAAGGCCGAGGAATAACTACATGGGACAGATAAAAAAAACACTAAGTGTTATGTCGTATAGGGAGGTCAAGGATATGGCCTGAGATAGAGCTGGCTGGAGAAACATGCATGAATTAGTTGCACCGACAAGAGGAAACTCTTAAATGAAAAGAAGAAGAATATTCTAAATGTAAAAGCAAGTCTTTACTGAACTAGGTGTTATTTTGCGGAAGTACATATCAATGGTTCTTTGTTTAGAATCATTTTGTTTAATTCCACTACCGTTAGTATGTGTGACTGCCAACACTCGAAGATTGACCACCACTATTACTACCAGAAGTTTCACAACCATCCATATTAGCTATCAATCTGCGACTACCATTTTGTTCACGTACCTATTACGACACGTGTTTCGTCACTAAACAAGGCATCAATTTGCGACTGCCATTTTGTTTATGCATCTTTTGCGACACGTGTTTCACGTGTAAACGAGGCATCCTCAGGCAAATTATTATAGATCGATGCTCGAAGTCTAGTGGTAACTCTTCGACATGTGTTTTCATGGTGATTTCGTAGTTTGGGCACCGAAGTAGTGCTTCTGGTAGCAATAGTGTTCATCAATCTTTAAGTGTTGGCAGTCACACACATACTGATGGTAGCGGAATTAAACAAAATAATTCTGTTCATATAACAAGTAAGTTATTTGTTATTTTACAGCACTTTAACAGCTTAATCAATAAGTATGGAATTTAGTAGACACTTATTCTATGGGATGGAGAAGGGTATATATAGGCTATTTTTTTTATATAACTTACAATGGCAAACAAGGTGACGGCCCACCTGATGGAAAGTGGTAACCGTCGCCTATAGACATGAGCAGTATCATGGACGTAACAGAATATACTGTTTCACCCATGATACCCCCCCATGCGTTTTATCCTCGTCATGTGGACAAAATCGTGGATAAAAACTATTTATATAAAGTATATAGTTACTAGCTGATTTGGCAAAAGATGTTCAAGTTGTTTTGTCTCTTATTGCCATCTACCGGGTCCTTTTTCTCTTATCAAAATAAAAAGTATCCTATTTCTCAAGTTGGAGTAAATATAAGTAATATATAACATTTAGAATATTCCCTTTAAATCGGTCGAACGGTTTCGGAGATTTGAGTGAACGAATATTTAACATATTACGTTAAGGTATTCTGTTTCGTTTTTACTTGGTAGGTACAGTTTTTTTATAAATTTGGTATTGGCATACGAGTATATATATATATACACATCTTTTGGTTGAATTATAATATTCGTCATCGTCATGTCAGCCATTATCCGTCCACTGCTGGACATAAGCCTCCCCCATAGACTGCCATAAAGAACGGTACAGAGCCACCAGCATCCACTGACTCCCTGCAACGCATTTCAGGTCGTTACTCCATTTAGTGGGGGGTCGTCCTACACTGCGTTTGTCCGTACGCGGTCGCCATTCAAAAACCTTTCTTCCAATTATAACAAATTATTATTGTATACTAATTATGTCGGCATTTTTACTCGAACCGCGCTCATAAATAAGGTCCCGCTATTGATTTTGAAACTAGTCGGGCATCCCCGCATTTAAATTAAATTAATTTCAAATGTTTTAAATAATAAATACATTGACACCAAACATCAGAATCTATGTATGGAAATACTGTATTTAAATGTACAATATGTAAGTGAATCACTCCAAAACGACTGTACGTATCTGGTTAATTGTTTTTTGTTGTAAAATATTTTCAAAAAATCCGACACGTACCATAAATGTGAAAAAAAATGCGTTAAAAGCCCTCCATTAAAAATAAGAAGATCTTGAAAAATGTTGACAGTGTTCACGAATACATGTTCAGTTATGGTGTAAAATATTTAATCATGACTTTATTCATATTATCAAGGTATGATTGAAGGAAGAAGGGGGAGAGGGAGACCGAGACATAGTTACATCAGGCAGATCAAGGAAGGAGTTGGTGTCGTGTCGTATCAAGAGGTGAAGAGACTCGCTGAAAATCGTAGTGAGTGGCAAGAGCTCCACCGACAAGAGCGCAGCTCTTAAATGGATAGATAGATAGATAGATAGACTTTATTCATGGTCGTAATATAGATCTCCATCATAGATTGCCATAAAAAAGGTCCTGAGCCGTCTGAATCCATTGACTGCGACACTGTTCTATTATTCTAGTCTAGGTTGGTGGAACCGCCGCGAGGAGGTTTGACTAGTAGTTGCTTGACAGGAGGGTTTTTTTTTGATGGGTGAAAATGGTACGGTAACCCCGCCTGCGCTAACGGGATACGCTGTCGGAGCACCAGTGAAGGGTGATCGATGAGAATGAAAACAGGCCAGTTAGTCCATCATGATGAATTCATCACGAATTAACCATGATAGTTTCCAGGGGAAACCGCGAGGAGGTCGACCTGGTTGGGTATATTGCTAACAATGGGATTCTCAGTCTCCATTATTAACAATGCCTTTCCCCCCTGACAGGAGGGTTGACAACCGGATTTTTTTTAATGGGTGATAATGGTATGGTTACCTCGTTTGCGCTATTGCTATACACTGGCGGGGCACCAGTGAGGGATGACAGATGAGGATGAAAGTAGGTCAGTTAGCCCATCCTGACGAATTAAACTAGAATTAGTCACGATGGTTTCCAGGGTTGAACCACGTGGAGGTCGACCTGACAGGGTATATTGCTAGTAATAGGGCTATCTGACCCCATTACTAACAATCCCTTTCCCCCCGACAACCGGAATTAAACTATTGGTGATGTTTTAAGAGGGAGGCTGCTGCCTATGTTCAACAGTGGACAATTAACGGCTGATATAATGATGATGACCTCGTACGGGCAAAAGCAGTGTAGGACGACCCACCACTAGATGTAGAGACGGCCTCAGATGCTTTATAGGTAATTAATGGATACAGGTGGCTCAGGACTGTTCCTTATGGCAGTCTATGGAGGAGACTTATGCCCAGCAGTGGACAGATAATAGCTGAAATCATGATGGTGCTATGACAGTAAAATTACTATAGGAACATAACAGTTTCACCATAGTGTTAGAAACAGGAGCACATGAAAGCTACCATGGATGTGGCAATGCATTTTACCATGCCAATTAAGCTACTTATATTTGTAGGCAACCTGTACCACTTTCCATCAGGTGGGCCGTCAGCTCGTTTACCATTCTAACTACTTAAGGAGTAAATTCCAGTATCTTTTTGAAACTCACGATCGTAACTTTCATTCCAATAATACTCTCCAATTATCTTTCCCCTCTCACCGTACTGGTTACGTTTCAAACTCTTTTCTCCTCTCTTTAAAAAAAAGCGTTCACGCTCACTTTTTTACTGTATCCGAGCAGTAAGCGTATATGTCATATATGTGTAAGTATATTTGTTATTCATATATATTTATTCGTTTATATATGTAATTTTCGTATGTATGTATATCAATAATTACTAGTACCGCATTCGAGTATTCTGACACTTCCCTATGGTTGACTGGGAGAGAATGCTTTTAGCATTAGGTCCGCCATGTACACATGTACAAATGAATAAATAAATAAATAAATATCTTAATCGGTTATTGAACTTTCCATACAATTAAACGATGTATCGATACCCGCATATGTATAACATCATACAATAAGCAATCGGTCCCTTCCGACAATTTATCGCTCGTAAATGTGAACAATGGACTATTAGAATTATTACACAATAGTTTTGTACTCGTATTTCGATACAATGTTGCTTCACGTGCAAATAGATTTTAAATATTCATTCCTACATTTATCATACAGGAATGTTAATCTATTAGCTAAAACGGGATAGTTTGTGTATAAATTTGTATTAAGAACTATTTAAAATTTAAAAAAACTATTTATTTCGAAGAGATATAACGGCGGCTGGTGGAAACCTCTGGCGACCAGAAGGCTGGCCTATACTTTGGTCAACGCATTTCCATAGCTATTCAGCGTGGAAATACAACAAGTCTTCTAGGTACCCTACCAGTTGGCAGTGATCCCAAAATTTTTTTTTCTTTATCTTTAGGTAATTTTTTAAGGTCTTGTTTTCGATGTAAGGTGTCTAGATACTATATAGACATACTAGAAAGATTATATTTTTTACATATTTGTATATAACCTGCAATGGCGTTAGTGTTGTGGGTGATCATGGGCGGCGGTAGTCACTTACCATCAGGTGAGCCTCATGCTCACTTGCCCTGTGTTGTAAAAAAAGCCGTTCAGTCGCTAAGATGTAACAAACAAACGCACTTCCATATTTATAATATTAACAAGGATAGCTGTTTTTTTTTAATGGGTGATAATGTAATGGTAACCCCACCCGCGCTATCGGTATACACCGGCGGGGCACCAGTGAAAGATGATAAATGAGAATGAAGCAGGTCAGTTAGCCCATCGTGACGAATTCAACAAGAATTGTTCACGACGGTTTCCAGGTCGACCTAATAGGGCATATTGCTAGCAATGGGGCCGTCAAACTCCATTGCTAACAATCCCTTTCCCCCCACAAGGACAGCTATATGAGATATACTTTAATAATAATGCCATAATGAAGGTATTTCCTTATATTTGATTAACGGTTTAACCGATACAATTGGCGGGGGCCGAGTCAATTAGTGCGTCAATGAGCTTTCCGAGAAATTCGGCAGCACAATTAATGGCGTCGGCTTATTCGTATCGCGCGGCGTGTCCTACAGGGGGCCTACCATGAAATGAAATTCCGAAGTTTAATAATAAAAATAATAGATTTTATTTACAATGATTTTGGGTATAAAACATTTGATCTTATAAATTAAAAGTACCTTACAAAATCTACTTAGGTCGATCGTGCAAAAATTGAAAACAAAAATTACAAAAATTTAGTTTTTAAATTTTTTGTTGCATTTAAATATGACGAAATTATATAATAATAAAATAACATTAATTAATATATTAAGGAATGTAATACAAATTAATTTATTCAGTCGATTAGTTTAAATAGTGCAACAATAAATAACAATTTGATATCAGATGGTCAACAATAAAAATGAGATGTAATAATAAAGTTTCGGACTCAGTTTCGTGTTTTCGTTCATACCTAATACGGCCCAGTAAATGGAGCTTAACATTTCGTTCGTCACAAATCCCACCGTAAAAGTCCAAAGGAATAATATTTTAATATTTTCATTGTTTTTAAATGGTAAGTATTATGTTTTTTTTTTTTTTTTTATGAATGATAATGGAATGGTAACCCTGCCTGCGCTATCGATTTACACTGGCGGGGCACAAGTGAGAGATGATAGGTGAAATTGAAAAAGCAGGTCAATTAGCCCATCGTGATGAATTCACTTGAAATTCAGCACGATGGTTTCCAGGGAAACCACGTAGAGGTTGACCTTTTTGGCATATTGCTAACAATGAGACTGGTAGTGCGCATTATTAACAACCAACCCCCCCCCCCACCGGTAAATATTATGTTATAAAAATAAATTTGACATATATATAATATTACGATGAAGTTGACATTGTTTATTGCAAAATATATTTATTATTATTGTAGTTATTGGATGGTTCTAATATTCAGGTTAATGTAATGCTTTTTGTATGTTCATCCCTTATTTCAGACACAATGTACATTGTTTTTTTTAAATAAATGACTAATGACTAATTTTAACATCAAGTTTGTTTCGTTCGGTTACGAAATTTCGGGAAACATTCCATGGTAGGCCCCCTGATCTCTACCGCGATTTCACGGCTGTTTATTTCGTATGTCAACATGTCTAATTGTTAATTTACTGTTGTTTAATTGTAATGGTATTTTATCTTATGCTATACGTATATACATGTTATTGAGTGTTCCAAAAAAAAGTGTTTAATAATGACAAAATCAGTTATTTTGGTTTCAAAACTAAACTATGACTAGTGACTAATTTATCGTTGAATTAATCACGATGGGCTAACTGACCTATTTCATCCTAACCAATCATCCCTCACTGGTGCCTCGCCAGTGTATACCGATAGCGCGGGACCACTTCATCATCATTTATTAAAAAAAATACCGTCATTTATAGACATGAACTGTACCATGAGCGTTACGGAATATATAACGAATGTCCATGGGTACCATGGATACCTCATGCTCCGCCATTCCTGACCCTTTCATAATTACTATGCGCGGGTCCGTAGTCGTGTTGATTCCGGCGTGACCCTTCACGTCATTGAATTACAGATAATTGGACGTTACGCAGGGTTTACTTCCGCAAATCTGTTTCCATGAATTACATTCCTAGCTAATTATCTATGTAACACAACACAACGAAATTCAATATGAATTTATTATCTTGAAATACAGATTTTTATAAAAAAGGAATATATAAAATATGAGTCTGAAAACGGTACTGTAAATATAATGTATTCAATTTAATTTAATTTTTTGCACTTATGGGTTACAATATATATATTATACCACTGAGGTGGCAAATAAGCATACGGCCCACCTGATGGTAAGCGATTACCGTAGCCTATGAACGCCTGCAATATCACAGGTATCACGGGCACGTCGCCGACCCTGAAGAAATCTCTTTACCTAGGGGCGAAAGGGATTGTTGGCAGTGGAGTTTGACAGCCCCATTGCTAGCAATATACCCTATTAGTTCGACCTTCACGTGTTTCTCTTGTTGAATTTGTTATGATGGGCTAACTGACCTGCTTCATCCTCACCTATCATCCTTCACTGGTGCCCCGCCGGTGTATACCGATAGCGCGGGTGGGGTTACCATTCCATTATCACCACTTAAAATAAATTACCACCATTATAAAACTCTTTACCTCCATTTTGAAGAATCCCATGCTGTAGTCTCTTGGGAAAACCTCAGCACGGAGTATCATCATTCCATAACCTGAGTGTTCGTGATATATATATATATATATATATATGATCTAACATAGGTTTACAATATCCAGTTCCTTACATGATACTCTGTCGAATGTAGCAATATTTCACATGTTTAGTTTTAGTTTAGAACATAAACCTGCCTTAAGGGGCTTTTGCCAGTAGTTACCGTGCTTGGCAGGTGAATTGGCAACCGCAGTCAGGCTTTAGAGATGTTTTACGAGGAACGCTGCTGCCCATCCCTCGCTCTCCCTTAGTCGCCTCTTACGACACTTATAGGAAAGGAAGGAGGCATATTTTATGCCGGGACCACACAGGATTTTTTTTTAATATATTTTGATATACTACATTTTACATTTTTACCGACAGAATCGCAACAGTTGTTTTTAACTTTTCTTTTTAACGCGATTGTATTTCTTGGGTTTTACATACAATAAGTTTCTGTATAAGGGAGTATGGCGTATAACGCCATAAATGAATAGATAGTATCAGGAAAACATGAACACGAACGTCTCTTATTGTTTACGTCTTAATTAATAATGTCATGCAAGATGTTACCCGGCAGTTGCTGAGTAATATATCTTTAATTAATTCTATTTCTGACAACTAATTTTTCATACTACGATGGAGGCCTACGGAAGCCTGCAATATATTGTTTTATGCGATTTAGAATGGCAAACAAGCTGACGGTTCACCTTTCTTTTTTAACATCTGGAAAATGCTTTATACCCAGACCCATACGCTTTGTGGGAGGTGAATGGGTACTGTGGGAATCCCTCCGTAACGTGGGAGTGTACCCACCAAAAATCAGACGATATACCCTCGAGGTGCCGTATGTTGGAGACATGGGTTCGCTTTCGCACTCACCACATCTTCGACGGTAGCGACCCACCCTCTGATGGTAAAAAGCGAGCTTATCTCCAAAAGAGATTTCTTCCAGCAAACCCAATATGAGAAAACTGACAGTTTAGTATTTTTTTTATTAACAAATACCTAATGGGAATACATATATTCAATAACAGACTTATTGTACATTATTAATCAATCAAGGTTACCTCTGGCCGCCCGATGTTGCGTGGGCGGGCGAGGTAGGGGCCTCGGGGTATACCCTTCTACCCCGGCTTCAACTCCGGAGGCGACGACTTCCGGAGTTGAATATATACCTCCGGCATACACTGATGGTCTATGTATGCCGGCGTGGTGTCTTCTTTCTTGAGGCTTCTTTCTCTGCTCTTGTTGTTATAATATATATATATATATATATATATATATATATATATATATTTTTTTTATGTATTTTTTTTGTACATTATTTTAACTCGATAAGATGAAATAGGCGGCGCTAGTGTGCGAAACAACGTTCGCCGGGCCGGCTAGTTTATTTATAAAATTCCACAAAACTGGTCCCTTTTATCCAGCATGTCCGCGTCAATCCGCAAATCAGTTTAACGTAATCCACTTAACCGAAAGCTTTTTATGTAAATTACTAATCTGCTTAGTATTCAGATGCGTTCAGATTAAGCGGTTGAATAAAAAATGCCACTTAATGAGCACCGTTCAAATGAATCTACCTATCTATATAATTAAGACGGATATTGACTTACAAAATACTTTTTTTTTTATGTTATCAAGCCACGGCAATTTTTGCTATTTTTAATTAATTTTTTTAATACTTTATTGTATACACCGATTATACATAAAAATTTGACAGAGGTAAGTAAATGTACAAAGGCGGGCTTAACTCTAAAAGAGTTCTCTTCCAGCAACGCTTTAAGTTTTTTTTTTTTTTACAGCACAGGGGGCAAACGAGCATGCGGCTCACCTGATGGTAAGTGACTACCGCCGCCCATGATCACCCACAACACCAGCGGCATTGCAGGTGTGCTGCCGGCCTTTTAAAAAGGAATATACTCTTTTCTTGAAGGTTATGTTGTCGTATCGGTTCGGAAATACTGCTGCTGGAAGTTGATTCCAAAGAATGGTTGTGCGTGGAAGAAAGTACCTTGAAAAACGCACGGTGGAAGACCGCCACTCGTCCAGATGATTGGGATGAAACTTTAGTTTGTGGCGGGTTGTACGGTGGTGAAAATCAGCAGCAGGTATCAATCCGAACAATTCCTCAGAACACTCCCCATGATAAATTCGGTAGAAGATGCACAGAGACGCAACATCTCTGCGCAGTTTCAATGGGTCAAGTCGGACAGTAAGGCGTTGACTATCGATAATTCGAGCCGCCCGACTTTGAATGCGGTCTAACGGAAGGAGTTGGTACTGTGGCGCTCCTGCCCACAGGTGAGAACAGTATTCCATATGCGGCCTGACTTGGGCTTTATATAATTTCAGGCGGTGTTCTGGCATGAAATATCGTCTCACCCTATTGAGCACTCCTAACTTTTTGGAAGCTATCTTAGCCTTTTCCTCCAGATGACCGCAAAACTGGACGTCGCAAGATATATCAACGCCCAGAATTCCTAGACTTGACTTTTTATCAAGGGAAGTGCCCTGAAAGTGAGGAGATACGACAAACGGCGTCTTTTTTGCGGTAAACGCGCAGACTTGTGTCTTTTTGGGGTTAAATTGGACAAGATTTTGTTCACCCCAGATCGAAACTTGATGGAGTGAAGTTTCGATTTCAGACACAAGTCTATTCCGGCACTCATCGGTATGTGCCCGCGAGATCTTTGCATGACCGGTATATAATGTATCTCCTGTACTGTCGTCCGCATAGCAATGAATATTACTTATCTGTAACATATCATTGATATGCAGAAGAAACAGAGTCGGAGATAGTACACAGCCTTGCGGGACACCAGCATTCAAAGGTTTTAAATCAGAGCATGCACCGTCGACTACGACCTTAATGCTACGTTCCTTGAGAAAACTGGCGACCCAAATGCACAGTCTTGCAGGCAACCCAAATGAAGGTAGCTTTGAAAGCAGCGCTCTATGCCACACCCGATCAAAGGCCTTCGCAATATCCAGACTAACTGCTAAGGCCTCTCCCTTACTCTCGATTGCCACTGCCCATCGGTGTGTTAAGTAAGCTAAAAGATCACCGGCCGAACGTCCCCGTCGAAAGCCATACTGGCGATTACAGATCAGCCGGTGCTCTTCTAGGTACCGGAGCAGTTGACGGTTAATGATGGATTCCATAACCTTCGAGAATAAGGAAGTGATAGCTATGGGCCTATAGTTAGCTGGATCTGAGCGATCCCCCTTTTTAGGGATCGGATGCACCAGAGCAGTCTTCCAAAACTTTGGGACTATGCCCAATGAGTAGCTAAGCCGAAAAAGACGCGTAAGAACCGGAGCCAACTCTGGTGCGCACGTCCTAAGCACAATTGGAGGAATACCATCAGGCCCACTCGACTTATGGATTTCGAGGGAGAAAAGTGCTCTACGCACTGAGCTATGCGTGAATTTAATGTCAGGCATAGAGCTCCTACAACACGTGATGGTCGGTGGTGGTTTCTCCCCGTCATCCAATGTCGAGTTTGACGCAAAGATGGATCCAAGAAGATCGGCCTTTTCTTTAGCGTTCTGGGCCAACGAGTCATCCTCCCTGCGCAAAGGTGGAAAAGATGACTTACAGAAATTCCCTTGTGCAGCTTTGGCAAGAGACCAGAAAGCTCGAGTCCCAGAGGGCAAACTAGCCAGTCTCTTGCCAATTCTACTAATATGCTCTGACTTCGCTGTGGCTATAACTCTTTTGAAAGACCTAGAGGCAGAGTTATACTTCTTTTAAGAGCACTGGTGTTAGGATCTCGCGACGCCACACCTTTAGCCCAGGTTAGGAAGCACTCCTGTTTCAGACGAGATGCTGTTCTACAGGAGGCTCCATACCAGGGCTGGGATTTCCCGCCGACGGGCACCACAGAGTTAGGAATAAATAATTCCATTCCCTGAAGCACCACATCAGCAATGGAATCGGCAATGGCGTCGGGATCATCCAGTGTGAAGCAAACCTGCCTCCATGGGTAAGATGCGAAAAAAATCCGCATCTCATCCCAATCTGCCGACCTGTAGTGCCAAATGCGACGTCTACCCGTAGAACGAGGTGGAGTCGGACTCGTAAGAGGCACTTCGCTCCGCACCAAACAGTGATCCGACGATCCAAGCGGGGCTTCGACGGAGATCACATAGTTGTCTGGGTGGGTGGTCAGCAGAAGGTCCAGCAGTGAAGGTGAATGGTCCAACACATCAGGGATTCGCGTAGGCGAGGAAACAAGCTGTGTCAGACCATAAGCCAAAGCAAAGTCATGAACAGATCTTCCCGCATAGTCGGTTGTACGCGAACCAAGCCATTCGGCATGGTGGGCATTAAAGTCGCCAACAATCACGACTTCAGCGGAAGGAATCTGCTCAAGCAGGGAATCTGTAGCCATTTGGACGTGCTCAATCAAGTAGAAAGGAGCATCTATGTCAGCGGGTAGAGCGGTGTTTTTTTTTTATACGACTTAGAATGGCAAACAAGCTGACGGCCCACCTAATAGAAAGTGGTAACCGTCGCCTATAGACATGAGCAGTACCATGGCCATAACAGAGTATACTGTTTCGCCCATGATACCCCCCATGCGTTGCCATTCCTGAGGACTCAGGTGTTATTCCTCTGTACCCAGTAAATTCACGCTATATCCCACTCTTCAAACCGAAACACAGCCATGCAAACACAGCTGCTTCACGGTTGAAACACGAATGGGACAGAGGTATCCAAGCAATCGACTTTTGTACAAAGTCTCCCTCTGGTGTACAATATTGTGACAATTTAAAAAAAAACATAGACTTAAGTTTATACATGACTAATTATATCATATAATATTTAATTGTATATATATATACATATATATACATCCACATCTCATCTTACGACTCTTGATTCTTTACGAAAAATGTTTAATTCCATTGATATAATAATGTCTTAAAAGGACGCTACCTCTCACTGCTCCTGAGAACTAAAATGTTAAGTTGAAATAATTCGAAGTCTGGCAGTGCACAGGCTACTTTGTCGTTTTTAGTGTCTACATATGCCAATAATTACTTGCCATCAGGTCGCATCAAGCCGCATGCTTTAACAGCATCTCAATAAAAAAAACGTTTAAATCTACAGTGAAAAAATTTCTCTTATACAATACAAAATTTATTGGCGGGTGGGGGGAAGGGATTGTTAGTAATTGGGACTAATGAACCCATTGCTAGCAATACACTATCAGGTCGACCTCCACGTGGTTCCCCCTGGAAACCATAGTGAACAATTCTTGTTGAATTTGTTACGATGGGCTAACTGACCTGCTTCATCCTCACCTATCATCTTTCACTGGTGCCCCGCGGGTGTATACCGATAGCGCGGACGGGGTTACCATTCTATTATCACCCATTAAAAAAAATACAAAATCTATTATTAATATCATTAAATAAACTTTAAAATGTTAACAAATTAATAATTAATCGGATTATAAAATTTCTATTTTATTTTTTAGCAAAAGAACTATTTTTCTTAAAGCCCTTTTTTGTGCCACTCACAAGCCTCGTGTAAAGTTCCTCTCATCCTATTTAGGTCTTACTCATCTATTGTTTTTGCTTATCATTCAAATGTGTCTATAAATTGTAACCTAACTGTAAAATAATGGGGGAAAAGGGATTGTTAGCAATGGGGTTTGACAGCCCCATTGCTAGCAATATGCCTTATTAGGTCGACCTCCACGTGGTTCCTCCTGGAAACCATCATGAACATATCTTGTTGAATTCGTCACGATGGGTTAACTGACCTGCTTCATCTTCACCCATCATCCTTCACTGGTGCCCCGCCGGTGTATACCGATAGCGCGGGTGGGGTTACCATTCCATTATCATCCATTAAAAAAAAAAAAAAGTAAAATAATGAAGTGACATGTTCGCTTTTACATGTATAATATTGAAAAGGTGTATCAAAGTGATGCGGGCGACGACAAGTCGCCATTTTGTTCATTAACATTAACTCATTGTTCATTGTGTTACTATGGTGAAATATAATGCCAAATGGCAAACGAAAATTTCACTGATGCTCACGAACTAAAATTAAAATAATATTGTAAATTGGACTCATATTTCCGCACTAAACCTCTCATTTGGATATTTGTAGGTACTTGCTAAAATAATTATGCCTTCACTACTATTAGAGTGGTGGAAGTGAGATTATTTCTTTACCTTTTAGCACTTTAACAATTCAATGAAAATTTCCTGTCGCAAAACGTGCGTGGACGAAATGGCAGTTGGATATTGATATCTAATATGGAAGGTTGGGGGGGAAAGGGGTTGTTAGTAATGGAGACTGAGAATCCCATTGCTAGCAATATACCCAACCAGGTCGACCTCGTCGCGGTTCCCCCTGGAAACTATCATGGTTAATTCCTGATGAATTCATCATGATGGGCTAACTGGCCTGTTTTCATTCTCATCTATCACCCTTCACTGGTGCTCCGTCAGCGTATCCCGTTAGCGCAGGCGGAGTTACCGTTACCATACCATTTTTACTCCATCAAAAAAAAAATATGGAAGGTTGTATATCTTCTAGCAGTAATGATAGTGGTCAATATTCCAGTGTTTTTTTTTGATGGGTGAAAATGGTATGGTAACCCCGCCTGTGCTTACGGGATACGCTGGCGGAGCACCAGTGAAGGGTGACCGATGAGAATGAAAACAGGCCAGTTAGCCCATCATGATGAATTCATCAGGAATTAACCATGATAGTTTCCAGGGGAAACCGCGAGGAGGTCGACGTGGTTGGGTATATTGCTAGCAATGGGATTCTCAGTCTCCATTACTAACAATCCCTTTCCCCCCAATATTTGAGTGTTGGCAATCACATACTAATAATAATGGAAATAAACAAAATAATAATATGTCCAGTACCTACATCATTATTAGTAAATACAGATGTTGATTGCTCTTGTAACTCAATACACTTTTTTTTTTATACAACTTAGAATGGCAAATAAGCTGACGGCCCACCTGATGGAAAGTGGTAACCGTCGCCTATAGACATGAGCAGTACCATGGACATAACAGAGTGTACTGTTTCGCCCATGATACCCCCCACGCGTTGCCATTCCCGAGGACTCAGGTGTTACTCCTCTGTACCCTGTAAATTCACGCCATATCCCACCCTTCAAACCGAAACACTGCATCAATAATGCATTGGAGCATTAAATTATCAGCACATATAATTATACCGGTACCTATATCTGCAGGAAACACTGCGTTAACGACCTTTTAAGCTCTTCTTTTGTCAGTAACGGCCGCGCACTGGCTTGTGAACCATTGGAGCTGATGTCCCTAATGAGTATTAAATGGACCAACAGATAGACGAAAAGTTTCACGGACTTTAAACGCGACATTAGACTTAATCTATATTTTGATACTGGCCATATTTAGTAAACAATCCTTTTTGTTATTTATTTTTTCTGAAACTAGTCATTAAAAAAATAATAAAAAAAAATTAGAGCCGCGTCACTTCGAGCGGAAAACGTATGTAAGTAATCTATGTTACCATTTTATTTAACTTGAATTAAGTAAGTAGCTAATATTTTACATATATTTTTTTTTATACAACTTAGAATGGCAAACAAGCTGACGGCCCACCTGATGGAAAGTGGTAACCGTCGCCTATAGACAAGAGCAGTACCATGGGCATAACAGAGTATACTGTTTTGCCCATGATACCCCCCATACGTTGCCATTCCCGAGGACTCAGGTGTTATTCCTCTGTACCCTGTAAATTCATGCCATATCCCACCCTTCAAACTGAAACACAGCCATGCAAACACAACTGCTTCACGGTTGAAACACAAATGGCACAGAGGTACCCAAGCAATCGACTTTTGTACAAAGTCTCCCTCTCGATAAATTCGGACTGAGATTTGTTATATATAGTGAACTATTAAATACGTCTATATGATTGAACACAATGTTTTTTTTTTGTATAATATATAATTAACTCTGTTGATAACATCACCTCACACAAAACCATACAAACCGAGATTGCTTATTAAAACAACAACTATAAAAACAGATTATAGTTTTTTTTTTTCAATGAGTGAAAATGGTATGGTAACCCCGCCTGCGCTAACGGGATACGCTGGCGGAGCACCAGCGAAGGGTGATAGATGAGAATGAAAACAGGCCAGTTAGCCCATCATGATTAATTCATCAGGAATTAACCATGATAGTTTCCAGGGAGAACCGCGAGGAGGTCGACCTGGTTGGGTATATTGCTAGCAATGGGAATCTCAGTCTCCATTACTAACAATCCCTTTCCCCCAACAGATTATAGTTAACAAGTTTCATAATATTACATTGTTTTTTTTTTATTTATATACCGTAGTAAAGTTTAGTCATTTACAACTTTAATGAAATACTTACAAGAATATTTTCGGTTTATGATTAACAAGTAGTAAATTTCTTCAATAAATATTTATCAAAATCGATTATTGTTTGAAAGATATTAAGATTTGGCCTATAATCAGCAGTAACCAGTAAGACGATATTATTAATAAATGGACTTATAATTATGTGATACTCTGTATATTTTTTATGTCTATAATATTAGTAGCAACTGCACTTATCTGTTAATTGAACCTTTCCTTAATTACAGGTTAAGTTAGTAGACAAATGTCAAAAGTAATTAGTATATATGTGATGTCTTCAAACGACAGTTACCAATTGCGATCAAACAAACAATCTGATTATTTAAAACATTTGGTAGTAAGTATAAAAATAGATTTTATTTCGCAACAACAGAGATTACAGTCGTGTTTATAAATTTATAATGACTATTATTATATTATTATTATATTATTAGGATCGAATAAAAGCAAGCGAATTACTTTAGGCCACCGATCATAAAAAAAAAAAAAATATAATCAATAATTGAAATTGTGTGAAAAAGAGCATCTTCTGTCCTCATAAACGTATTATGTCTATGTATGTATATGTACGTATTTTGTATGTAAAGAGATATTTTATGTTTATGTATACATGTATATGTATTATTGTATACAGATATGTATTTATTTTGATTTTAATTGTATGAGTTACTTTGTATATATGTCAACATATTTATTATTTTTTAATAGAAACATCTATAATGTTTCCTTCTATTATTGTACGCACACTGCCCGCTAGTAATTAATGCTTCTTTCCACTCAGGGTTTGCTGGAAGAGAACTCTAACAGAGTTAAGCTCGCCTGTTGTACGTCTTTATTTTTATATATGTTGTAATTTTTTGTGTACAATAAAGAATAAATAAATAAAAAAAAATAAGATTTTTCAAAGTAAGACCATTGCTATTAGATCAATATCAGTGACCTACTATTATATTTTCTACTATTTGCTATTGAAAATGAAGTAATTTCAGTAATATATATATATATATATATATATATATATATATATATATATATATATATATATATATATATATATATATATATATATATATATATAATTAGTTATGTATTAAGTCTTTTTCATTTTTATTTGAGAATTGTCACAATATTGTACAACGCTCTACCCGCTGACATCGATGCTCCTTTCCACTTCGGGTGTTGCTGGAAGAGAACTCTTTTAGAGTTAACCTCGCATTTGTACCTTTACTTACCTCTGTCACATTTTTATGTATTATCAGTGTATATAATAAAATATAAATAAATAAATAAAATAACACGATTTTAAAGCTGCTATAGTAACAGCCGGATTTGTTGTATCCATACGAGAGATTCACAATTCATATCAACGTCTCTTTAGGCAAAATATTCAGTTTCAAAGGCAAGTTAAAGGAAATAATATAAAGTTACAATTAAAACATCTAATGATTTTTTTTTATTCTATATTATTTGTTATGGTTTAAATGTTAATATATCCAGTCAATATCATCGCCGTCTTCCTGCCCTTATCTTAATTATTTGGGGTCAGCGTAGTATGTTTCTATTCATATTACACAAAGTTTTGGCTTTTAATTTAACGACTGGTCACATGCCTGTTACATATGAGTGATTTAAAAAAAATAATATTTTTTTATTTATTTAACACTTTATTACACTAAAATTACGTGATTTGTTGAAAATTTTTCGATAAGTATAGTGTAATACGAAACGCGGTCTTATTGCTAAGCAATCTCTTCCAGACAACCTTTGGGTAGAAAGAATTAAAGAATAAATAGGTAAGTGGCGTGATAAAAAAAATTTATGTGTAAAAATGATATAAAAATAATAACTATCTGTCTAAATAAGCACAAGCAGTACCATGCACATAACAGAGTATACTGTTTCACCAATGACACCCCCCATGCGTTGCCATTCCTAAGGACTTAAGAATTATTCCTCTGTACCCTGTAAATTCACTGCCATATCCCACTCGTCAAACCGAAACACAGCCATAAAAGTGTACACACACAACTGTTTCACGATTGAAACACGAATGGGACAGTTTATATATATATATATATATATATACATATATATATATATATATATATATATATATATATATATATATATATATATATATATATATAATATAAATATAATATTTTGTGGTGATATACGCAGATCACATTTTAATAGATAGAGAAATCATTGATTTATCACAAGCACATAATTCATAAATTTATAAGCGAAACAAAAAAAATCGTAGTTGGTTTTATGTGCCTCTACGGTGAAGGGCAACCAACTCAGTATGAACCTACGGAGTATTCGTAGCACTGGGTTTTTGCTGCACCCTATTTTCCCTACGATTTTTACTACAATTTGCTACGTAAGGGAGGAAAGGGATTGTTAGTAATGGAGACTGAGAATCTCATTGCTATTGGTTCTCCCTGGAAACTATCATGGTTAATTCCTAATGAATTCATCATGATGGGCTAACTGGCCTGTTTTCATTCTCATCGATCACCCTTCACTGGTGCTTCGCCAGCATATCCCGTTAGCGCAAGAGGAGTTACCATACCATTTTCGCCCATCAAAAAAAAAAAAAAATCTGCTACGTAATACAGTTCTCTGCTATCCCCATTCTGAGATTCGGCGCAAAATTTATTACATAATTTCACAATAAAACTTGAAATTTTAATTCAAGTGATGGTTATGTTATAACACGATAAACGTATTTAATTCACGGCTGTTATTATTTATTATATTTGAAAGGTTTTTTTTCATCGTTTCTCTTAGCGCAGAGACAAAAGTGGCAATTTAAATGATTGAAAATTTCGATTTGATTCTTCAATTTAATTCTGAATATTTTATTATAAGCGATATTTTAAAAATAAGAATTATATTACAATCAATTACCAGATTAAGAATTTGTACAAAAGTCTTTTGCTTGGGTACCTCTGTCCCATTTGTGTTTCAAACGTGAAGCTGAGTTTGCATGGCTGTGTTTTCGTTTGAAGGGTAGGATATAGCAATTACAGGGTACAGAAGAATAATTCTTGAGTCCTCAGGAATGGTAACGCATGGAGGGTGTCATGGGCAAAATAGTATACTCTGTTATGTCCATGAACTGCTTGTGTCTATAGGCGACGGTTACCACTCTCCATCCATTTTTGCCATGTTTGATGACAGGTTGAGCCTTTAAGACACCTTGAATTAATAAATTGACAAACGCACTTTTTTATTATTATATCACCTGTTGACTGTCCACTCCTGAACACAGACCTCCCCCTTGGGGGATTTCGACACGCTTGGCAAGCGGCTTGGCACTCGCAGTTAGGTTAAGAGAGATTTAATAGGCTACTGCCCGTCCCTCTACCATTAAGTGCGCTTTACAAATATAACGTTAGTAAGAATTGCATATCTATATGTCAATTAACACAATAAATAGTCAGAGGAATAACACCTGAGTCCTCAGGAATGGCAACGCATGGGGGGTATAATGGGCGGAACAGTACACTCTGTTATGTCCATGGCACTGCTCATGACTATAGGCGACGGTTACCACTTTCCATCAGGTGGGCCGTCAGCTTGTTTGCCATTCTAAGTTGTATAAAAAAAAACATAATAATATATTTTTGTCCACTGCTGGACATAAGTCTTCCTCATGAGGGGAGTTTTGCAAGTAGTTGCCACGCTTGGTACGCTAGGGTTGGCAACCGCAGTCAGGCTTTAGAGATGTTTTAGGAGGGACGCTGCTGCCCATCCCTCGGCCTTCCTTAGTCGCCTTTTACGACACCCACGGAATATAATAAATGCTTCTGATGGTGTAGCCATTAGGGATTATAATGATGAGCACAGTCTTTTTTTTTTTTGAGGAAATAATCATTTGAAAGCGGGCAAAGTTAATGACAGCTGTATTTTCATAAAAGCTACATACCTCACAAATTTGCTCAATAAAAGAAAATACTTAGAGCAACTTGAAATATTGGTCGAAAATTCTTTTTTTTTATTAAAACAGAAAGATGATAAGAAAGGGAGATTCAAAGATAAATTATGGCTGCTTTTTTTTCACCTTTGAAACAACTGTAATGGCGTTACGCGTGAACGCAACGTTTCGAGGTTAATATCGTACTAGGCCGCCCCCGGTCAGCAACTTAATTGGCCTTAATTACATAAATATTAGAACATTTTTATTTAACTGCGTTCCCACACCAAACTTATAAAATTTTGTGGTCAGGAACTATAAAAAATAACGCTGTAAGTTTGTTTACAGCGTTTTCCCTGTTGAAACACTCGTAATCGTTTTTAATATGTATTTTTTTATATCAATATACGATTAGTAGTCTACACTAATATTATAAAAAGATTTGTATTTTTATATGTATGTTTGTAATGAATAAACTCAAAAACTACTTTGCCGATTTCAGAAATTCTTTCACCATTAGTAAGCTACATTTACCCTGAGTAGCATAGGCTATATTGCTAGAAAAGATTAGGGATCCTTACTAAAACTTAAGTAACGTAACTCAAGGTGTAAAAAATGCTATAAAATGTCTTTTGTCGCGTGCGCTGCGGAAACTATTGGTGATAGAACAAAAGTATGTTCTACAATATTGAAGAAAATATCAATAACTACAGAAAACTTCTCGATACTATATGTCCAACTATTATCGTTCCCCCTGGAAACTATCATGGTTAATTCCTGATGAATTCATCATGATGGGCTAACTGGCCTGTTTTCATTCTCATCTATCACCCTTCACTGGTGCTCCGCCAGCGTATACCGTTAACGCAGGCGGGGTTACCATACCATTTTCACCCATAAAAAAAAATCATCTAGATAATATTTTGTTAAACGCTATACAAATAAACATTGACAGCATAAACAGCTAGTTGTTTTATATATTTTTGTAGTATCACCGTTAGAATTTAAAACGCGAAATTGTGTCTAAATAAGTAAGTAAATTTCACTTAAAAGACCGGATATTTTTCTGCACAAGTACCATCTAAGTACCTTTTTAAGAAAAACATCATTTACCTAAATACAATATACATGGTGTAACAGAAAGTGTACTTAGGTACAACAATACAATACAACCTCTCTTTCGAATCAACTTCCTGCAGCAGTAATTCCGAACCGATACGACATCATAACCGTACTTACCATCAAGTAAGCACATGCTCGTTTGTCGCCTGTGTTATATATATATATATATATATATATATATATATATATATATATATATAACACATATATATATATTAAGTAGAGCTCATTCTTATGTATTATTAAAAATCGTAGACCTAAAAATGCTTGTTTTGAACCAAATTTTAATTGTAGACACATAATTCCATGTACGAGTATATGTCTGTTTGTAGTAAGAGAGGAGTGTGTGCCTACCTGCGTGCGTGCGTGCGTGTATTTATCTTTCTCTCTCCCTCTCTCTGTGCGTAACTGCGTGCGTGCTTGCGTGTAAATGTGTATGTATGTGAGTGTGTGTGCGCGTGCTTTACGTGCATGTGCAAGTGTATAGATGTTGGTGCGTGTGGTGTGTGGTATGTATGTATGTGGGTATGAGTGTGTATATGCGCGGACATCCACGCGTAAGTAAATACGTACGTGCGTGCGTTTGTGTGTGTTTGTACGCGTTCGAAGTAGTTTTTAATATTAAGAGCAATCATTTGTAGCAGCCTGTATATACAGCCGGTAGACAGTAAAACCCGGGCTGCCTTTAGTTTCCGGCGCGATATAACCGCAGGCTCGTTGCTCCCGCCGTGACAGCCTAATGGCCGCCATGATATACCGCCGTGTTAATTTGTGTTAAAAAAAAATTCTCGCCCCTCTAAATTATTAACCCGGGTTTTGGCTACGTACCTATTTATTTTTTTCAGCTTGATAGATTGTGTTTTTAATTAAATTATAATTAAGCTTGTTTTCCTTTTTTATTTTGTCTCTAAGAATTGTATGAGGTGACTTATTTAGTAGATGAAAATGGAATGGCAACCCCATTTACTGTGACGGTATGCACTGGCATGATACCATTGATGTATAGAGTGTAGATAGATGAGGATAAAGTCAAGTCAGTTGGTTCATTGTGAAGTATTCGCTAGAAATTTACAACCACGTGAAAGTCAACCTAAAAATGTATGTAGCTAGCAAGGAAGCTGATATGATACATATATTTTTCTCAAACATGTTTGGAAATGTGAGCATTATTTTGACAATTTTCTTCGAGATAAATTAAAATTGCCGTACTGACCAGATACATGCGGGAAGCGGCCGGCAAAAGTTGTATGAAAATCCATATCTGTCGTGTTTTGCGGCCAGATAAATTACTATGTAAACTTATATCTGTCCTGTAATTTAAAAATGGAATAACCTTTTACTTCGAAACATGGCTACCGAGGAGGTAACTAATAAAAGGTTTTATTTAAATTTTGAACTATATTATTGTAAAAAAACAAAAGAACATTATGGCGCGTGATGAATTATTATTGTTCGTTATTCGTCATTGAACTTAAAAAGTAAAATTGTTTTTGATTTAATTGTTTGAGAAAAGTACTATACAAGCCTTGGCCACGACTAGGCATTGATAGACTCACGTATGTGTGCCTCGGCTACGCCTCGGCTCACATTTGGCCGTTCGTCCATCAATGCCTCAGTTGCTGGCTGCTGCAGTAATGTACTATTCTATTGCTAACAATGTCTCCTCTAGGCGATTACGGAATACACACAATAAGCAATACACTAAATAAATAAGCAATACACTAAATGTAAGAGAGATAAAACTCCATCCCACTGATCACTCAATTAATATATTAATTAGATAGAGTGAACAATGCATTGAAGTTTTCTATCCTCTCTCTCATTACATTGGTCCCATAAGACCAATATTAGAGTAAAGCTTATCTCTTTTCAAAATCGATGTAGCCGCAAAGAAAATTAGACGAATTGAATATCTCCTTTATTTGAAAATCGTTTAAAATACTTTTAAGTGAATAAATCTTTATTACACTACAAAAATTACTATTATGTATTCGAGTTATATTATACAAACCCATGGGTATTCTAAAAAATATGTTTTAATTTGTTATTGTTTTTTTTTTAATGTTTAAATTATTATACACTGAAATGTGTTAAGAGCTTTTGTAATTTATTTATTCGAATTTCACTTTTATTTAATTAAAAGTAATTAAAGATTTTCTTTTACACATTCCTAATTGATTCTTATTATTAATCAGTTTAGATCGTTTCATTTATTTATTATTATATTAATCGTAATCAGTTTGGCAGAGATTTATTTTTATAAATTGGTTTAAATAAAATGTTTCTTAAATTGTTTAAATAATATACAATGGAAGTTATAAAATGATGCGTTTCAGAATTGATATTTTGTTTTCAAGTAAGTAAATTATTTTAATTAAATTTCAATTCAATTTATTAGTAACAATTTAACGTCGTGTTATATTACTTTTGTAAGTTATAAAAAGAGATCATAAAAGAATTTTTCATTAAACAGAAAAAGTATGAAGGAAAGAAATAATAAATGATAATTGTTCAAAAATTATAAAATTAACAAATGTAAACAAAAATTAACAAGATATATTCAGAGATTTATCATTGTAATTTTTTATTATTATTATTTTTTAAGACGTTAAAATTTAAGTAAAATTTATTATTCATATATGTCAAGTCCCCGTCTGTAACTTATAACGCGAGGTTGAACTAGGGATTTATCATTATCGTCCGCGCAAGGTCGCTTCGTATGAAGCAACCATGTGCGAAATAGAAGTCCCAGAGCGGGGTCACTCCGCTTGATGTTAAATTGCTCAGTAAAATTTGTTATCGAAATCTCTGTCGGTCTTCAGTAATGTGTGAACTAGAATGCTACTTGTGAAGCAGACTGCTTCTATTATTAAGAGTAAAAGCGTCACCCTGGCCGTGTGGTCCCGGCATAGAATTGGCCACCCCTCCTTTTCCTGTGGGTGTCGTAAGAGGCGAGTAAAGGAAATTTGCACTAGAGGAATGCAGCAGCGTCCCTCTTAAAACATCTCTGAAACCTTAACTGCGGTTGCCAACCCGCCTGCCAAGCGTAGCAACTAATGGCAAAACCCTTATGGGGACGGTTTGTGTCCAGCAGTGGATAGTTGTAATGGTGATGATGTGATGATGTGACGATGTCGCCCTCTGGAGGTCTCTGACGTGCACTGATCAAGCAAGTGACAATAAATTTTTGATTGATCCAAAATTTAAAGCAAAACCATAAATGGCAAATAAGCTGACGGCCCACCTGATGGAAAGTGATAACCGTCGCCTATAAACATGAGTAGTACTATGGACATAACGTACTGTATACGTATATGAGTATACTGTTTCACCCATGATACCCACCATTGCCATTCCTGAGGACTCAGGTGTTATTAGTCTGTACCTTGGAAATACCCTGTAAATACGTACAGAGTAGCGGGCAAAAAGTTAGATATAAAAGTAAAAAAAATGCAATTTTGTATAGAAACATAATGTTCCGCGATGATCATCTGTACGTACAAGACATAACCATATCGCGGACGTGCAAAAAATTTAAGTGTCTTCATACATTACGTATATTTTAATTCCCTTTTACATCACGACTGGTAAAAATAAAATTGTAAGATGTCGTGTCGAACCACAGTTATTTATACTCGTAAAAATGCCCTTACATGATAACGTATTTATAAAATAAATATGGCGCTCATAAAGTGTCAAGAAGTTGCGAAAGAAGTCGGATCATTTTGCGATTTCTCCACGTCCACTTGTTGAATGATGGAGACAGATATTTGTCATTCAATAGAATACAGAAATAATAGAGAGTGAACGATTCTCTTCAGAAAAGATAGGAGAAAGTAACAGCTTGAGGTACAATTAAATATATGAAACCAATTTTGTGAGATAGAGTTACACTCACGCTACGATTAAATTTTGCTATACAAGTATCAATGTCTTTCTCTGCAAAACAAAAACCCTTTCAACGACCAACGCCGACGAGAGCAAAAAAGGTTCTTTATCTTAACCTCTCGAAGTAACTTAGTTGATTCCAAAAAACAACTAATAGAACTAGTGACATAATATCTAATCGCGTAACAAAGCAGCCGCCAAAAAAATACTCCAGACGATTTAAGAACCTCTTTTTGGAAAATGTTTAATAAACTATTTTAGAACGCTAAAATCAGAGCTAGTTTTAACAGGTTTCGTTTTCTGAAACGAATTCCACGTCGAACCGAGAATAGAGACCACATTTTATGCGGCGTCATTGTTGAGTTTCTTTACACAGGTAGGCAGGGATCCATCTTATATTATATTCATTCATTACAGCATTTGGGATTTAAGATTACGTATATATTACACCATTCAAATGTAGAGCACTTACTCGTTTATCTCGGTTTTGGAATAATTTAATTAAAGGAGACTGCTTAAAATCGTCAGCGTAAGTATTCTAAATGTTAGCGGCTCAGGGTTCAGGGTCCTAAATTCTAACTACTAATAAAGGTATTCATCATCAACATGTTAGCTCTTAACCGTCCGCTGCTGAACATAAGCCTTTGAGGTGGTTTGCTAGTAGTTGCCACGCTTGGCAGGCAGATTGGCAACCGCATTTGGGGGGGGGGGATGGATTGTTAGTAATGGAGACTAAAAATCCCATTGCTAGCAATATACCCAACCAGGTCGACCTTTTTGTGATTCCCCCTGGAAACTATCATGGTTAATTCCTGATGAATTCATCAAGATGGGCTAACTGGTCTGTTTTCATTCTCACCTATCACCCTTCACTGGTGCTCCGCCAGCGTATCCCGTTAGCGCAGGCGGGGTTACCATTCCATTTTCACCCATCAAAAAAACCTCATTCTTGGTACTATTTTTTCTCGTTACATAATTATTTTATTATTTTCCACAGCTGCATATTTCATATAATTATTAAAGTTTGTATTATATGCCTTGTGGTCCCGGCATAGAATGGACCACTCCTGCCTTTTCTGTAGGTGTTGTAAGAGACGACTAAGGGAATTTAATAATCGATGGATGGCCAGCAGCGTCCTTCTTGAAACATCTCTAAAGCCTAATTGTGTGGTAACCAGTGAGGGGTGATAGATGGCCATCCCCATCTATCATCCCTCACTGGTTTCTCGCTAATGTATACCAATAGCGCAAACAGGGCTACAATTCTATTTTCACTCATTAAAAAAATCTAAGAGAAAATAACTAAATTAGGTCATAATAACTTTGTACCTGTCAAACAAGCAGCATGGTTACACGCTGTCTTCTCGTTTGAAGCTGCGGTTGCCAATTCGCCTGGTAAGCGTGGTAACCACTACCAAATCTTACCTTTTGGGGAAGTTCTATGTTTAGTTGTGGACAGTTATGGCTGACACGATAATAAAAAGTAAAGAATTATATCATATAAAACAGTTCAGCTGCCATTATAGCTTACAGCGTGGGCTAATGCCCATTTGTTCATAACCATTTATTTTATAGTAAAATCTTAAATTATAAAATATAAAATCCATTCGTGGGTTCATCTTGACTTTCATTTTGGGTTATTTTCTTCACATCAGAATGCAATTTTGCAGGTTTTTTGGCGCGTGACCCAAATAGTCTGTCTGGGTCAAGTCCAATTTAGACCGAAAGAGACGTATTCAATATTTTGATTTTGTATTTTTTTTTACTATACAACTTAGAATGGCAAACAAGATGACGGCCCATCTGATGGAAAGTGGTAACCGTCGCCTATAGACATGAGCAGTACCATTGACATAACAGACTGTTTCACCCATGATACCCCCCATGCGTTGCCATTCCTGAGGACTCAGGTGTTATTCTTCTGTATCCAGTAAATTTACGTCATATCCCACCCTTCAAACTGAAACACAGCCACGCAAACATAACTGTTTCACGGTAGAAACACGAATGGGACAGATGTACCCAAGCAATGGACTTTTGTACAAAGTCTCCCTTTAGCATTCTAAGTCACAACTCAGACATATTACTAGTTTATTATATTAAATATAGTATGAGTATTATAATGGCAGTGTAATCCCGATACAGTATAGGCAATCCCTTCATTTTTTGTAGGTTTCGTAAGAGGCGACTAAGGGAACTTAATAGTAAAGGAATAATAGGCAGCAGCGCCCCCTTTGAAACATTTCTAAAAGTCTAACTACGGTTGTCAAACAGCTGAAATGATGATGATGAGTATGGTAACATATGTTAATTTTGTACAAATATATATAATCAAATTAAAACAAGTTAAATATATGTATACATATATACATATACATATATATATATATATATATATATATGTATATGTATATATGTATATATATACATATATATATATATATATATATAAAACATGTTTTAATTTAATCTCAATTTTTTTTTATATTTGCCACGTCTCTGATGTAAGTATAGAAAAATTTAAATTTACCGTAATTCGGGCTTTTACAAACATGGTTTTAGACATATTCATTGTGTGATGTTTGTGCTTGTGGTTAGGTTAGGTTTAGTTCGGTAAAAAATCCAAAAATTGATCTAGTTTTTAGAAAATCCTCACAATTACCAACTCACATTGGTAAATCCTTAGAATTACTGGTAAAACTAAAGATTTACCAATGTGCGGGCTTCTATAGTAACATATATATTATCTACCTATTCAATTTGAATGCCTTATAACCACAGTATAATAAATATTACCACGGTGATTGGTATTCACTAAAATTGGCATTCACACAAGCGAATATTAATATACATAGAACAATCCAGGTCTAAGCCGGTCGATGTTAATTAAACGATAGATTGAACTAAATTCCTAAGCGATTAACTTAACGCTTACTTGGCTTCAGTTCAAACTAAGTCAATTCCATTCATTGGATAATGGCTGAAATTATGATGAATGGAATAGTAACCCCGCCTGCGCTATCGGTGTACACTGGCGGGGTACCAGTGAAGGATGATAGGTGAGGAAAAAAAGGAGGTCAGTTAGCCCATCGTGACGAATTCAACGATAAATTAGTCACGATGGTTTTCAGGGGAAAACGCGTGGGCGTCGATCTGATGTAGTGTATTGCTAGAAATGGGCTTGTTAAACCTCACTACAATATGTAGGGGAAAAGGGATTGTTAGTAATGGGGATTTATCAGCTCAATTACTAGCAATATACCCTGTCAGATCTACCTTCACGCCGTTCCCCCTGAAAACTATCGTGGTTAATTCTTATGGGATTTATCACGATGGGCTAAAATGTGAAATGTGAATAGGACTCTATTTTCCGCGCTGAGCCTTTCATTTGGGCCGTTGTGCGTATGAGTCGTGGCTAGTACAGCTAACCTAGCTTCGCCCAGAAGCACAGAAGCTTCCTGGGATTTTCACAGGCTTCACGGAGCGACCTCACCGTTCCGAGGATTTCAACGTTGATGGGCCACAGCTTCACATTCACGAATTACGTGAGCAGCTGTTTCTTCGGTGTCGAAACAGCCTCGATATAGAGAGCTGTCTGTAGCTCCTATTGTGTATAAATGTTTGTTTAATGGACAATGGCTCCTTATTGTCCCTATCATTATTTTGAGGTTTCGATGGGCTAACTGACCTGCCTTTTCATCCTCACCTATCATCCATCACTGGTGCCCCGCCAGCGTATACCGATAGGCGGGGTTACCATTCCATTATCATCCTACAAAAAAAATAACTACGATATATAGATATCTAATCAGTTATTCATATACAAATGCTGTGTTTGCATATCCATCTGTGATGTGAAGTGTGAGTGAGAAGGCTATAAAATTACAGGATCCTGTGAGTCAATTTGTATCGATCAAACAGTCACAAATGTTGGCAAGGCTGCACTGATGATTCTCATGTAGCAAGCATATTAATAAAATCGCTCTAGACAGACCAAGAAGCGTACTATCTCCGTTGTCATTATTATGTAGAACTCGTTTATTCAAGTTAAGTTAAAATTATTGCCAGCCACTTTTTGAAATCTCTAATTACCAGAGGGAGACTTTGTACAAAAGTCGATTGCTTGGGTACCTCTGCCCCATTCGTGTTTCAACCGTGAAGCAGCTGTGTTTGCATGGCTGTGTTTCGGTTTGAAGGGTGGGATATGGCATGAATTTACTGGGTACAGAGGAGTAACACCTGAGTCCTCAGGAATGGCAACGCATGGGGGGTATCATGGGTGAAACAGTATACTCTGTTAAGTACGGTACTGCTCATGTCTATAGGCGACGGTTACCACTTTCCATCAGGTGGACCGTCAGCTTGTTTGCCATTATAAATATTATTAAAAAAAAATCTAAAATGTAAAAAATGACAATTTTTGTTTTATAACTCCTCACCTCATTATGCATTCTATAAGTTCTCCTTTAAGCAAAGGTTGTCTGTAAGAGATTGCACTAGCGATAAGACCGCCTTTTGTACCTTTACATGTATATTTCAATCTGTACTTCATGCTACTGTATTTCACTTGAATTGTTTATATGTATTGGTTTATTTTTATGTTATTGGTGCAGTAAGGAGTAAATAAATAATCAACTATTATATTATTTGTTACTAAATAATAATAATAAACTCTTTATTGCGCACAGTAGAGATGTATACAAGGTGTATTTATACAGAATGTGCATATACAAAAGGCGGCTATATCGTTAGAAGTAATCTTTTACAGACAACCTGGCGTAAAGAATGGATAAGTACAGAGAGAAAGGTAGACGGCGCAAGTCAGACACAGTAAAGTAAAATTGATTAATATTTGAAAAAAAAATCAATTACTAGCCAATCTTAATTTGATATATTAATACATCTGTATGGATATGCTGTTCGATCCATGCTAGCTACTTTTAGTTCGACCTCCCTTCAGAATTGCCAATTTATTGATATATCTAATTTCGATATGGGAACTTCGCTCTTGACCTCAATAAAATCTGATATTTTTATTCATATGGGACCATTAGGACACTTATAGCGTATAAATTCTTATCTTTGTGCTCGTTCGCACACGAGATGCGTGTATTTCTATTAGCAATATTTCTAGAGATATTTCTTTGTAAGACCAACAAAAAAACGGATCGCTATCCGATTAGAAGTTGAAGTTATTGTTTTGATAGAATGTTGGTTAGGAAATGATCATATTCTTAACCGACTTAAAAAAAGGACGTTCTCAATTTACTCGTATTTAGCTATTTGGCACTAGTAAATATATCATGTCCATGCTACTGCTCATGTCTATAGGCGACGGTTACCAATTTCCATCAGGTGGGCCATCAGCTTATTTGCCATTCTAAGTTGTATAAAAAAAAAACACTCAAAGATTGATCACCACTAATACCTTCTGTATCAATCATCAACGGCTAGTTGATCTCCAATTACTATTTCGGCATTCAAACTGCGAACGATCGACACTAGGCTCCGAGCAGCAATCTAATAATTTCACTATTTATCCACGATAGTTTCTTAAATAACCGCATGGAGGTCGACCGGAAAGGGTGTTTTTTTCTTGTGTTAAAAATAGAACAGGTAAACCTACTTGCGCTAGCACATTCAAAGTCGATTGCTTGGGTACCTCTGTCCCATTCGTGTTTCTACCTTGAAGCAGTTGTGTTTACATGGCTGTGTTTCGGTTTGAAGGATGGGATATGGCGTGAATTTACAGGGTACAGAGGAATAACACCTGAGTCCTCAGAAATGGCAACGCATGAGCGGTATCATGGGCAAAACAGTATACTCTGTACTGCTCATGTCTATAGGCGACGGTTACCACTTTCCATCAGGTGGGCCGTCAGCTTGTTTGCCATTTTAAGTTGTATAAAAAAAAACATACGCTAGTAGGGTTACCATTGAGCAGTAGTAGTGATGAGGTCTACCTGATGGGATATATTACTGATAATGGGGCTGCTAGGCCCCGATACTAACAATCTCTTTATCCCAACACGTATGTTTTTCTTTAATGTGAGATAATGTTATGGTAATCCCGTCTGCGCTATCGGTATACACTGGCGGGGCACCAGTGACAGATGACTGATGAGTTAGAAAACAGGTCAGTTGGCCCATCCTGACGAATTCAACTAGAATTAGCCACAATTGTTTCCAGGGGGAACCACGTGGAGGTCTACCTGACAGGATATATGGCTAGTAATGGGGCCATTTGACCCCATCGCTAACAATCCCTTTCCCCCCAACACGTACAGTTATTCACGTATGTATGTTTGTGCAGAGTAATAGAAATCAATAGCTACCTCTGGGAATTCATCGAAAATCCCATTGTGTCGGTATAATTCAATAAGGGCACATCCAGTTTGCTACGACGGTTCTATCTCTTGTTTTTGGCGGAACAGCGCGCGCAATGAATATGAATGACACGGCTTTTAGCCGACTGTGAAAGAGTAGCAATCATTCTAGTGTCATTCAATATTCATTTAACCAGGGGAGAAAGGGATTGTTAGTAATGAGGACTGAGAATAATCCATCCGTAATCCTCTCTCTTTTCATTCAAGAGTTTCCTCTTGTCGGTGCAACTAATTCATGCATCTTCCTCCAGCCAGCTCTATCCCAGGCCATATCCTTTATGTCCCTATACGACATGACGCCTAGTGTTTCTATTATCTGTCCCATGTAGTTATTCCTCGGTCTTCCTCTTCCTCTTTTGCCCTCTATCTTTCCTTCTATTATGCTCTTAAAAAAATCATCATGTCGTATAAGGTGGCCCAGCATTTTGCCTCTACTATTCTTTATTATTTCAACCAATGTTCTCTTCTCGTTCACTCTTTTTAGAACTTTATTTTATTTTATCTTTATTTGGTCTCCTTGCAATTGTTACACTGATAAGATTTAATATTAAAATTACTGTCTATTTATACTTAGTGTACAATCATTTTAAAGGAGACACAGCATGCTAATTAACAAAAACAATAATATGGCATAACAATCTCTTGAAGTATTTGACATTGGTATAGTTTTTTTAGATTCAATAGATGATTGCTTCACATAAGTTTAAGCTAAACAAATTAACTGCAATGCTTTCCTATAGAAATCCCCTTCTGTATCGAAGTGAATATCCAAGTGTTACTTGCAATTATTCAACAACTCTTTGCAAGACGTGGTACAGTGGAGTTGGCACCAAGAACAGTTCTACGGAACTTCCTCGTTCGTTAGTTTTTCTGTCCAGCTTATCCATTCCATTTTCCTCCATAATCCTATACAATAGTAATCCAATCATTATTATATTGAAAATCAAACAAACAATATCTCGTTAATATACTTACAATAGAGTATCAACCATGATATTCCAGTAGCCTTAATTTTCCACCCACAATCACCGCATCGCTTCTAATTTAGCATCCGTCTCTAATGGATCAATATAGCTTATCGCTTCGATTAGATACAGTTTGTATCTGAAATGATACAAATTTGCCACGCGTCCGTATCACGTGACATAAGTGACAAAAAAATCGCGTGACACGAACCTATTACCACGAACCTGAGCATAATAACTGCGATTCGACCACTAGTTTCACAGCGATTTCGGCGTATAACGGAACGCAACTTTGTAAGCGAAATCAATAAGGGATCTGTATTTTTACATTACAAAATATAATAATATAATAATATAATAATAAATCATTTATTCAGCTACAAAACAACAATATTAATTACAATTTTATATATTATAATAATAATTCTGTGGTAGTACCTGAAATAGTCTCCAGTCAGGGTAAGCTGCAGCGTGTTGCTGCAGCGCTGATTTTCAGTGGGACCACCACTCGATAGGTAGCAGTCGAGAAACAAGATTAGATTTATAACACACTATTAATTGGACCTTATAGAAGATATCATTATATATGATACTACAATAGACTACAGCATGGATTCTTCAAAAGGGGGTAAAGACACACACAACTTTACAATTTAAATACATTTGTATTAATGTGACTTACCAAATTACACGTCCTTACTGGCGGACGTTCGATCAACAACTGTCAACTGTCGGTCGTTACTTCTAGCTTTTATTGACTATTTTTGGCGGGTAAATAATTATTACGGATATGTCAAATCACCATTTTGAAGTGAAATCAAATCAGCAACGGAGGCACTTGGCCAACAGTTACGTTATGACACAAATATCATATAATAAAATATTGGTATACTAAATATAAAGATGCTAACGTCTCTTTCATTCAAAAAGTACTGAACGGATTTCAACTTAATTTGGCACACATACAGCTTAGATTATGTACATGAGTGTCTCCATACAAATGCTTCGAGGAAAACGGGTCTACTTTTTCATAAAATTTTGTGTGATAAATATATAGTTATGAGCGATTCCTTTATAACTTCTATGTTTATTTTGTCCTATAATTTATGCATCTTTTTTAATACGTAATCACAAATTTTATTAAATAATACGCCAAGGTACATTGTCTGATTAAGTATATAGAACATTGATAAAAAATGAGTCAGCTGATTTGACAATTAGCTGACAGAAAGTTGACCCGTTTTTAAGACTCGATGCTCTATCTATACATTCTAAGACAGACAGGTTACTCTAACTTACATGGGTAAACCAGCGAAATACGGCTAAAATTGCACAAGTTTCTTTTTATGAATAAAATATATATATATATATTTACAAGTTGTATTAATAAGTATTTATTTATTTTTATTTATTTATTCATTAGTACATATATGTGTACATGGCGGACTTAATGCTAAAAGCATTCTCTCCCAGTCAACTATAGGGAAGTGTCAGAATACTCGAATGCGGTGCTGGTAATTATATATATATATATATATATATATATATATATATATGTATAAATAACAAATATACATACACATATATAACGTATACTATATTGTACACGAAATTGAGAATAATATAAAGTACTTACTTCTCGGATAAAGTAAAAAGGTGAGCTAAAACTTTTTTTTTAAAGACGATCTTTTATTATTTATTATACATTAACAACATATTTTTTAAAGATATATAAATAACAAAAAAACTACATTATGAGCGTTTTCAATTGGCATTAAAAAGAATAAGGTTTTCAAATCGGCTATATATATATACACATATATTATCCAATTTGAATTGTTACTAATCTTTGTACACAGATGGATCATATCTTAAATTAATGTTTCATTTAAATCCACACGGAAAAATAACGCGATATACCTATTAAAAAAAAAGGTTCTAACGACATCTGGCGGATGAAAAGGAGTACTGACACGTAGTGCACATTGTTATCCCATCGTCACAAAGGGGTTTGTGATTCCTTTAAGTAAGCGAAGCTTAATATACGGCAGCAAGACGAGCTAACACAATGAGCGATGGTACCCTTGTTAGCCATGTCCCGGGGGAACTTTGTCATATAAATCGAAAAACGAATTTGATCACAGAGATTAATGGACGTCGAAGAAAGATGGCGACAGTACTGTGTGTGTCACCTCCACTTGACACTTCATAACAAATTTATGCAAGTTATTGTAATTTATAGATACTAAGATATGTTACATTGGCCATGTGGTCCCGGCATAGAATAGGCCACACCTTCCTTTCCCGTAGGTGTCGTAAGAGGCGATTAACACAGTATAAATTATGTATGTACACAGGAGAAGTCGCGAAATGTAGCTAGTTATACAATGTGTCTAAGCCGGTTAAGAATTCGTACCTATACCTTTTCGTCGCCGCTTAGAAAAACCATCTGTTTTGTGTTTGTTACATAAATACAATTTCGTTTTTATCCTATTTGTCGGATTTCCTTACAGGAAACAGGCAGTATTCTAACGTAAACCAGTACACCGTCTAAACCCCTCACCGTGATTAATTACCCCATCCTAATATATATTTATTTATTTATACTATATTGTACACAAAAATTACATTGTTATAAAATCTATATCAAATTGGTAGAAAAGGATTGTTAGTAATGAGATTTAACAACCTTATTGCTAGCAATACACCCTATCAGGTCGACCTCCACGCGGTTACCCCTGGAAACCATTGTGATTATTCAAATTCAAATTCAAATTCAAAATTCAAAAATCATTTATTCATGTAGGACTTTTTAGCCGCTTATGAACGTCAAATTTTTACATTATAATTTTATTTTTTTCCCTACCGTCCAGTTCGGTATATAGATCCAATTGAGAAGAACTGGCAAGAAACTCAATTGAATTACTTTTTTTTTTTAAAGCCCGTTTATTTACAATGTATATTTATATAGGTGTCTATGTCTAACATTAAATGAAAATTCAGTGCATGAACAACTATTGCCATGCACACTTCAACTAATCTTCAAGTAATCGTTTAGTGAGTAATAGGCTTTGCTCAGTAAATATGATTTAACAGATGTTTTGAACTTATTTAAGGGTAATTCCAACATATCCTTTGGTATCTTATTGTAAATTTTTATACCTATTCCCATAAAAGACCTATTAACTTTTTCTAAACGATACTTGGGGACAGCAAGTTTGTCTTTAAATCTAGTATTAATATTATGAATATTGCTGTTTTTTGGAAATAAGTCAAGATTATGTATATATATATGTATATATGTCTTATTTCATCACAATGAGCTAACTGGCCTGCTTTAATCTGGCGTGAATTTACAGGGTACAGAGGAGTAACAGCTGAGTCCTCAGGAATGGCAACGCATGGTGGGTATCATGGGCAAAACAGTACACTCTGTTATGTCCATGGTACTGCTCATGTCTATAGGCGATGGTTACCACTTTTCATCAGGTGGACCGTCAGCTTGTTTGCCATTCTAAGTTGTATCAAAAAAAAAAACTTCACCTATCATCTCTCACTGGCGCCCCGTCAGTGTATATCGATAGCGCAAGCGGGGTTACCATTCCATTATTACCCATAAAAAAAACAATATTAAATAAAGACGTACAACAGGCGAGCTTAACTCTGTAAGAGTTCTTTTCCAGCAAACCCTGAGTGGAAAGGAGCATTAACTACCAGCGGACAGTGTGCGTAATATGTAATGCCAATTTAAAACGAATATATTTAAACGAACGAAACCAAAACCAAGCGATACAACCCACCTTATTGGGGGGAAAGAATGGAGCAATATTGCTAGCAATGGAGTTTGACAATCCAATTGCTACCAATATATATCAGGTCGACCTCCACATGGTTCCCCCTGGAAACCATAGTGAACAATTCTTTTTGAATTCGTCACGATGGGCTAACTGACCTGTTTCATCCTCACCTATCATCCTTCACTGGTGCCCCGCCGGTGTATACCGATAGCGGGGATGGGGTTACTATTTCTTTATCACCCATAAAAAAAACCCACCTTATTAGTAACCTATGGCAAGTAAAACAATTGTATCAACCCCATTGTTAATCTACAAGTAAATTAATTCGGACAATTCCATTGAAGAATTCGTAATGAGAGTCAACATGAAAATTTACTAATTCAAGGATTCGAGTTCGAATTTGAATGTCAAATCGTGGAATTGATATCATTGACTGCTTTATATTTGTATGAATTTTAATGAACTACAATTTGCATGTATCATTGACTGCTGTAAAATTCAATATCATAGTTAATAATAACTTTTATGATGATACAAGTTTAGTTCACCAGAGGGACTCTTTGTACAAAAGTCGTTTGCTTGGACACCTCTGTTCCATTCGTGTTTCTACCGTGAAACAGTTATGTTTGCATGGCTGTGTTTCGGTTTGAAGGGTGGGATATGGCAGTGAATTTACAGGGTCCATAGGAATGGAAACGCATGGGGGGTTATCATGGGCGAAACAGTATACTCTGTTATGTCCATGGTACTGCTCATGTCAATAGGCGACGGTTACCACTTTCCATCAGATGGCCCATTAGCTTGTTTGCCATTCTAAGTTGTATAAAAAAAATTCAAACAAAGAAAAAGTAGCGACCTGTACCAAGTTGGATGGTGAATAATGTGAATCTACAATTGTGTATTTCCTGCAAACAATACGTTTTAAAACAAGAGATTTTTACAATGTAAAAAATCACGTTATCTAGTGCATTAGAAGTGCTCAATAGAGTGAGAAGTATTTCACGCCGGACCACCGTTTGAAATTGTATAAAGCTCAAGTCAGGCCGCATATGGAACACTGTCCACTGCTAAATATAGGCCTTCTCCTATTAGGGAGCTTTGCCAGTAGTTGCCACGCTTGGCAGGCGGATTGACAAACGTAGTTACGCTTTGGTGATGTTTTAAGAGGTATACTGCTGCCTGTGCCTCGACTATTAAGTTCTTTTAGTCGTTTTTTACGACATCCACGTTCTTTTTTAAATACTACTTAGAATGGCAAACAAGCTGACGGTCCACCTGATGGAAAGTGGTAACCGTCGCCTATAGACATGAGCAGTACCATGAACATAACAGAGTACACTGTTGCGCCCATGATACCCCCCATGCGTTGCCATTCCTGAGGACTCAGGTGTTATTCCTCTGTACCCTGTAAATTCAGGCCATATCCCACCCTTCAAACCGAAACACAGCCATGCAAACACAACTGCATCACGGTTGAAACACGAATGAATATGAAAACGTGAAAGGAAGCTGGTGGTCTATTCTATGCTGGGACCACACAGCGGTGTTGTCCAGGCATAGAATATCAGCTTAGAATTAGCATATATATCAACATAGAAAGCAATATTAGATTTTTGGACGACAAATTTGTTTTTATTTAATTAATCTACATCTATAAGGAAACTGCATACTTACAAGTATAGTATTGAAAGCTCCTGTCATAATATCACGTAATATTATTAGAGACGGCATCAAAGAAGACTCGATGATAGCAAACTAAAATAGGATAATAGAGGATTCTTCTAATAATCATAAAAGGCGTTCTATCGCTACCTACACGGCGTACGTCAAACATATCGTTGTACTATATGGTATAAAGGAAAATGTCTCGCAAACAGATCGAATAATGTTACCAATAATATAAATGTGTGAGTATATAGACTTTTTTAATGGATAATAATAAAATGGCAACCCCGTCTGCGTTAACGGTATACACTGACGGGGCACCAGTGAGGGATGATAGGTGAGAATGAAAAGGTCAGTTAGCCTGTCGTGATGAATATACCTGGAATTCAGCACGATGGTTTCCAGGGGGAACCACGTGGAGGTCGACCTGATAGGGTATATTGATAGCAATGGGACTGACTGAGCATTACTAATAATCCCTTCCCTCCCTCAAAATATAAAGATGTTTAAATAATTGACACACTATTAGGTTTAAATATCGAAGAAATTTGAATGAAATTTGGTATAAAATTAAACCATATCTTAAATAGACTACGCAGATGAATGGTGTTTTGTAATTTATTAATTTTAAAATTATTACATTCAATTTGTGACATATTTTTTAGTTAGGTGATAAAAAAACTCTGTACTATACAAGGCTAATAAACAGAGTAAAATGTTGTTTTTAAATTAAACATTCATTATTAGAGTACTATAAAGATTTACATTGAACACTTTTATACTAGTTGATGCAGGATATAACTAGTGTTTTTATATTATTAAAAGGTAAGAGTAGATTTTTTGTATGTTTCCTTGTAAATATCCATTAAAAAAAACACATATGCAAAAATTACACAGACGTATTTAAAAATTTTTAGATTCAGAACCTTTATCTTTTTGAAGTAGCTTGAAACAAGATACAAAATTTCCATTGCTTTCACGGCTGCCAATTACGGTGACTTTAAAAAAAAAAAAACAACTTGTTAACAACCTCCATCAAATTACGCGTGAGGTACTTGTAGCAATAATTCGATTTCTACATTTTATCGCAGAGAAATTTCATTTACGCAAACGAAGTACACTTAATAATATTAAATCCCACATCTTTCCGAATTAAGCTGTTAATATATCGAGCGATGGATGAGTAATGGTACAATAAATTGCAGGATCATAAGAATATTATAGCTATTATAGCTCTGACACATATCTGTTCGCAACCAAAAGGCTCCGTGCTCCGTGGGTAAGCAGTAACTACGGACTACACAAATTAAGATGGATTGCCGGCCATTTGTTCTCTATACACAGTAATTTAGGTGCGATGGTGTCGAATCAAGGGGTTGATGGGTTGTGAAGTGTCCGTTGGAAGTTTCTTTAGGTCCGAATCAGTCGGATTTGCGGAAATTTTGGCAGTGGATGCGATTTATTGGATGCTCTCGCTCGTTAAGGAGTGAATGGTTTCGCGTTAGTTGAAGTTTTTTTTTATGCTACTTAGAATCCACGATGATGGAATTCGTTACCATTTGTATACATAATATGAATGATACTAGAGACATCACTGTTTGCTGTGGGTTTTTTTTTAATGGGTAATAATGGAGTGGTAACCCCATCCTCGCTATCAGTATACACCGGCGGGGCACAGGATGATAGGTGAGGATGAAGCAGGTCAGTTAGCCCACCATGACTAATCCAACAAGAATTTTTCACGATGGTTTCCAGGGGGAACTACGTGAAGATTTTTTTTTGCCTGAGAAAAACCGTCTTTTAACAATAATAATATTTTTTGTTCTGGAACAACTTCACTTTGCAAATCGTTCGAATTCGGTCGCGCTAAACAAACTATAGCGATGTACCATATATACCGAACTCTATCAACTTAGTGCTGTCACATACGCACAAACACGCACTCACGCGCATACGTACACACACACCCACACACACAAACGCACACATATACCCACACACGCAAACACACACATCCAAAGAGCACAAAACATTACATACATGATCAATTAAAAAATTAATTAATTGATAGGCACATCCACCATTGTATGTAAATGATTGGAGGCATTTATTTACTTGTTTTTAATACATATTTATATTTTTATTTTATATATTTGCTTGTTTACTGTTATTATTCTAGCAAACAAATTTATATGGAAAGTTACCGTCAGAAATATCTTGGACTGGATATTTTGAGCAAAACCGTCTGTACTCCTTTATAAAAAAACTTACTTTTACTAAGAAGAATAACTTTTATTTTTTCTACACCACTGAGGTGGTGAGGTGCACAAGCATACGGCCCACCGAATGGTAAGCGGTTACCGTAGCTTATAAACGCCTGCAATACCAGGGGTGTTACGTGCGTTTTGCAGAGCCTAAAGAAATCTCTTTATCTCTTTTTTGAAAAACCCACGCTGTCGTCTCTTGGGAGAAGCTCGACAGGAAGCTCATTATTAAGCTTTTTACTATTCTGAATGTCATTTATGACGCTAATTAGTAAAGAACCTTTGTAGAGATCAGTGGGGCTAGTTATGCGGAAAACAGCCATATTACCGACTAAAGAACCGTTCCGATTTCGCAAGGGTAAATAGACAGAAAGATAAATTTATATCTTATGTTAGCTTTAATTAACTAATGTACGAGTATGATACCTTTGGAACCGCGAATGTAAACATAAATTATTTAATTGGATATATAATATATGTGTGAGTATGTACGGCACACACACACACGCACACGCACACGCACACGCACACGCACACGCACACGCACACGCACACGCACACGCACACGCACACGCACACGCACACGCACACGCACACGCACACGCACACGCACACGGGTAACATTGAGTAATAATTTACACATGCTATTTCATCTAGATTATAATTTTGTTTTACGATTTATATTACGTATATGTTTGTTTTTGAATAATGTGTAGGAGATAGGCGCAAACGACAGTTTTTACTAATGTAATTACTTACAATGTTGTTTCTTAAATTTTAAATAAATCCATTAAACTGTTCTTTACATTATTTGCACATTTGATAAATTTTGCATTCTATAGATGAAAGAATTTTTAAAATCATTTAAACAGTTTTAGTATTTATTCTATACAAACAAACGTAGAAAAAATAAAAGCTTTCATTTTCATAAAATAAATATCTTATAATAAGTATCCAGTTATTAGAATATAGGATGGTACAGTCATTTTAATGTGGTAAGTTATATTTTGAGGCGCGGTAGGTTAGACCATTATTTATTCTGTGACGCCAGTGCCTAACCTAACTCCAAATCACAATTCTAAACTACGAAGTTCAATTCTAAGTCTTAAGCTGACGGGATTTTCAGCGGTCCATTCCATCATAGAAATATACAACACTAGAAGTGTTCTATAGTTTTTTTTTTATACTACTTAGAATGACAAACAAGCTGACGGCCCAACTGATGGAAAGTAGTAACCGTCGATTATAGACATGAGCAGCACCATGGACATAACAGAGTATACTGTTTTGCCCATGATACCTCCCATGCGTTGCCATTCCTGAGGACTCAGGTGTTATTCCTCTATATGGCGTGAATTTACAGGGTACAGAGGAATAACACCTGAGTCCTCAGGAATGGCAACGCATGGGGGGTATCATGGGCGAAACAGTATACTCTGTTATGTCCATGGTACTACTTATGTCTATAGGCGACGGTTATCACTTTCCATCAGGTGGGCCGTCAGCTTGTTTGCCATTCTAAGTTGTATAAAAAAAATTATGATATTGTACTACAATAAAAAAAACGACTTCAATTGTGGCAATCCCAGTTATTTTGTTTTAAATTTATAATTACTAAACTTATTTTGATAAAATGTCTATTGAACTAATCTGCAAGTAAATCCTTTCAAGTGAAGAAAAAATTTTCTGAATCGGTTTAGATCTGACGGAGTTATGAGGTAACAAACATAAAAAAAGATTAAAACCGAATAGAGAATCGCCTTCTTCACAAAGTTAATTGAAAAATAAAATATATCGATAAAAAAATCAATACCCATTCTCGATTGGTGAAGATATTGTTGAAAAAAAAAAACATAACCCAACACAATTGAATCGGGAACATCTCCCTGCCTGAAATCGCATAAAAAGAACATTTATTTACTTACTCCATTCTCTGACGCACCATAAAACGTGAAGAAAGTAATAAAATACGAACATAATCTAATGTGCCTATGTACAAAAGTCGATATTATTGCTCGAACAATTTCTTATAGACGTATAGAAAAAAAGGTGAACGGATAAAACATAAGAAAATGTGACGTACGTCCGGGAAAGTAAATATTTTATTTCGTTTATGTAGAAGCAAACATTCATGAATATAATAAAATTGTTACTACACGATGTCTGTACATGGGACGTGTATATTTAGGAAACAAATATGTAAAGGGTCTAAAATACTTCTACAAAGTACATAGAAAGATATCTCCATTTATTTGCTAGGACATTGGTTTTACAAATCCTATTATGTTTGTTTTGGCGTCATACGAAAAATACCGCTCGAAATTGGAAGCGGTTCTCATGTTTGTATTTTTGAGGGCCTAACTTGAAAACTGCTGTATATTTTATCTGAATATGCCATCCAAAAGTGATCTGTTCCATTGGTTTTAATATTTCTAAAAATTAAACGTTAGTTAGCGGTAGAAGCCAAAAAAAGTAGTTCCTAGCAAACGACTTTTGTATAAAGTCTATCTTTGGCAAAATTAATGAACGAACAATCTTAAACGAAAAAATGAAAATTAAAAAATGAAGTATAAAAAAAATTATAGCATATATCACTCGGTATACATATACATGTTTACAAATATGTCCAGTTATTTAGATGTTATGGTGGATCAAAGAAACTCACAGACATGAACACACTAAAAACATTACACTCTTTCTATTGGACAACCTTGTAATAACCTAAAAATATAGACGAATTGAGAATCTCCCTTTGGAAAGTCGGTTAATAAAACAACACATTCTGAAACTACGCTATAGTGTTTTTCACCAGAACAACAAAAATGTAAACAAATGTATAATTGGCTTCAATATAAGACATTCGCTGATGCTGACGTCCAATAGTACTGTAGTACAAATTTAATATTTTTCTGACAGTTTTAACAAAAACTTTATTAATTTTTCATTAATTACTCATGAGAAAAGACTGCAAATACTCTAATGTAGTAAAGTGCAGTTAAAAAGTCAACAAAACGATAAATTTCATATTTCTACAATAATTTCAAGAAAACTTCATTAGTATTTTATTAATATCTACTGAAATAGGCTATAAATTTTCTAACGTAGTAAAGGTCTCTTAGATAGATAGATAAAACATTTATAACCAGTATTAAGAAAATACAAATTAAAACAACAAAAAGAAAAAAAACAATTAATGTTGCTGGTAATAGGAGCCCCCTCAGCTGTTGCTATATATGTACAGCTCCAGCGAGATGTACCTATATAGCGCTGATTTTCAGGCGGCCCCTTAACTCCTTTACCTTTAGCATGCGTGCGGATCGCCAATACCTATTTTCCGGATGGAAGACTCAACACGCTTAACAACAAATACATAAAACATTACAACAAATACACAAAACATTACAACAAATACACAAAACATTACAACAAATACACAAAACATTACAACAAATACACAAAACATTACAACAAATACACTCTTCCATTTCTCTAATTCAACGTACACTGTGATTGTTAGTAACTCGCAGAGAATGTCACTATGATCCCCATAAATTGGATTATATGAGTTGCTACAACTTTCATAGTTATAATAATGCTGACCCGACATTTTGCTAAGTCTCGCAGCTGCGAAGATTTCTTATAGTAAGGAAACAACTACTAAGCTATATGATTTATGTCCGCACCTATTTTAAGTTTAAGCTCTTGTTTCTATGTTTTAGCTTATAAGAGATAATTATGTAGTTAAGTTGCTTAGGTACTTTATGTAAACGAAAATGTGCATCATATGTTAGAGCAAGTTAATTTCGAAATTTTTGACATTAAAAAGGAGGGAATTTTAAATTTATATTCATTTTTTTATTTATATGTTACGCGATATGTTACATAAATTTATCTTTGCAGAATAAAATATTAATTTTTTACGTCTTAGTTCTTTCCGAGTTCTAAATTCAAATATTTAAGTTTTTTTATGCAACTTAGAATGTCAAACAAGCTGACGGCCCACCTGATAGAAAGTGGAAACCGTCGTCTATAGACATGAGCAGTATCATGGACTTAACAGTGTATACTGTTTTGCTCATGATATCCCCCGTGCGTTGCCATTCCTGAGGACTCAGGTGTTATTCCTCTATATGGCGTGAATTTACAGGGTACAGAGGAATAACATCTGACTCCTCAGGAATGGCAACGCATGGGGGGTATCATGGGCGAAACAGTATACTCTGTTATGTCCATGGTACTACTTATGTCTATAGGCGACGGTTATCACTTTCCATCAGGTGGGCCGTCAGCTTGTTTACCATTCTAAATTGAATAAAAAAAATTATGATATTGTACTACAATAAAAAAAAACGACTTCAATTGTGGCAATCCCAGTTATTTTGTTTTAAATTTTTAATTACTAAACTTATTTTGATAAAATGTCTATTGAACTAATCTGCAAGTAAATCCTTTCAAGTGAAGAAAAAATTTTCTCTCTGTACCGTACAATTTCACTGTCGTATCCCGCCCTTTAAACTGAAACACAGCATACAAACTATACTACTAAAGCAATTTTTATAAAATTTCTATGGAATCACTTTGTAAAGTATATCCTTTCAGATAAAAAAAATATTTAATGGATTTACAATTGACGGGGTTATGGGGTTTCATAAAAAAACAACCGAATTGAGAATCTTCTTCTGTTTTAAAGTTGGTTAACATTTAGTTATGCTACTAGCTAATAACGTAACTTTATTTAGGTGAAAAAAAAAATTAATATGGGTTTAGTATTTTTTTAAGTTTATCCATTGCAAATATAAAAAAAACAAATTTTTACTCCTTATAAAGTAAATTTGCTGTGTACCCCGCCAAAAAACAGGCCATCCCTTCCTTTTCCGTGGTTGTCGTAAAGGTGACTAAGAGAGGGCGAGGGTTGGGCAGCAACGTCCCTCTTAAAACATCACCAAAGCCTAACTGCGGTTGCCAATCCGCCTGCTAAGCGTGGCAACTACTGGCAAAACCTCCCAAGGGGGAGGCTTATGTTCAGCAGTGGACAGTTAAAAGCTGATGTGATGACGATGATGAAATTAATTAAAACGTATCTTGACGTAAGCAAATGTGTTTATTTGTATTATATTAAACGAACTTACTTTATACAATACTAGCGGCGCGGCTTCGTAAAGGTGGTAATTTTTACAACATATTACATTTTTATCTGATCCTACCTAGCTACCTATTTCATAGATGTGTCCGCCCTCACCTGCCCCTCTCTGCATCGTTACAATGCCTGGCTAGCTAGCCACGCGGCCGACATAGCGCGGGCGGCGGACGGCGCCTTTTCTAATCTATGTTACTCAGGGTGAATGTAGCTATCTAATGGTGAAAGAATTTTAGATATTGGCAAAGTAGTTTTTGAGTTTATTCATTACAAATTTACATACACACAAAAATACAAATCTTTTCTCTTTATAATATTAGTCTAGATGTAGATGTACAGTATTTATTTATATATTATATTGAATAATGTATAGGGTATATAATTCAGTAACCTACCCTTAGATCTGCGAGAAAAATTAATGTACGAAATAATCTTAATATCTTTCACGTACATCTCATTTTGAAAGAAATAAATATCTTGTTACGATCTCATTAAATATTGAAATAAAAATAAGGAGCTACTAGAGAATTTCTTTAAGAGAAATAAGTTCGATCTTGACTTATAACATAACAGAAAAAAAAAAACAAAGACACAAGAGTGGGCACTTGAATATAAGTGCTTATTAATATTTCATACAATATGCTAAAAAGAAACAATGCGTAATTATAAAAGAAAACTTTTTAAATTATATAGTTTATATATATATATATATATATATATATATATATATATATACTGATAGCGCAGGCGGGGTTACTATTACATTATCACCATAAAAAAAAAAATATCTGGGAATGGCTTTTTCAATGGTTCTCCTACTTCCAAAATCCACGCGTACGAAAAAAATTATTTTTGGTTTATCATACAAGAAATAAAAAATAATATGGCTATTTTAAAACACGGTAATTCTTTGAAACGTGATATATTTCAGACTATATATATATATATATATATATATATATATATATATATATATATATATATACTGATAGCGCAGGCGGGGTTACTATTACATTATCACCATTAAAAAAAAAAATATCTGGGAATGACTTTTTCAATGGTTCTCCTACTTCCAAAATCCACGCGTACGAAAAAAATTATTTTTGGTTTATCATACAAGAAATAAAAAATAATATGGCTATTTTAAAACACGGTAATTCTTTGAAACGTGATATATTTCAGACTCTTGTAATTTATTATTAGTTTAAGGCAATCCGCTCATTGAGCTACAGGTTGTATCATCATCTTTTCAGCCACTATCCGCCCACTGCTGGACATAAACCTCCCCCATAGACTGCCATAACTTGCAATCAATACCATATATTATTAAGTACCAGAGGGAGACTTTGTACAGAAGTCATTTGCTTAGGTACCTCTATCCTATTCGTGATTCAACCGTAAAGCAGTTGTGTTTGCATGGCTGTGTTTCGATTTGAAGGGTGGGGTATGGCGTGAATTTACAGGGTACAGAGGAATAACACCTGAGTCCTCAGGAATGGCAACGCATGGGGGGTATCATGGGCGAAACAGTATACACTGTTATGTCCATGGTATTGCTCGTGTCTATAGGCGACGGTTATCACTTTCCATCAGGTGGGCCGTCAGCCTGTTTGCCATTCTAAGTTGTATAAAATAAAGTAAGAATTAGTGGAATATTTTGAATGTTACGTTTTTTTAATACATGATAATGGAATGGTCCCTGCCTGCGCTGTCGGTATACACTGGCGAGGCACCAGTGAGGGATGATTGGTGAGAATAAAAAGGCAGGTTAGTAAGCCCATCGTGGTGAATTCAACGATAAATTAGTCACGATGGTTCCCAGGGGGAACCGCGTGGAGGTCGACCTGATATGGTATATTGATTAAATGTATTGTTAGTAATGGGGAGTAACCTCCTCATTACTAACAGTCCCTTTCCCCCTGAATATTACGTTCAACACGATGGCTAGATACAGTCGACAAATATTTCTGACTATTTTTGTCTTTTTTTTCAATTTATTTGCATTAAATAGGGTAGATGTCGGTTGTCTTATAATAAATATAATATTAAATTATTAAAGTCTTATAATAATAAAGCCTATTTAGCCATTTACAGAATAGCATGGCCTTATTAGGGTTTATAGTCGTGAACATTATTTATTATTATATTATGTATTGATAATTTTATTTTCTCAAAGATGCTTGGAAATGTGAGCATTATTTTGACAATCTTCTTCGAGATAAATTAAAATTGCCGTACTGGCCAGACACATGCGGGCAGCGGCCGGCAAAAGTTGTATGAAAATCCATATCTGTCGTGTTTTGCGGCCAGATAAATTACTATGTAAACTCATATCTGTCCTGTAATTTAAAAATGGAATGACCTTTTACTTCGAAACATGGCTACTAAGAAGGTAACTAATAAAAGGTTTTATTTAAATTTCTAACTGGCTTGCAAATAGAAAGCTGTTTATTCAAAAAAAAACAAAGGAACATTATGGCGCGTGAAAAACTATTATTATTCGTTATTCGTCATTGAATTTAAAAAGTAAAATTGTGGATAATTAAGAAAAAAAAGGCGGGAAACTCGAATAAGAACAAGCGGGTTTTTTAAATTTTTTTTATTAATTTATTAAAACTATCTCTATCAATTCTTATTATTGAATAAAATATTATATTTTCACTAAATTCAGCGACAGTAATATAATTAGCATTCATGGGGAAGCGCAGTTGTAGAAAAAGGAAAAAAAAAGATGACGATTCAGGTGATGTAGACCATGAACCTTGTAATGACAAGGATATATATTCGGAAGATACTTCTACTGACTCAGAATCTGAAATTGATAAGGCCGATAAGTATAAACCTTACTACGTCACAGATTATATTAGAAGATATCCCGAGGAATCCCCTGGGACAGAATTTGTTGTCTTTGTAGAATCCTCAGATAGTCAGAAAACCATTGGATCCAGAGACTTGCTCTCACTCTCCTCCTGTTTAAAACGATTTAATAAAGGGGTAACTTATCTTAGATCTATAAATAAATTCAAAATCGGAGTATACTTTCAAAAGCCAGACTTAGCCAATGCTTTTTTAAATAATAAAACTTTTTTAAATGACTACCATTTTAAGGCCAGTATTCCTGCTTCTTCAACAGAAGTTACAGGCGTTATTAGAAATGTACCTACAAATATATCTAATAAAAAAATATATACTATGATATCGAGTTCTAAGAAAATTATTGCTATTAAAAGAATTTTAAGAAAAAATACCTTGACTCATGGATATGTGTTACAGCCAACTCTAACCGTGACAATTACTTTTGCTGCATCTGTATTACCTGAATATCTGGATATTGGAGGTTGGCGCCACAATGTCACTCCATATATACCACCAGTTAAACAATGCTACCGGTGCTTGAGGTATGGACATTTAGCTAAATTCTGTAAGAATTCTGAGCGTTGCAGCATCTGCAAAGGTGAGCATAATTATAAAACTTGTACAACTGGAATGGAAAACGCTATTTGTGTACACTGCAATGGAAATCACACAAGTGTATCACCGCAATGCCCTGTTAAACAAAAGAAAATTGCTGAAAATAGATCTAAATTCAGACCTGCTTCTTTTGGAGATATACTTAGCACTGAAATATTTCCTAAACTGGGTAACAAACCTAAAAAAAATGTAGACCTAATTTCAATTCTAAATTCTGATAACAAGAGTTTATCACTTTTAATAGAAAGCATAATCAAACTTATTTCACTACATAACACAAAGAACACATCTATTAACACTAAAAGTGTTTTGAATGTGTTATATGATACTTTTGGTAATAGACCTATTTCACAAAATTCAATCGAGACCAATTAACTATCATACAGTGGAACGCTCAGAGCCTACTGAGCAATCGACATATTTTTACACAATTTTTAAATGAACATCATATTCACATTGCTCTCATCTCAGAAACTTGGCTAAAACCACATTACAAATTAAAAATTAAAGATTATTGTATAGAACGAAATGATTGTGGTAATAACCACAATGGAGTAGCGATTATTATACATAATAGTATTAGATATAAAAAACTTCACTCTTTTTTCGACAATTCTTTGCAAACTATAGCTATTAGTATTGAAGTTAATAATTCTTGGTATTCAGTTGCCAGTATTTACTGTCCTACCAATAGTACACCTAGTTTTACTAAAGCCAAATTTAAGT